>NW_020884874.1:28310171-28898169 GCF_003945725.1 Corapipo altera
CGCCGCCGCCGCCGCCGCCTGGGGCCATGGCGGCGCTGGTGCTGGTGCTGCTGGCGGCGCTGGGCGGCCGGGCCGTGCTGCCGGGCGGGCGCTGCGCGGCGCCGCTGGCCGACCTGCGCTCGCAGATCTCGGGCGTGGAGACGCTGCTGGAGGAGTTCCGCCGGCAGCTGCAGCAGGAGGAGCCGGGGCCGCCGGCGACGGCGAGCGGCGGCGGGGGAGGCGGGGAGCGGTGCGGCGGCAGCGGCAGCTTCTCCGCCAGGCCCGACTCCATCATCCGCACCAAGGACTCCATCGCGGCCGGCGCCACCTTCTTGCGGGCGCCGGGCGCCGTGTCGGGCTGGCGGCAGTGCCTGGACGCCTGCTGCGCCGAGCCGCGCTGCACGCTGGCCGTGGTGCAGGGGCCCGCCCGCCCTCGGGGCACGGCGGCCGAGCCGGGCTGCTACCTCTTCAACTGCACGCACCGCGGCCGCCCCGTGTGCCGCTTCGCCCCGCACCGCGGGTACAGCTCCTACAGCCGCCGGACGGCCGGCAGCGCCCCGCCGCCGCCAGGTAAAGCGATCTGCGCGGGCGGGAGCGGCGGCCCCGCGGCGGGAGGGACATGGCGGCCCTCGGCGCGGGGGCGGCGGGGCCGGCGGGGGGAGCGGGCGCCGTCCGTGCGGCTGCCCCGGTGCCGGGAAGGCGCGCCGGGGCCGAGAGGCGTCGCCGGCGGGAGGAGGGAGCTAGGAGCGCCTTTCGGCGCTTATGTGTATAAGTATCTAAAGGAGCTATGCCAAGAGGATGGAGTCAGGCTTTTCTAGGTGGTGCCGAGCAATAGGACAAGAGTCAACGGGCAGAAACGGATGCACAGGAAGTTCCACCTGAATATGAGGAAGAACAACTTTGCTGTGCAGGTGACTGAGCACTGGAACAGGTTGCCCAGAGAGTCTGTCCAGTCTCCCTCGCTGGGGATACTCAAGAACGATCTGGACACAATCCTGTGCCATGTGATGCCGCTTGAGCAGGGAGGTTAGACCAGGTGACCCACTGTGGTCCCTTCCAACCTTACCCATTCTGGAAGGGTGTTCGGGCTTTGGGGGTGTTCGGGCTTGGGGAAACCCACCTCTCATCCGTCTGTCTCTGCAGAACCCTTGGGGTCCACTGTGCCAGCCAGCCTGTGGCTGGGAGCCAGCCAGTGGGGTGAGCTTGTTCACAGGCCACACACCCCTGGAGGACCAGAGAGGTCCCAGCTCCCTGGGAACTGCAAGTGCTGGGCACCTTGGAAAGCATGACTGGGATGCTGATCCCAGCTATGCCAGAACCTGGTGCAGTAGCCTTAGGGCAAGCATATGCCTTTCTTCTTGGGGGTGCTGTCCAAATGTTATTGCCTAAGCTGGTTTCACTTAATTCAGGATTTTTTCTGCGTAAGAACTTGAGAGCTAGACTGAAGAAGACAAGGATACCTCACCAGTAGTTCAGAGGCAGCATGGACATTCTCCAAAAGCACCTCTGGAACCTGGGCCACATCCAAATCAGCGGTTTGTTCAACCCTGAAGCATATTTAAAAACAACATATTCCAGAGCAAGCAGCTGTAGATGAAAACAAGTCTGGTTTTCTAGACTTGGAGTCTGTTTCCTAGCACCTGATCCAAAGAGTTTACTTTCCCTCCCCCACCTCCTGTTGTTAAACAGTTACATCTTAAATAATTTTGACTTAATTTCATTACTTCTGGTGACAATACCTTCCTAAATATCATTTGCATCTTCTTCAGCAATAGATTTCAACTGCAGTAAATTAGTCACTGCATGCAACAGGAAGACTTGATATTAGTGTGGATGAAAACTGTGCCCAGATGTGCCTGCTGTTACTACTCCCTTGGCAGGGGTCCATCCAGTCCTGCCTATTTCTTGAAAATGCCAGTGGGAATCCCCTGGAAATATGAGAGAGCAGGGGCTCAATTTGTAGAGGCGTTACGATGCCTAAATATTTTTTGCAAAGTGTGTGAGCAGGATAATTAGACAACTATAGCACGAATCTTATGTCACCAGAGATGAAGCAAGCTTAAGGTACCAGAAAAACCCAAGGTATGATTTTGACATTTTCAACGGGGAAAGTATTAGTTACACAGCATTATTTATGTAGCAACTTCAGGGTAATTGTGTTTCATAAGCCTATATGCACTTGCAAGATAGAAGGGTATAGACTAGATTTTACATTGAAGTCTTGAATTAGGCTTCATTTTGAACTACCTTAATTCTTTTGTAACCTGGAGCTAATACTATTGTACAACTAATACTCTACCTATTAGAAATCTTGAATTTCTTGAGTTCCTTGAGTTCTTGAATTCTGGAATTTTTAAATGCTTTGCCTTTTTGTCAGATTTGTGTCTATCTGCACTGGGCTTGCAAAGCAGTTTCAATTCCCAATCTGCAAATTGCTCTGCGTTCTTTTGGGTTTATTTAAAAGTCTGCCTTGTGGGTGATGGTGGTATCAGAAACAGGGGATTATGATTTCTTAATGCAATTACACTGGAGTTGAAGCAAAGCCACAAAGGAGAATGAACTTTTATTCAAATGTCTGTCAGCTGTGACATGGACCAGAAGAGATAAAATTAAGATTGAATTATTTTGCTCTGATGTTCTTTACCACTGAATTAAATTACATTGAAAAAATAATCTGGACAACAGGACAACAAAGGCACATCTCTTTTCCCTTCTGTCACCCCATGACTGAATTTAGAAAATTTAGGAAAGAACTTTTCATTTCAAGATTTTCTTCTGTGAGGGGATCACGTTTTAGCTGTTCCTTTTTTTTTTTTTTTTCGGAGTATTTGGTGTTGAGTCTTCTGTTGTTTTCTTTCTGAGAATACCAAACCAACATTTTTCCATAGATGTGGTGACCGCATAATTCCAAAATATTTTTGAGCATTAGGATACAGTGTGGGGTTTCATTTATGTTAAGAATCTTCATTAAACCAAACCCAATTGCTTATTTAATTCTGTGAGCAATTAATGGCAGATACATATTTCTCAGATCAAGTGTGTCTGTGCAATTCCAGGACAGTTTAGAGAGACTTACATTTCAGTGTAAGTCCAAGTTCTTCACTATACATCCAGTTTGTGCTGGTTTGGCTGTGGATTTGTGTTGCACTCCCAGGCAGTTTGTGCTGTGCTAACAGTGAAACCCCATATGCCTATATGGAAATGAGAGGTAATTGTTTTCACCTTTGCTAGGCAAATTCTTAAATTTTTGATGTAGAAATAAAGAGGACTTGAATGTCTCACTGGAAATGTCTGACTGCTTCTGTGCCACTCCTTAGTGATGAGCAATGAAAAGATTCAACATTAAGGTAAACTAATATCAAACACATTCAGGAGTTGTCAGCAAAATAAACTTTTGTAACAAAGTCTTCATTCAGAAGGCAGCTTAATTATTGGCAGGATAAGTCTGTATAAAGGATGGAGGAAGCAGAATAAGTTAAACCTATCATGTTACCCCTCCAAAATAAAATGCATTATAAAGTTGCACCCCTTTTTCTAGAAAGTAGCCATCTCCATCATCTCAGTGTTGACTTGAGATACCAGTTCTGTACTGCTTATTTACATTCAACCTAATTGCATGTTAAAAACAGAAGTTTAGAGATGCTTTCTGACTTTTATTTTTCTGCTAACCTGCGGCTGATAGTCCTTTACTCCCATGAGTGGTGGTTTTAAGTGGCTTCTGAGTATTCCTCCTTAGTTTTTTATGCTGATTTCTTAGAAGCATGTATTCCCCAGATCTGAAGGTGTTTCACTAACTAAGGATTATGTATTCCATTACTTAAAACTTTGCTGTGGAAAAAGAGTCTTCAGCTCAATAGAATATCTCCTCCCATGCCATAGGTCTCTATCAGGCCAATTTTTCCTTTACTAGAACAAACTTGAGTGGTTTTGCCATTGATTTACCTTTCTGAAGATAATCTGGTGCCTTACAAGCAAAAGGTGGTGCTTCCATCCTTTGGGACCAGAGTGGTCCCTCACTCATCTTTAGCAAAGAGCTGGCATGAATTTCTGTGACCTGCCTCAACATGCAGTGGTCCTTCCATTGCAACTCATGCTGTCGGAGTATAAAGTTAGTCCAGGAAGAGAGTATCCTTATTGCTTAGGGCCCAGGGGAAGTGGGGTTTGTCTCTGCCCCTGCAGGACATTGATCTAATCATTTAAACAGGCATGTGACATGAAACCCCTTTCCAAGGTAGAAGTGGAAGAATGGGCTCTGCTGTTTCAGACCCAGGTTGGTCTCTTTTTGACAGTTATTGATAAAGTTAATAATTGTGGGAAGATGTTACATAACTCATATATACCAAATAAAAGTTGCCCTGGCACTATAATGGTCGTGGTTATTAACAATGAGGGGTTTTTTTGCACCTAGATGTTGCTTTTAAAACAAAGTTGGTTTTGAGAACTGAGTGTGTACAAATTAGGCAAACCTTCCCGTGCCAGCTGGATGAGTGAGAACTGGTTCCTTACTTTCTGTTAGCAGACCCTGTTTTCAGTTATTTGTATGTTTTCCTAACTTACGGCATTTGCCCTGTATTTTTCTATGTCTTACCTACTGCTGACAAAAACAAGAAATAAGAAGTTTGTTCAGTCAGAGATAAACAGTTGTCCAACTGCTCTGATGAGCTCTGTGCCTTCGAGCAAGTTCTTGATACTGTTGAAGAGCATATCCAAGTAAGATTCCCTACAATGACAGGGAAATGCCTTTCCTTGTGCAGCTAACACAGAGTGAAGTTACAACCTTGTGTTCAGTAGATGCTTTTCTGAGCATAATATCAATATCCTTTACAGGGGTTGAAGAGCAGAAAACGACCTGGCACTCCAGAGTACCAGAAAGAATGAAACTTCAGTGGGGAACTGCAGAAAAATACAATCTTGTGGCTAAAGTTGTCAAATACTGACTTGTTGATCTAGATTTTATCCCTCTGTCTTCTCTGCACTGTCTGCGGGTTGCAGAACAAATGGCTTTACTTCTCACAGGCTCTGTCTCTTAACAGATCATGGCTTTTGTTAGTCTAACCTGAAAAACTTGTGGTTTGATTGGCAAAAATACTTAGTACTCACAATTTTAATCAATAACGATTGTACTTTGAATGTAGCAAAATGCTACAAATCCTAAATAGTCTGAAAATCAACCTTTGAATGTCTTAAATGAGGCACTTAAAATTGGTGGTTGTTTCTGATTCTGCTTCACCAGGGTGCCACCTTATGCTAAATGAGTCTTTCACTCCTGTAATGATGTATTATAAAAAGAGACTAAAAACCTATTGAATTATGCAGAGTGCTATAAAAGGTGTGCTGTAACTGTTTATGCAATTCCTATTTAAACCCATTTTCATTAGTTCAGATTAAAAAACTACACTGATGCTAAAAATCTTGTTTATTGTATTACTGAAACACACAGGTGCCTGAGAGGTTTTCTATGCCATATGTTTCTAATGTAGCAGTTAATTCCTGAAGACATCATTGAATATAGAACAATTAACTAAAATTGAAGTAGATATTACTTTGGTGCACTAATGAACATGTCCATCTTTCAGAAAGTTGCACAGCAGTGAAACAATACCTTAACCAAGAAAAAAAAATGTGTTTTATATAAATAATAACTCAGCTTCCCCTGATAAGTAACTGGTCTTCTCCTTTTTTATTGAAGAAGAAGAATATGATGAGCCTCCACAGTGCAAGGCAGGACAAGATATTGTACTACAGTCACCTGTTGACTGGGTGCTTTTGGATGGCCGAGAAAGTTCAGATGACCATGGAATTGTGCAGTATGAGTGGACACTGCTGCAGGGTGACTCATCGGTTGAAATGCAGGTACATGTGCAATCTCACAACATGGACAGTTAATTCCAGATTGTTGTGTTTATACAGTTTTAAATGTAGAGCTAAACATATTAAATGTATTCAGATGGATCTGTCTACCAGGCACCAAAATTAGGATGTCTGTACAATTTGAACATTTATTTCACAGAAATGTAGAGCAGCCCAGGTTGGAGGAGACCTCAAAAGATCGTCTGGGCCACCCTTTTGTGGGACAAGGAGCCTAGATGAAATTATCTGTCGAATCACATCTCGAAGACCTCCAGTGAAGGATGACTCCCTGGGGAGTTTGTTCCAGTGATTATTTCTAGTGGTTTATACAGTTAATCTCTATCCTGGATGGCATGAGACAGCCAGCAGCAAACAAGTAAATGCTAATGCTTTACTGCGTTTCAGCTCTGCTTCCTTTTGCCATTGTTTGTGCTCACTTGCACTTGGTTTTCCAGCTTCTGTGATCCAGGTTAGAGACCCATCAGTAATTCAGTTACTAAAAATTATTACCTTATTAGGTGTTTTCACCAACAGCCTTCTGTCAATGCTTCTGGACAAACTGCAAAGAAATGTGTAATATAGACCTTTTGAGATATTTCATCCATCGCTTTGGTTTCAGCTTAAAATTAGCCATCGAGAGAGGGATCTTTCATCTTAGCCTTCTTTGTGAATGCTCTAGGATCAGCAGAAAAAGAAAGGAAAAATGTCTCAAACCCAAAGAGTCTATTCATAGTCTGTTCACAGCCCACAGGGCACACTGGGAACTCCATCTTGAGCTGGAAGGATATGTAAAGGTGAGAGAGCATGGACCAAAATGAAGCTTTAAGAATAGTTGCTAGATATCATCTAGATGAAATGAACATTTTATTAGCAAGACTTGTTAATATAACCCCTTCCAGTATTATTTTATTTCAAGAGCAATTAAACACTTGATGATGTAGTAATATATCTAGAGTAAGAAAAAAATGAAAATTAAAAAAAAAGATTAAAAACTTATATGTTTTACTATTACTCAGAGTCACTCTGAAAATACAGACAAGCCTCATATCCATTCAAACTTGTGAAAATCACATTAGTCTTGGTGGTTTCTTTGTATCTGTTAACAGAAAATTAATTTGACACACATTCATGCTTAAATAAATACTTTTTCATTGTGTTCAAATGAGCAGGAATTTCTCCTACAGATATGTACCCTGATGATTAGTCATGACAATTTAATTTTTAGAGTTGAATTAATAATTGTGATTTTTTTCATACATTCTTCAGTTGATGTATTTTGTGCTTTAGTTACTGCCCTGAAGTTACTGAATTTCATGTCATTTATTCTTTGAGAATAATGCATGAATCCATAGCTACAAGGGAGAATGGGAATGTGTTTAAATAAGATAAAAGGCAGCTGTTGCACTGCTCTTATGGACTGAAGAATAAATAGAAGACAAAGGAGGTGAAAGGACTGCTATAGAGAGATCTTATCATATTGTAGAAGGAACCCAACGTAATTATTTCTTTTCTATTGTGACTGATTATTGCTTTTTAGATAATTTGCTTCTCAGATTGGGACCCACACTCTGTAGCTCTGCAGCTCCTTGACACTTAGGGACAATAATGGGTTGGGGTTTTTTAAAATGCTGATTATCTGGAAATTTACTATCTATTTTAAGCCAAAGTTTCTAAGAAAGCAAGTTCAGGCAAGCATTCTTCAGGGCAGGATGAAGATAAAAAGGAAAGCACAGAGGTCACTGGGAGCAGTGGTGGCATATTTGGAAGTCAGTGGCATTTCTCTAGCTCTGCACTGAGAAGAAACTTGGACTCCGGGGCTCATGAGTTTTAAATACTGTGTTTGCTCTCCCAGTAGTCACAGTGAACAGCAGCACATATTTTTTAGAGCATATTAATTTCTGTAATACACTAAAGAATAAAATTCTAATGGGTCATACACTCCATCAGGACGTAATCAACAGAATGATCAGATAACCAAGTGCATTCATGCAAATAGAAAAGGAAAGAAATTTCAGTTAGCAAATTCTGTTACTCAGAGAGAAAAATGCATTTATCAATACATTCTGCTATAAAGGTAGGTCTAGGATGCTATGATCATATTAATCAAAAACTCCTGTTTTCTTTCATGAAAAGCAACTTTAAATAAGCAAAGATCTTTATTGAATCTTTGGTTTAATATTAAAGATAATCACAGAGGATTTTAATATGCCTTTCAATTACTTATAAAAATAACCCTGTGTGCTTCATTTGTAAAAATGCACTACATGTCCAGTAAACCTGATGTGCTTTTTTGTAGTTACTGAAGTATGTGTTAGTGAATTCTGAGACAGATGAAATTATTTGTGACTGGTAATGGTTATGAGGTTAAAAAAAGTTCAACATTTACAAATACCACACTCATTTTATTTAGAAGTACTTCTAAATTACTATTATACTAATAATGCTAGTTTGGTACCTGCTTTAAACTACCATAGAATAAGTTATTTTATTAATTTCTTAATGATCTAATACCCTTTTAAGTTTTTGTATCCCATGACTTTCTGAAACCAAATTATTAGATCACTCACTGTAGATGAACTTATATCTGGTTCAGAGCAAGCCATGGAAATTCAGCATAGGACATGGAAAAATTCAGTCCAGCAATTTGCAAAAGTTGTGACTGTATCAAATGTCATACTGGTCAGAGGTGGGCAGTCTTGTTGATGAAGCCATGCTACCACTCACTTTATCATAAATCAATATGTAGCAAAAGTCATATGTATTGTCTATGGATCCATATGTATTGTCTACAGACTAACTCAATAGAGAGCAAAAGGCTAATGTTTTACTGCTTACCCTCTAAACTTACATTTCTCATTACTGAAAAACTGAGTTAAATGTACGTGCCCATTTATTTTCCAGTGCTAAGATCCACAGCTCCAGGTAACTTGAGTGTACCACGAAAAACGGTACCTAAATATTGTGTTTATTTTCACAAATGGGTGCAAAAAAAAAAAATGAGATCAAACATTACATGTTGACATACATGCTTGACTGGGCTGACTAGACTTAAAAGACTTATTTATTCTGCATGAAATGAGCTCCCTATTCCTAGAAGTTTATGGATGGATTGTTTATACCAATATGGGTTTTTTCACTCTCTGTCTTTAATCAGGTACCACAACCAGGAACACTGAAACTGTCTCATGTTCAGGAAGGCGGGTATATTTTCCAGCTAACTGTGACAGACACTGCAGGTCAGCGGAGCTCTGACAACGTCTCTGTGACCGTTCTGCCCATGATTCATTCCGCAGGAGGTGAGAAAATGAGTTGTTGTTGCCTGAGTGACACCCAGGGCATGGTATTCAGAGCAGAGCAAGGGTCTTGATAGAGGCAAAAATCTTATTCTCCATTTCTAGTGTTTTATTTTGTCTTTATCCATTACATAATGGCATCTCTTTCAGCTTTGAATCACTCTTTCAAAGTGAAGAAACAAACAAGCAGCAATTGTGTGTTACAGCAATAACACTTCCAAGCATTGAATGTTTGTCCTTCTACTGCTTATAAGCATGCAGGGTTGTAAAAATGAAATACTGCCATAGTTATCAGGCACATTGTAACATTGAGATGGTGTAGACAACATGACAAGGCTTGTGCTTGTTATGTTAAGTTAACTTAGTTAAACTTAGCTGATAGCACAACAGCAGTTAAACTTAGCTGTTGTGCTATCAGCTAAAATCAGTTAATTGTATGTGTGAGGCAGACTAATAATAATAGTGACCTGCATCTGTAGTCTAAAAGATGACTTCTTGTTTTCTTGCATTTAAGTTTTTCTGTCTAGTGGTTGTTATTGAAGCCTATGCTACTGGGGAAACTGAAACTGGAACTGACCCATCATTTTTAAACTCTGAGTTCCAGAAACATGTAAAAAGCATAAAGGGTAGAAAATAAATTAGATTTCAGTGGCTGTCAGTCCTGGTCTCTTTAATGTAATAACTTCTAATTACGTTGTAATTAACAAATTGCTAGTACAGATCTGCTGCTCTGGAACAAAGTAAAAGTTAAATAGTGTTATCATTGTTATCACCCTGTTCAGCTGAACCATTGAAAACCTTGCTCTGCACCAGTGCAATATCCCTATGCGAGAAGGTAGTCCCTGTGGTAATAAACTGGTATTGCAAAAAACCTGCTCAATAATGCCTGTGTTCCATTAATGGGTTATAGAGTTGTGTTCGTAAATGTTTAATTCAGCTAAAGCAGCCAGAGAGGCTTACTGGTTTGTTTATTTGCTGCTGTGGGTATCAGGGGTATCTTTTGTATGGAGCACATAGAGGATGCGCTGTCTTTTTTATTTTTCTAATTCCCCATCTGTGTTAGCAATTCAAGTGTTACTGCTATAGCTAAACCAGTGCCTTAATGCATGCAAGATCCATGCTATTATTAGTGCTGAAGTTTAGGAGACGCATTTTCTGATTTTAGAAGTTTTAAACAGGCATCCATGTTCTTGCCATGCTTCCATTAGCATTGCACAGCTTTCTGGTGCATAGCAGGATAACAACCAAAGGCTGTGACATCCTTATGCAAATCGATTTGCTGTTACAACATTAATCAAACACTGAATTTGATAGTGCTTTACAAAGTGATGAACTACACTGCAGTTAGAAAGACAAAAGCATACATGTAAACACTTGAAAATTACAGGATCAGAATGGGTTTCAGGAAAGCTTTGAGTATGCAAATTGAAATGTGCAGGGACACTCTCCATTTCCAAGGGAATCTAAATATTAGAGCAGGCAGCAGTCAGTCCTTTCTGGTGAAAGTCATTTGAGAGACCTTGTGGTAGTCCTGTTCTGGTCTGTGCTGTATTGAAGTCATTGGATTACTGATGTAAATAAATGACGAGCATTCTTTATGTATTTTAATTAGGTTGCAGAAAACATGCCATAAAAGATCCCATACAGTCCGTATGTGTGCATGTAAAACAACATATTGTCCGAAATACATAATGGGTATGTAGTAGGAATTACATGCTGGAGCAATTCTATTACAGCCATAGAGATTTCATTTATTTATTTTCAGGACTGTTCTGGGTCTTTTAAGCCTAAGAAAGTCTCCTTTTAGCTTAGGCCAGCAGAATTTAAAGCACTGTAAGGGTGCTGCACAAGGTTATAAGGTGCAACAGCCTCCAGGTTGAGTATTCCTGCAGTAAAGAGATTTCCAGAATAGTGATGAAGGTGCCAGAAATAGCTATTACCTATATTAGCTTCTATGTCAATATGACATCATATAGCTGAGTCTGATCTTTCTTCAACTTTCTGCCTTGTTCATGGTCCTTCTTGGCATAGCATGGTTTTGCTTTTTCCTCAGTGCTGCAGATTTTAGTCATTGACCCAGTACTTACTACCTGGATTTCTTGGTAATTTGGGAATTGTTTCTCAACAGCCTGTGTTGGGGTTTGCTCTCGCTACCAGTTTATCTGTGATGATGGCTGCTGCATTGACATCACTTTTGCTTGTGATGGTGTGAGACAGTGCCCTGATGGATCAGATGAAACTTTCTGCCAGAATCGTAAGTGTGCCAGGCCGTGGTGTAGATTGTGGAAGTAACCACAGCCCAAATGACCAGAGGGGAATGATGCCACTTCTGTGGCCTCTCTCTCCCTATGAGTAAGCTCCCTAAGTTGCTCCCAACGTAGAGCCTTTCACTGGAATTAGCACATGGGAAGATGTGATGTCCACATACAGCAGGTGCTCAGAAATTTTCTTCAAAGCATGTTAAAACTATCGAGGGTCCCTAAATGACTGATTTTGTGTTGAATATTTCAAAGATAGTTTTTTCACTTGCATGATGATTCTGGAAAGAAGAACTGTGTTTCAGAGTGTCTCAGAGATACTACTCAAATTACTGCTACACACCTTACAAGAATCTGAAACACTCTGAGCAGGCAGGGGAACCAGCAGATTCACAATCCCTCTGTTTGCTTTCATTAGTCATCCCTCAGTATGTGCCCACACTCAACTAAGTGAACGAAAACCTTCAGAGGGTGAATTGGCACAATGGCTAACCACTCTGGCATTGATATTTTAGTTGCTGGACTTCACTGTAGAGTTCATGAGTGTACTTTTGCTTAACAGTTGGCAGCAAGCAACTGCTAACCTTTTATGTATCATCATATATGTGAACCTGAGGAAGTCTTTTAGCCTGCCTCAAGGCCCATATTGAAGGGTCTTCCTTAAGAACACTCCCATTCCCTTTAATTATGTACAAAAATTATGATTTTTGTTTCTGTTAACAGTCAGCCCAGGTCGAAAGACAGTGACACATGCAGCTCTTGGCACTACCCAGCAAAGGACTGTAGGACTGACTGAAAACACAGATGAAAATTTCTCTGCAGAAAACACCCTGAAAGCCACTGTCAGAAATCAGCCAGTTCTCTCAGTGGATGCAGACATGTCTAACCAATCGCTTTTTCAGGGACCAAAGAAACAAATCAGTGGATTTGTGCCAGGTAAGAGTTGAAATGAATCAGCTTCAGTAAATCATTCTCTTTAAAGAAAGAAAATGTCTTGCACCTTAAATTTATTTTAATTGTTTTTTGGTGCCTAAGAGGAGAAAAATTAAAAATGTAAAAGATACAAAAGAAATCTGTAATAATGAAGTTCTATGTAGGTTTCGATTTATTACTGTCAAGTCTACTTTTTAGCAGGTGCAAAAAGAAAGTTAAAATGTAGGGATGCCAGGAAAATAATACAGTCTAAGGAACAAAACATGCAGTGAGCTAAATACAAATTCTGCCCCAGGTTCAGCTCTGTAGGCTGATGTATTAAGGGTCCTTAAATCTGTAGGAGAGTACTTCAGGAGAACATAACAAAATACTGTTCAACTTGGGTGAAAGTAATTGCTTTCCTCCTTGTGTTAATTATGACTTCTTTCTTTTTTTCCCCTCTGAACTAATATCTTCAGTATTAAGGGCATTTTTTTTTCTGAACTGTGTCTCCAGGGCAGGAGAAGTCTTTCATCACTATAGAAAAGGCTCAGCCTTTGGTAACAACCAACCTCAGGTGAACGTGTACAGGTCCCCAGTATTGTTCTCCATAGTAGCTGCAGGCCTGTAGTGAGTCACCGTGTGGTGATGTTACAGGCAGAGTCCCCAGCCCTGGCCTTTGTATGAGACCTCCCACTTTTATTTCTTCACATTTAGACTGATTCATGGACCCCAAGACACAGCTATTTATAACCAGCTTTATTTTCCAGTTAAAACAGAGCAGTGCTCAAGGCCTTCTGCCGACTCTTGTAAAG
This sequence comes from Corapipo altera, assembly GCF_003945725.1. NCBI lineage: Eukaryota > Metazoa > Chordata > Aves > Passeriformes > Pipridae > Corapipo > Corapipo altera. Next base: position 28,323,279 of record NW_020884874.1, read on the forward strand.
GGCACTGCCCTGGCTGGCACTTGAGTGTTTCTTCAGATGCTTGTACTTCATCTGTGGAGATTGCAAAGGGAGTGAAAACAACGTTCTTCAAGAATTAGACTGTCTCAGTGAATGCCTAGGGACTGATAGCAAAATCCTCAGTTTTCCCCTTTTCTGGCAGTGTAGATGACCTCGGTGCTCCTCACTGGAATGACTTAAATCCTGAAGTCTGATCCAAAACCTTCTTGCTCACATGGTCTTGAGTGACACCTAATATGGGGCCACCTAAACTAAACATCAAATTTCCAAGGAACAATGCAGCCTCCAGTGGAAATTCAGCTGCTAAGTAGGTCTCAAAAAACATTTGGATTGTGAATCCAGATGTAAAACCAGAACTGAGGTCACCAACTTCAGCAACTTATAATCAAGGGTTGTAATTGGAAGTACATCTAGAAGTGTGGCACTTCTACATAGTCATTTTCTGTGTTTACCTGCTGCACAGTGACTTACTTGCACTGGTTTTGCTCTCAAGGTAGCCTTTTGCACAGCAGTAGACATGCAAAGAAATTCTTATAAAACTAAAAAAATGTGATGGGGCTTCAGTAATAAGTGTACTACCAGTAGCTGTTGTAATTGTTTTAATTTTAGAAAGGCAAGATTTCGAGCTGACCATGTCTAGTTTTAATTCTTATGGGTTTAATAATTCTTTCTTGACAAAACTCAGTCAAAATTTAATTTTAGGTGCTTAAGAATTTCCTTCAGAATAGAAGGTTCCAGTCTTTACTGACCTAGGAACCCAATACTTTTAACCAAAAAAGCAACACACAGCTCAGTGAGGTTTAAAATCGCCTATGGATCAGTTCCAAATGGGGTGCATGTGGTGAGATGTGAAGAAGTGCCACATACCTGGATCCAAAGGGCAATGCCAAAAAATGCTCTGCCAAAACCTGCTCTGAGCTGCTGTCTTTTCCTGCAGACACTTACACTTCATAGGAGTCACATTCTGTACATTAATGATTCACAGAGGTCCAGAGAGGTTCAAGTCCTGCCCCACTGGCGAGCATCACAGTCTTTATAAAGTTGAGGAGACAGGCATCTAACTTGTTCCTAAAAAATCACCCAGATCCATTAATTAGACTTCTCTCCATCACTGCCATCTCAAGAAAGTTACAGACCAAACCTAATAATTATGTGATACAAAACTTAGACACACAGAACTGCTGAAGCAGGTCCATGAAGCTCATCTGGAGGTGTTCAGAGGGGCAATAATTGCTAGATGCATTTTTGAGGAGAGGGAAGCAGCACTGAACAGAAACCATACCAGCAGCCTCAAAAGTTCAGCAATTCCACTGGCAGAAATCCTGTTCTGGGATGGGCTGTCTCCTGAGACAGTGCTAGAGCCGCTACTGGTGCCAAGGTGGAACCTTTGCCTCTTTGTTGGCCCAAGGCTTTTTGGCCTGGAGTTGATTTTGCAAACATCCAGGCTTCCTATTATATATAAATTTTAAAAGATTTACTTATTTTAATGTCAATATGTTGAAAAGTTGTCTACTTAACTTACATATTAAAGGGATATGGCTTTACAGTTGCAGCACAGGTTCCAGCATTTTACTTGTGGCTGCTCCATTCAGGGCTACATTTGTCTTATTTCTTAGTGGACTATTTCAGATTGTCATGGAAATACAATCCAGGAAGGAAAACGTGATGCTCTCAAATCCATTGAATGCAAGGCAGAGTAAGAGGAGGTGTTACCTACTGGAGCATATGGCACATTCTAGCTGGCTGCTAAACTTGATGCTTGATACAGGAGCTTTCAGCTGACTTCTAAAGAACAGAAGTTTTTCCCAAGAAGTTGCAGGACTGGGGACTTGCTTTGTTTTCTTTTTTACATTTGTTTTTAATACAGTGGTGGTTACAGTACCAATAAGGGCATGTCCCTTCTGCTACTTACCTCTCCATAAACAGATTTCATCTCTCATATTCCAATAAAGATGTCCAATAAAGGGACCTCCTTGTCGAGTACCAACATATGTTTCTCTATTTTAAAAAGAGCTGGGCTACACTGTAATATTTTGGACTGTGGGATGGTTCCTGCTAGCAGGAATGTAAGTTTTCTGCCTATGAGGGTCATAAAAGGGAAAATTTGTCCCAGAATCCATTTTCTCTTAATAGTTTATCTGTTCCAAATGTCCCTTAACCTGCCGTCTTTACTCCAGTGGCCCTCATGTTTGTCTCTGACTTGACACAAACTTTTTAAGGATTTACACTGAAGTATGAAAATATGAAAATATGCAAGTCCAAGTTAAGTACTATTTAAAATTTTTACCTGGCCTAGCTGAGGATTTATTCACAATAAGGAGAAAAAGACCACAACCAAGCAACCAAAACAAAAGCCAAAAATCAGTCATTGTTGACAATGGCTGAATCTCATTCTGCATCCTGCCTTTCCAGTGGGATTCCTCTACAGCTAGGTGACTCCAGGGGAACACTTGGTCCAACTCTAAGAGATAACTTCCTCAGACACTCAGGGCACAGTCTTCTGCAACAGACTCATGGTTTAATTTTTGCCCAAGCTGGAAGGCCAAACATTTTCTTCCAAAGTTGGGAGCAGAGGCAGGAAGAGGCATTTTATGTCAATAAAGGAATCTGTTCTCTCTCTGCAGACATATCTCCATAGTAAAGTAACCCAGACTGCATCTCCTGCAAAGGCCAGCACAGCATTTCTTCTCCAAAGAGCCCAAGTGTCCTTCTCCAGGGAAGTTCTTAAACCCAGCTGCATATTTGGCACTGCTGCAGGTGCAGATGAATACAGCAAACATACATTTGCAGCAAAGCTCACTGGAGTGAGCAGTGGGTTGACTTCTAAGCAGCAACAGCCAGTAGCAAACATGGTCATGCAGACGGGCTGAATTCATGAGCAGCCTGAAGATTTGTGCTCCCCAGCATAGCCAACTCAAGTGTATAAATCACCATAACAGCTTTGCATTCCCCTGGCACAAGGTCCCTGCCTCTTCCAGGCTGCCCATGCCAGCTGTTGTGCAGTGCTGTTCAGGGCTGGGATTACAACATTTGGCTGAGTGCCCAAGCCTTAGTCATGTTTTTACTGTGGAGGCATCAACAGCGGGTGCTCTAACCTAGATCTCTAATTTAGGGTAACTGGAAAGGGCTGTAAATTGCAATTTACTATTAACAGACTAGAAAATCAAGAGAAATTGAAAACAAAATGAAACCCAGGTAATATGATTATGTCAGGCTTCTAAACTTATTTGGGGAAATTGCTCTTTGTTTTCTAGTGATAATAGATAAGGTGTTAAGCAGTACTGACTGATAGTCTCTCCAGTCATGTAAAAGCAGCCACAAGTCTTAACAAAATCCTACAAGCTTTACTGAAGGGATTCTGTTCTTCTACCATTCCAGAATTTTCCCACTAAACTTCTCTCCAGATTTGCCAAAGGTCTTTACAAGCAGTTGGCTTAAATATTCCATTTACTCAAACAGCAGGAAACAAATTTACAAAACAGGCATTTAGATCTAGCCTTGGCGTTCAGGCTGGAGCAGCTCTTAAGAAAAGCCAATATCTTTTGGGTATTTCCAAAATAAAGACAAATATTTGTTTAATTTCATTCAGGAAAAACAGAAGCAGAAAACAGCTGCTGGTTTTAGTCTAAGTTACATTCAGGTGGTCTTGCACAGATCTGATACCATACGGGTACTTTAAAGCCAGGACAATTTACACTTAGGATTCCCTTAAGTCCACTTTACCTGCCAGAACAACATAAAGAGCCCAATGAGGTGGAGGCCACAGCTCATTCCTAAGGCATCTCCTGCAGGTGAACTTAGTGTTTATGTACTCCTATCCATAATGGCAAGGCAGTAAAACCAGAGCCTGGGAGGTGGTGTTCTGCCTTAGAGTGGGGACACCAGCACTGACCTTATGACAGTATTGATAAAACAATTTAAGCTTTAATTAACAGTTGTGAGTATTCACTGCTGCCACTGACAGGGACACATTCTGCAGCTCTTCAGAGCTGATGGTGGTGGGTGGGAGTTACACAGAGTGCACATTCCAAGCTAATTGACTTAAACACTTCCTTAACACCCACCACTCTATGTAATGCCAATTACAACATTTCACATTCATGTTTTACAGATCTTGTAGCATAGCGTGTTTCTGCTGGCTCTGTCACAGTTCTGAAGGCTGCCAGCAAATGTATCGCAGTGCAGTCAAAGTGCCCTTCAATATTTATGTTATCAGTAAACCCCAAATATAGTCAATACTTTAAAAACGTAGGCGTATCACTGATTTTTGTGAGGGTGTTGGTGGATTAAGCTGTCACTCTTGCATAGTGTCCCCACAGCTATCGGAGTAGGACTTGAGTGGGAGGGTAGGAGGAGAGAGTCCCAGTTGAGTTACTCTGCTTTTTTAAAGCAGAACTGCCACCCCATGCATTCCCAAGAACACTCCTTGGCAGCAAAGTGTGTGTTGTCTCTTCTTGAGTAGGTACAATGCTCTGTAATATCTTACCTACCACACAAGCTGCAGTGACTCCAAATCATCCTCTTTGAAATGTTCTCCCCATGTATTTTCATGTCTTCCAAGTACCTAAGTTCTGCATCTGTATGTGTCAGGTAACAGGCAAAGTTAAGGTGATTTGTGCAGCCAACCTATGTGTTTTCTGCTTTGCAAGTTCCAAGGACAGAGATCAATATAATGTGAAATGGTCTCATTTTCAACTACATATGTAAAGAGCTTAAGCAAAGTTTTAGTTCAGACTAGTCTATATGTCGTTTTGGAAGTTTGTAAAACAGAATTGATATCCTTCTTTTTTTAGTGGAAAGTGACCCCACTTGGGTTTGGTTGAGATGCATTGGGGTTTGGGATGCAAAACTGAATTCACATTTTAGCTTTAGCTTCACATTATTTCAAAAATTCAAGTTATATAGTTGAAGTCAGAAGTTCTTAACCTACTGTTCTTTTGTTTGATTTTTTTCCCCCTAAGTTTAGTACTTTACATTATTTAATTCTAGTGTCCTGTGGATAAGACTTTCTAAGTCACTGTACAGCCATATTCATTTATCTTGCTTGACTTTGTGCAGATAACAGTTCCTCAGGGAAAAGAACAGATGATAAAAATGGGAATGGCATAATGGTGCCAAAGAGAGATCAGTTTGGAGGTAGTCATCCAGTCCCAGAAACAGGTAAGACCAACCATGTGAATTCATTTTGAATTACATTAGTTTTTCAGTCAGCTGGTACAATACACATATAATGGTCAAAAATTGAATAATGTACTCCATATTCTGTTTTCATAGCATGAGTTGCTCGAAATATTAGCATCTAAGTGATAAACTAGCTGTATTTTTAAAGAAAAATGTCAGGTTTTCTCTATCAGCATCTCACTGTATTAAATAAAATGTAATTTCTCTTAACCTCGTTGTAGGTGCTGTGTTACCCTTAGCCTTAGGCTTGGCCATCACTGCTTTGCTGCTTCTTATGGTTGCTTGCAGACTGCGCTTAGTGAAACAGAAGCTTAAAAAAGCTCGACCCATTACATCTGAAGAGTCCGATTACCTCATCAATGGGATGTATCTCTAAAAACTGGATTTTGGTCAGTTGTTTTCTCCCCTTTCTCCTGTGTCCATGAACCTCTGCCTCTATAACAGGACCAAAATCCTTAGTTATTTTTCAAGTGTAGAAGCAGTTTACAAGATGAGAAACATATTCTTCCCCTTCAGTGATAATATAAAAAAGTGAGTAGATGCCCATGCTCAGAAAATAAGAAGCGTTCAGGCTCCAGAGAGTAGATGCAGTTGTACAGAAGACACTGCAACATGGGGAGACTCCATGCTGGATGCATGGTGCTCTTGCCCTCCCCACAGCAGCTGGGGTCTCAGCCAAGGCTGAGTGTGCCCCAGGGCCAGGGCACTGGAGCAGCTAAGGCCCAGCAGCCCTGGCACAGGGGGAAGCCTGTGCCAGCATGCTTTTCTCAGTGCTGCCACTGCTGTGCCCTGCTCTGGAGACCGGGATGCTCCAACCAAGGCACTGCTTCACTGTCCAGCAGAAACCTATTTGTGTACTTTCCCCCTAATGCACTGGAAGTGTTTTCATTAAAGAATTTGCCTTGCTTTGTTAATGAAAAGCAATCACTATCTAGGCGCCAGCTTTTGTAAAGAAAATTGGGATTTAAAGAACAAAGCATCTTTCTTCCATTCATAGTTTAAACTTCTGTGTCGCAGAGAGAACCATGCTTACTAAATGCTGAAAGGAAAAAATACAAGTCCTCAGCAGATGAGCTTGGACCTCCCAGTGCTCAACAGCAGTCATGTACTGTTGCCCAAAGAAGCTGTGGATACCCCATCCCTGGCAGTATTTGAGGCCAGGCTGAATGGAGCCCTGAGCAACCTGATCTAGTGAATGGCATCCCTGACTGTGGCAGGAGGGCTGGAGCTGGATGATCTTTAAGGTTCTTTCCAACCCAAACCACTAATTCTGTGTATGATCCCAGAGCTGTCTCTCTCTCCAGAGCTCAGGGCTTGTTCAGCCTTTTCTCCCCCTAGCCTGCCACCCTTCCACAGCAGGAGAAAGCAACACACAGCAGTTTTTATACAAGATGCCGGAGTGTAGGATTCCTGCTGGTTATCCCATAGCTCTCTGCAAAGCTTGAAAGCTTTGGTGATCTGCCCTCAACCCAGAAAAATTCTCATAGAATTAGAGCAAGTAATTGATATGTGTGAGTGAACTTCAGATATGTTAACAGTAAAATGTGTACAGTACATGTTATATATACATATATATACACAAGAATCGTGCTGTCTTGTTTGACTGTCCAAGGATGTCACATTCCTCATGGGTCCCAATAAAACCAGAGTCAAATGAGGCATGCATCTTTTTGTATGTCGTCTTTTGTACTTCAGTAGCTTCAAGTCAGCACAACTATTGCCATGGTATAAAAATAGTTCTTCAAGTTGTTCGTTCTTGATTACTTTATGTAAAATAGCTCTAATAAACCTATTTTATTCTTATATTTCTTGCATTGTCTCTATTTTCAGCTACCAGCTAAATTTTGTGCTACTAGACCATATCATGAGAGCACACAGAAGTACATTTCTCCTTTCTGTGAATCAGCCTTATAAGAAGCTGGAATGTGTGTGGTGGGGGGAGTTGTTGAGATACTTGCTTCAGGAAGACTGAGAATGACAGGGCATCTACCTGCAATGACCTGTCTTTCCAACAGTGCTTGAGCTGAGCAGGACAGCAGTCCCAGAGCTGACTGTGCCAATCACTCAGAGAATCTGGTTTCTAGTGTTCCTTGCTCAGAGCCCTCATGCCACATTAGGCAAAGTCTGGTTGTCTGTACTTCAGTGTTACAGTGGGTCCAGGAGACCATCTGCTGATGCTGCCCATTTCCAGTTGGGGAGCATGGCCTCTCTTCCATTCCAGCCTACAGCAGATGTGGCAATTAGCACAAGCCCCAAAAGACCACATTTTAAATACAGCCTTCTAGGGAAGACACACTGTCCATCTGGTTAAGGTATTATTTCCCATCACTGAAATTTGTTTGGAGGTTTAATTAAATATCTAATTCTCCTTCACCATCTTACCATAGCAGCAAGAAAAGCAGTCTTTTCTCACTGTGCTCCTATTACTGAAATCCATTACACCAGCACACAGGCAGCAGCAGGACAAAAGGTTTGGTTTTGTTCTTCCAGGCAGGACAACAGTGAGATCTCACACAAAGCACAAGCCAGCTAGTACAGCCATGGTGCGAGAAAGCTGCTCAGCTTTCCAGTCACTTCACACAACAGCAGGCTTTGTTGCTGTGCTGCTGCAAGTGGAGTAAACCTTCATGGATTTTGCGTATGACAGGCAAGAATGAACACCTCCAAGCAGAGAGCAGCAGACAGCAAGCACGGTACAGGAGTTGTAATGACGTGTTATAGTTGCCACAGTATTCCCAGGGACTGTTCTTTCCAGGAGGGGAGATGGTGACAGTTGCTGTTGTCCAGACCACCAGCCTGAGGCCTATTACTTCCCGGGTAATAGCAAACTCCACGGTTAGACTAAAATAAACAAAAAAGTTTGCATCTTACCAGAATTCAGCCTGGGCATCATCAGCTGGATGGAGAGCAAGACAAAGTTAGCAAAATAACAGATTGCCTTGGCAGCTTCTGCAATAACACACACATTGGTCTCAATACCATGTGCTATCATTTAATAGCTTTCATGCCATTTGATTTTAAATAAGTGATACTGAACTACTGAGCCGGAGCACACCTGGACATTAGCAGAAAATACTGTGGCAAGACACCCTTGCTGACACGCTTGGGGTGCTTTTCCCCCTTCTCTCCAGGCAGTTACCAGTCATTGCCTCCTTCTGTAGCCCCTTCCCAGATGCTCCCAAGGTTGGAGCTCTCCCTGTAATGACAAGGCAGCACTCAGAGCAGGTGGTGCTTGTAGCCCATCTTCACAGCTGCACTGCTAATACTGCTTTCATGGCTTCTCGTACAGACGCCAGGAGCTACAGAGTTATACTGTGTTTATACTGCAGCAGAAGTGCAACATTCTGTGGGAAAACTGTCACTATTTGAGGTCTGTCAGATCTGTTTTTCCTGTCCCAAATACTGAAATGTATTTATCCACATATTTGGGAGTATGCTCAATCCACCTAGTCTTACCAGCATGCTTAGACAGGTAAGCAGAGAATATTGACTGTTCAGATCACATACCACTGTAGATATTGCTTCTCTGTGTACTAGGAGAGGTCATTATAATTTGTTTTGTCAGTGTATTTTAATGTTGATCAAGATACATATTTCACTTAGACTGCTTTTTGTGTTTTCCTCTGTTTTGCCCTTCAGACCACCTTAAGGGTAAAAACTGCTTCAGAGTAACAAACAATACCTAGGTTTGATCCATATTTAGAAGTAAGGGCTTTTTTCTGTGATACGGTTTGCTTGCTGCCCACTTTTGCAGGGGATCCTAGCCTGAGCATCCCGTAATCATTCCATAGCACTGTGGGATTATAGCAGGGGCAGTTCCAAGAGCACATTTGCAAAACAAAAAGGCTGAAATAGGTCAGTGTGATGCTCCATTTGCTTTTCAAATCCCAGATAAACATAGGAGTTTCAATCCCAAGCTGCACAGAGCAAGTCAGAGGCCCAAACCAATAGTAATGCAAACATGCCATCCCAAAACAAAGAGAGAGCCTTTCTAGTAAGCCCCAACAGAATCCACAGTCATGCATCGCTGAGGTCTGTGCTGGCTGCTTTCATGAGCATCGGGAATTGGGACTTTTTGGTTTCTAATGGCAATAGCTAAAGAGTAACAGCAGAGGGAAAACGAGGAAAAGATTCAGAGAGTGATGACAGCCATAAAAACCAGACAGAGGCAATAAACACACAGTAATTACTATGAAAGAAAAAAGCCCATTAAACAATTGGCCTGAGCTCAGTAAGAGGGAACCATGCTGTAAACAGGGAATACTTAAAGGGGGGGGGGAAGGGGTAAAGCACATAGAAGTAATCTTGCTATAAGTTTTTCAATAGTTATTTAAGTCAGAAAGTGAGCTGCACTCTGCACTGGAGTCTTGAAACACAAAGAGAAATCTGGAAGGACTGGATCAGCACAAGAAGCAACTTCAGAAACAAGTTTTTAAAGATACTTGCTAAAATTTTAATTTTTGCAGTTGTAAGGCTCCTGGCTGACAGTTATAAACCACTCATAAATCAACAAAAACTGTATTTTGAGCAGGCAGAAAGGTTCAGTGAAGGACTGAGTCACAGTTTGCTTGGCCAATAGAAATGTATAATCCTGTTCTAGGGGGCAGAGCAAGAAACTTTCACATAGTTCCTCACAACTAAATGCACTAGTGCACTAAAGACATGCATTAAAGGTACCTACACTTAAAAGAAATAACTGGACAACACATAAACAGAGGGAGCAGGGAATTTGAATGGGTGCAGGACTGGAAAGGACTTGAAAGCAGGCACCACAAAGGAAGTTTGGGCCTATAGGGCAAGCATCCCTGAAGGCTAATTCTATGCACAAGAGGTAACTTTCCTGATGCTGCCTCTATATCCAGAGGAGATGAGCTTCTCTAGAGCTCTAGTCAGAGCAGTAGCCTAGGCAGATGCTGTGAATCACCCATTCCCTAACCAGAAGCCTTTAAGAGTGTCCTGCTAATCCATAAGGCACCTGCAATAAAAGTTACTGATTAGTCTCAGATGCCCCTTCTCCATTATGAGCTGAAAAAGGATTTGGCAGAACATGGTAAACAAGAAACTTAACCTGTTCCTACTAAAGACACATCAGATGGAAACATAAGCTTAAACATGGCTAAAAAAAGACTTTAGTTTCCCAGTAGCATCAGGGAATGTTTTCAAGAGTATCATCAGATAATTTGCTCAGAAGCAGAAGCATATGATGAAAATGGCTGAACTACAAAGAAACAGGAGAAGATCGAAGTGAGATCTCAGAGAAACTCTGTTAACAGTCTTTATGAAAATAGTCTGTTGTTGCTAAAACAGTTTTGCTAAAGGCAGGGGATTAAGTGTCTCAAATTTTCAAGTTTGGTGTGATGAGACACAAAGTGAGTTATTTTCATTTTTCCTTCCTGAAGCTTTCAGGCAATTTTCAATGGGCAGCTGGATCTTCTCCATACATATTTCAGCATTAACTATGGCCATTCAATTCATAATTTAAAGAAATACAGTTTTAGTTCCTGAGCACATTCTGCTGAGCATCTCATTAACACCCTGCCAGGAGCACGAGAACAATAAGAGCCTTTCATAGGAAAGCTCAGAGCACATCAGCTGCATGATGAATTTGTGCTGTGTAAAAAAAACTACCACCTGAAAAAGAAAGCAGCCCTGTATGTCAAGGATGAACTGTGGGAGGCAAACAGGTCAGGCAAAGGAAAGTTTACAGCACCTCTGCCTGCTTAAGGCCAAGTTTTAGTCCACACCGATTTCCTGAGACCTGGCTGAGGCACGGAAACCCAAACCTTGCCACCAGGGGGGCTCTGAGCACACAAGCACATATTGTTTACAGTAAAGGCAAAGAGGGGTTATGATATCTAGAGTGTCTCTGCACTTCCCACAACTGGTCTGCAACCTTTCACAATTATAAGCAGATGGATAAAAACTCAAATAGTGCCAAAAAAGTGTACAAACCCACAAAATCGTCTTAAACCCCATGCTTGAATCCATCTATTGTACACCACAGCATTTACATCCTGAAATGCAAAAGACCAATTTCAGACCTCATCATCTCCTGCATCCCCCTGTGCACGATGCCTTTCAGGCAACACTTCCCCTCCGTGGCTTTTCTTTTTGTTTGGTTCTGCATAATGTGCTGGTGTGACCTCACCATTCACCTTTTTTTCTGAGCCAGGACCACCCCTCTTTCACTTCAGCAGAATACCTCTTCTTAGGACATTGCCTGGGACAAGGATCAAGGGTTCCATAAAGGTGATTAGAATTACTGATCTTTTGAACTGCATCATAATAGGATCAAATTCAGCTAAATAGAACCAGAGATATAAATCATGAGCTTGGTTTGCATTATTTGCATCATGTCAAAATCAAGAAGGAATTGAGATCACGTCCTCTTTCTGTGAACTCCATTTAAATCAAAAGCAGCACATCCTAGGGCACATTGAGAAAAAGGAAGAAAACACTGCTACTGTTATAATGTGTTAACACCCATCTTCCTGGCAGGAAGGAGAGTACCAGTTCAGGATTTTCCTCTGGGCATTTTACTTTACTTCTTTGTGCTGACGGTCAATTCCATAGTCCCTCCATACTCAAAAACCTGGAGCTTGTCACTCTGTCACAAAAACACTGTACTCGTGAACTGCTGCCAGCTGGAAGCTCCAGAGCCTACCACGTGGAGGCCCCCTGGCTCCAGGCATTATTGCCCATTTCAAACTCGCTAACTACAAAACATTTCAGGAACCATCCAGGTGGCCTCTATCAGCAGTGCTGGTGCTGTGTGCTAGTTTCCCTCCAGAAAAAAATCATGTAATGGGCTCTATGCCCTCAAGCTAGCTGACCACTTTGAATGGAAATAGTGAATAAGCAGATCATTCCTGCTGTGTAAACAGAAAGCATCCATACAGCACATTAAACTTCTCTGTGGAGCACCCACAAATGTTGGTGCATTTTGAAGACATGGGTATTGGCTCTTGGTTCCGCTGCTCAAAATCTGGTGGTCTTCTACTGTCTAGATCCTGGAAACAACCGGACAAGTAATTTGATGGTTCAGCCAATCCGTTCTCCCAAGCTGTTCTAGCTTAGAGGTGATAGTAATATCCCAGAGATCATTCTCTCTGAGGTAGCTGGATTCAACTATGGAGAGCAGGCAGAACTGTACACAGGAAGAGCCTGCTCCCCAAAACACACAGATGTGAACAAAATAAATTCCAAACAGACCTGTAAAACTCCACTTACATTCCATATATTATTAACAGGCTTTGTAACTGCTACAATACATAAATGACTTAAAATGGACACATAGTTCTGGTCAATTAGTAAACTAGTATTTTTATACCTACTTGCTTTCTTTCTGGACTTGTAAAGTCCTCCTGAAGGTTACAAAATCAACCACAAAACCAGGCAGACACCTAGATACAGCTTCCTCTCAATTTGTTTTATTTGGCAAAGTAGCAATTCAGACAGTTCACACAGCACTTATTCAAGCTCTTCAAATCTTCTGCATTTCAACTTGTCCTCGTCTCCAAGTTTTTACTTCAGAACCATTGCTCCATCATGGAGGAGTTTCCATTTTCCAATTCCTAAATGCTACTCCTGGATACTCCTTTCTGTCCGAGTACCTTGATACATCCCTTGATATAAATCCTCAGTGGAATGGGTGCACTACTCCCAACAGCCTTGGTCCCTGAAGCCTTACACCTCTTGAAGTGGTTCTCCCCAAAAAAGTTGTCATCGGGTCTCAGTTTTAACACCACTTCCAAGTCAGGCTAGCTTATTACACTGTGTCCAGAGACAGGAGTTTGGATACAGTTGAGCTCATATCTTTCATTTAACTGATTAAATTAGTGAGAAGATGTAAATAAAGCTGAACTCAAATTGAAAGATACAGTGACCAGAAGGTTGAACGTTAGCATGCATCAGTTAAGATATTTCACTTCAACACCAAGAACTAGATTCACAGTTGATTGTGGGTTAGTACAAATTTGTCAGACGCAAGTGGGTTTTTCTGGATTGTATTTTCTAGAATACACGCTATATTAATTTCTTTTTAAGATTAATCTTGTGTATGTGCTCCCAGGCTGCAGTCAGATCAGGAGGTGATACTCTAACTTCCAAATATCTAAATTAAGTCATACATGTCTTTTACAGAGGAACAGGATGGGGCTGACCCTCAAAAGGAAGGTTATTTAAAATGTTCCTTTTTCATATTCAGAGTCCTTTGAATTTTAACCTTTATGCTTCCAGGGATTAATCTCAGCACAAAATTATTGCTCTTCCACCATAAAAAGTTTTTTTTTTTCCATTAATCACTATGGGTTGCTTTTATGCAAGTTATTTTATTCTTTAACTTTTCTACCAAAAAAAAAAAATAATGATAACATGCTGTTTTATTTCTGGTTGCTCAAATCCGAGCAAGATGACTGAAGACACGCTTTCCCCCTTTCCCAAAGCAGCCCACCTTACTGTACTGCTTCACGATTTGCTGTTGGCATTTTACAATACCAAAACAGAAAACTTAGGACAGAAAAAAAAGTTTTATAGCCTTCCAACTATTCTTCTATATGAAAACTGAACAAGTGCATCTATCTGTATGTAGGAGTCCATGATTCTTTCTGCATGTATGATGTTTTCCTTGTATAACAATTTAGAATTCACTTTCTAAAAAGTCAGAATTTTTCCTGGGTGCCCATAGTGAGAAAAATGAGAATATTGATACAGCAAATGGCTTTGCCAAAAGCAACTTTCTTTTAGAACCAAACGGGATTTTGTTTTTTAATAAAGAACAAAAGGCAATCCATATCTCAGTAGTTTACTACATACTGATCCTAGTCTTCCACACAAGCACACAACTCCCCTTTCGCTTTTAATATCAGTTGGCAAAGCAGCATTGCATAAACTGTTCAGTGATTGGGACACAGCTTATATCATATTTATGGATTTAAATATATGTGTATCATACCAGTAGTGAGCTATAAACCAAAAGAGAATCTAAAGATTCCATTAATTAATTTTAGAAGGAAAGGGAAAACCATGCCTGTTATATTCAACTTGAACAGGAACGTCTGATAAGAGCGGCCACCCACCTCTGATGTCTTGAAGTTTAATATATACAAATGCCTGGTTTTAAGGTAAAAAAGCAGCTGATTGTATCTACTACATGCTAGTCTATGACATCATGTCAAAAGCTTAAAAAGGAAGTTCATCTCCTTTTAGTAGCATCTAGCAGACATCAGAACACAGAAAACCTGGTATTACCTACATAGTGTTGTAAGGTGCACAGAAGCAGTTTTACCAAGGGACACAGGAGCCGAGAGAAGTGAGTGTTCAAGTACCCCCATCAAAATTAGAGTTCACAAGCTATAGGTCTTTATCTGCAGTTTTGCAGAAATTCACTTTGAACAGATGAAAGTGAAATAAAGGCATGTTAAATAAAACAGTGCCCACATAAAACTTTCCACCATTTCTTTATCAGATTTGCCTTGAGCATCTAAAAAAATAAAACAAACACCACGCTTTTCCATGCTGATAACAACAGTATAACGAAGTCCAAAACAAGCTGCAATGCTGTTGGTTTTCAAAAAGCTTTTAGAACTGGAGATGAGCAGTCCACTGTAACACTATGTTTGGGTCAAGATGATGTAGCTTTTACAATTCATCCCTGTAGAAAGAAAACACATAGAGTTATGTTTCTTCTCCCTTTGGAAATCATATTTGAAAAGTTTTGATATTGAATCAGATTACATTTAAGCGCTCATGCACATCAGCAAAACTTCAGAAATCTCTTCAAGCATTTAAGAAAAAAAAAAAACACCAAAGGAAAGGCAACAGCAATCCCATCTATACCATCTCATTCTATTATGTGATTACTGTGAAATATGGGTCCCTCTATTTTACATTTAATGGATCACTTGCTTTAATGAACATCCCCCACACTGCACAGCTGGTTACACAGCTACCTGTCATCCAAATTCTGCTGGCTACACACTGGCAAGAAACTGAGCCAACTTACTAGACAGAGTACTGGCAAAAAACATCCTCTGTAGCTGCCAAAAAGGCAAGTTTAGCTTCAGCTATAGTCTCTCAAGAAAGCTAAGAACACATTCTTGCATCCACATAATGGAGTTTGTACCACTTAAGTTTATTTATTTCACAGAGGAGCTTGATTACCTCCTGAAGGAGCTATGATAAATCAGGAATAGGTTATGGGAAGGGTGGGGGTAGGGCAGGATGTAAGGGGGGGTGTACGTGGGTGTATGTGTGTGTGTTAAAAGGAGATTCACTTAGGAGAAAGGAGGCATCAGGAAGTCTCTCTAAATCACTGCAAGGAATCTAGAAAATGCAGGCATTTGTTCCTGCAGGACATTTCAAACACACTGAAACAGGAAACCCATAGAAGAACCTATATTCTAACTGTAAAGTTATCATATAGTAGTGATTTGTTTAAGTATTCCTAAAACACTAATTTTAATGCAAAATATCCACCAAATTTCAAAGCTGTGCACTGTGCTGCTAAGAACACCGGAAAACTCAAATAGAAGTGTTTGCCTTTTTTTTTCCACAAGGCACAAGCAATCTATAAATTCACAATGAGTTTGCTACAATTTTTTCTTTTAGTTGATGCATCACCCTCATTTGCCAAAGCAAACAGTGTCTGTGTTAGAAAAAACTTCACTAATGTGATTGCTGGCTCAATACATCGGAGTATTTCCAGCTATCATGCAAACTAACACACAAAAATATAGTTCTACATGCACAAAAACAAAACCTTTAAATTACAAAGGCATTATTGTCCTTCAGGAATCATAGAGCATGGAATGACAGCATGCAAAACATTTTAAAAGCAACTGAAAAGCCTGTAGAAACTAGTGCTTAAAGGACTAGTTTTCTATCTAATGCAGTTGGGATGCAAACCTTGTGATTTGTGAGGGATAAATATTTGCATTCTTTGCACTTTGTACGGCCTCTTAATAGTAAGGTACTAATCATACAGCTTTAGAGTGTTGCAGTAATTACAGACAGCAGAAAAATGCAGAAGGCGGAAGAACACATCTTGGCAGGGGTAAAGAAAAATCTGTTTATAGCCATAGGTTTGGAAGCTCTCCATATTTCCCTATCTCACAGAATGGGTATTTGCTTACTTTAAACAGATAAAAAAACCCAAACATCTGATACCCAGTTTAAAATGCAGTGCCAGTGAATTCAGGACAAGTGTTTCATCCTTAATGCTTCCAGGAGCTGCATCATCACTTAATATTCACAACTTCAGAAAGCATATGTAAGTAATGACTACTGCTATTGCTGGTTTAGTCTCATATGCCTAATTATGGGTGTGATTTTCATCCTGATTCCTAAAGCCTGGCCTTTTACTGTGACAAGCAATTCTTAATCCTTCAAACCCAAGCTAGATCCTCAAGAAACTGTAAGCCTAAGAAAAATTCTGTATTTACTGTGAAACTATTAAACATGGTCATTTTACCCAGCCACAGACGTTGGCAAGGTTTTTGCATAACGCTGCTAACTCACTTAATGTATGCAAAGTGTGGGGTTGTTTTTTATTTTACAAAATGGTATTTCCACTTAAAATACATAATTATTACATAAATATATAATTTAAAATAAACTATTCTTACATGCCAATGTTTTAATTGTTGGTATTTTGCATTGTTTTACCATATTCCTGGCCACTACGTCCTAGATGTGACTTTCAAAATAACGATTTTCATATTCTGTTTATTAGAACATTTACTGTATTAACGGGATCAGGTTCCCTCAAGAGATTTTCCATTTGTTCTTCTCTACTCATTAATCTAACAACAGTACGCCAGCCCAAAACAATCCACGATATACATATTAAAATTACACAGCATTTATTTTCTACTGCTAAGAGAAGCTGAGCTTGTATGTGCATTATCAGATAATATATATTAAAAAGTTTCAGAAAAGTCTCAGATCAGCTAGTAGGTAACAGGTGCCAGCTTTCTACCTAAAGTGAACAGCTTGCAGATACAAATACAAAATGCAAACCAGTATCAGATAACCTGAACTTCAGTTGTATGGATCAGAAGCTGCCAAGCTGTGAAATCCACTAGGTTTCCACTAGTGACAAGAATCAGGATACAGGCCTATCCTCCCAGTGGTAAATTATACAAAGCTTAAAAGGAGACTCAAAAGACGACTGCTATTTCCCTGTTAGAAATATCCAGTTGTCCTCTAGAGCCATAGGAAAGATCTACTAACTAATTTGTATTTTCCCCCTTTTAATGGCCATGACTATTTGCTATGATTCTTACACAACTTGTGTAACTGCCCTCCACCTTCATATATGCACTCCTTCCAATCTGCTTACTAGTTCTTGCTTAGCAAGCAATATATATATTTAGGGTTTAAGTCACCACAGCAGGCCTTCTCAGGCCCTTGGAATTCTAGAAAGAAAACCACTCATCTCTCAACTATGGCATCAAAGCAACTTCATAAGCTCAAGTAAAAGCAAATTTCAGAAGTCATTAGCTCAAAATTACTATTCTAGAAATAAATTTAAGAAAAATTTTAAAATTTTGGCTTATTAGGAGGGAAAACGTATACATGTATATTCCACACTTCCTATGGTGAGTATCCAACACCAAACTAAGAAACATTCTCAGAAAAATCTAATAGGTAGCATTTCAGGTAAATACCAGTCTGTAATGAAAAAAAAAATCACAAATCTTATCAACAATAAGTTTGGGATACAAGTCAGTCATCTAACTTTGCAATCCCACACTACCTCTTTAATGGAAGGCAAATTAAATATTTGAACAAGCATTTATAAATTTATTTGAAGTCTGTATCTCACTCTTTTAGATCCACTTCAATTTTCTTGTCATTAGGCAGCATGACTTCCCTTTTCGATACATCATTCATCTATGAAAAACATGCTGCCACTACCAATACTGAAATTCAGAGTGCAGCCTAACAGGAATTAGAAATACAGTACATACCCACTGTTTCAGCAGCCAATTATTTCTCCCTTTATAACTTTAAAGGTAACTAGATGCAATATTTAGACTTGTAGCTTTTTAATCTGGAAAGGTGCTACTATAAAAATATTTATTATTTGCTATGATAAATCATAAAATTGAGAGAGTAGGTTTAAATGATAAAGGAATTTTCTCTGCAATCTACTGTATCAGTTATAGCACATGCATTTTTGCATAACTGTATTTGGTTTGCATGGCCAGGTTTTGGTAGTGGGGTGGCTATTGGGGTGGCTTCTGTGAGAAACTGCCAGAAGCTTCCCCCATGTCCAACAGAGGCAACACCAGTCAACTCCAGGATGGAGCCACCCTGGGCCAAGGCCAAGCCAATCAGGAATGACAGTAACACCTCTGTGGTAACATTTTTAAGAAGGAAAAAAAAGTTGTTGGGCCAATCACAGTTGCAGCCAGAGAAGAGCGGAGTGAGAACATGTGAACAACTCTGCGGACACCAAGGTCAGTGCAGAAGGAGGGGGAGGAGGTGTTCCAGGTGCCAGAGCTGAGGTTCCCCTGTAGCCCTTGGTGGAGACTATGGTGAAGCAGCTGTGCCCCTGCAGCTCATGGGGATCCACCAGGGTGCAGAGATCCACCTGCATGGGGAACTCATGGAAAACCCATGCTGGAGCAGGCTCCTGACAGGACCTGCATATCAATGTAGAGAGGAATCCATATTGGAGCAGGTTTGCTGGCAGGACTTGTGACCCTGTGGGGACCCACACTGCAGCAGCCTGTTCCTGAAGGACTGACCCCATGGAAAAGTGACCCACATTGGAGCAGTTCATGAAGAACTGTAACTCGTGAGATGGACTCACACTGGAGAAGTTTGTGGCAAACTGTCTCTCGTGTGAGGGACCCCACACTGGAGCAGGGGAAGGATCTTCTTCCTGAGAGTAGAAGAAACAACCTGCGATGAACTATCATAACCCCCATTTCCCTGTGCCACTGTGGGGGAGGAGGTAGAGCCCAGGAACAGGAGAGGGGTGGGGGAAACGTTTTTAAGATTTGTTTTACTTCTCATTATTCTCTTATGATTTTGATTGGCAATAAATTGAATTAACATCCCCAAGTCCAGTCTGTTTTGCCTGTGATGGTAACTGGTGAGTGATCTTTCCCTGTCCTTAACTCAGGAGCCTTCTGCTATATTTTCTCTCCCCTGTCCAGTTGCAGAGGGGAGTGATCAAGCAGCTTTGGTGAGCACCTGGCATTCAGCCAGGGTCGAACCATCACAATAATACATTTTAAGTTTAAAAAAAAATGTTTTGTGCAGAGATTGTTTTTGTCAAAGTAAAATAATCATTACTCTGCATAGCCTGAGGAATTCCGTGCAAACAATACCTGCTAATTTCAAAGAAAATTAGATGACTAGCTCATCAGGGGCATTTGAAACACTGAATAAGAGTTTCTAATCAGAACCATATTTTAATAAATCCTAATAAATACACTTTCTAAATGGGTGGTTAATCATGTTTTATGTACAAGTAAGTGGGATACAGTAACAGCCCCAGAGTAACCACTGTAGTTTTTGCTCAGAAAGGTTACACTGTCATAATAATTTTGTATTTTATCAGCAAATACAAATTTAGCATGACATTTATAAATAATTTCTACTAATGTAATATTTTAAGGTTAAAGTAGTTGTTAACTTTTTTAACAGCTGCCTGTCTGGAAATCAAACCCAAGATGAAACACAGACTCATTGCTAAGTGTTACTTAGATTGTTATTCTCTTATTTCTCTTTGTATCAGCAATAGTAGGGCCAGCAGGACAAGGTATACCCTGCAGGTATTTAAGAGATGAGTAAAAGTTGCTCTTAGGGACATGGTTTAGTGATGGACTTGGCAGTGCTGAGTTAACAGTTGACTCAATAACCTTTAAGGTCTTTTCCAACCTAAATGATTCTATGGTTCTGTGACTTTTAAAATTGTCTTTCCATATAAGTAGTAAGTGAACTCTCACAGAGAAGTAAAACCAGAGAGATCCTAATTTACACAAAAACTGTAAATAAGGCAGCCAAAAAGCCATGCAACACAAGAGACCTTTTCTCCTCCCTACTTACCACTAAGAAAAAAAACAACCCAACTGATAAGTTTTACGTGAAAGGATAAACACCCTTATCAGTATAATCACATAACTGGGGATCTACTGCTGGATCTCTGGCACACTATGCATTGTTCTGTTTTGTATCAGAGATAGGGTTCCTGTGGATATTCTACTTCCAAGTGTCCCACGGAGTCACATGAGAGGGTTCTCACTAATATTTGGAACTTAAAAATACCACTGCAACTGAACCTAAACTAGAAAATTTGACTAAATTTAAAGAAATTCAACATTATTCACAAAATAAGATTCTTTATTTAGCATGACAATGTAAATGTATTGAAATCCAAAGAATCTTTTCCTTCCAGCTAGTCCAGATTTTCTTTTGCTAGAATTTTCAGTTTTATGTAGTGAAGAATGATACAAAACATTTGAAGGCAGGTTTGACTTCAAACACCACTTACTGTTACACCACTTACAGTGTTGTGCTGTTGCACCTTGCAGCCCCATTAAGGAACTGTACTAACTTCTCCAACATGTGAATGGCTAAGCAAAAATTTAAGCAGCTTCTTTCTTGCCAACTGGAAGGTCTGGTAGCCTAGGAAATTGCTGCTGGCCTACCAATTGTATTTTGTGAAGGGACACCAATTCTTAATGTGATGAAACAGTTACCTGGATTAGGAATGAAGTCACATAATGTAAACTAAAAGAATGACAAACTAAACACACGGGATTGAGTTACTCTTAAAAAGATGATTGTTTAATGAATTTTAGATTAACAACTAGAGTCTCTCATACACTACAGTTCTATTACAGAAAGACTTATAGATGCTCTTTCAGACGAGTCTATAACGATCTCTGCTCACAGATCTTCAACAATTAAAAAAAAAGGTAAACTGAAATCTCAGAAGAGAAGAAAAACACCTCTTTCATCTTTGATGCCAGCATAGATAACAAATATTGATTTGTAATTAGGAGTTTGCTTAGAAGCAGCTGGCTGACCACATACTTTGGACTCACCAATAAGGAAAAACAACAAAAAAGAAAGATGTGGCCTCCTGTAAGGTCAGAAGTGCACTGGCATCTATCCTAGAAAATGGAATGGGAATTTTCTTCAGATCACAAAAAGGACAATTACAGAAAAAACAAACATTGCAACAAGTGGACTTCTGAGATTCTCTTTAACAGAGATTTCCAAGTCTCAACCAAATTTAAATGTACATAGCAAGAAACAGCCTCTCTGCCTCTGTAAACCAAGTTAACCCTTCAGGCTAAGCACTTTTATTTTCTGATAACACCAGTGTAAATTCTTAAATTAAAAATAAATAAAATCAAGTATTATTTCAGGAAAGAACAGAAACTGCTAAGCAAATCTGGGGAAAATTTAACTAGCAAACAAAATGGAATACCAAACTGCACAGAAAAGATGCAAAGACATTAGAATTCTAGTCCTTAATACAGTACATCACCTTCGCTAGTAGCAAATTATAACCATTGGCATTCCAGAAACCCTTCTTACAAATAGGGTTTGTTGAACACACTTTGTTGTTACCAAAAAAACCCAACTGGTACTATAATCAGATTGAGTGGAAATGCAGAAAAATCTATAAAACCTCTCTGAAAAAAGGAAGGCTTAAGAAGAATACTTCTCTTTTCTAGAGTAAGCAGAGCACGGATTCCAAACTTAAACAGAATCCACAACATTTGCCAGAGGAGGAAACTGACCACAAAGCAAAATTTCTAAAGCCTTGCAAGAGGCAGGAAACCCCTGAGTACCACACTGAGGGAATACTGGCAATATTGGAGGCCAAAGTATTCAACTGCATAACAAATAAAAACCATCTGAATAGCAAGCACATTTCACAAGCTTTGAACTAAGCAGTAACTCATTGACGTTGTTCTCAAGAGTAATTTGTACATGGTGGCTACATAATACTCCAAGAAACACCAAAATGAGGTTTCCATAAGCAGCAGTATGCAAACTGCTTTATTTGTACTTTTTATGAATATTCTGACAGGTTAGATGTTAAGTATTCAAGTATCCAAATAACAAGTTATACTCCATAATATTGAGGGGAAAAAAGCCAAAAATCTAAATTTAGGAGTTATAAAGCTCAAGAGTTGTTTTCAGAGTTCAGTGCACATCTATGCCCTTCATTAATGCAGATAATACATTCACAAGCATTTTCTGCCAGGAAGCAAAACAGCACTGCTGCTTTGTTCATTCAGATACTAATGCCTACCACAGCTTAAGCTGACATCTGTGTTACATCTATGTTACTGGTTGTTCAATTCAGCAAACTGGAAGGCTTACTACCTCTAGAAAGGCCTTAGAGTCTGCTGTGTTGCCAAACACAAATACATCCCCATCAGAGACATATGACATACTTCTAATAACATATCTGAGAAAATTTTCTGGACATTTCTCAACTACCTTTATATTTTAGGGAAGAAAAGATTACCTCCTCCACTTTTTGATACTTGGGGGCTGAAGGAAAAGTGCTTGCAAAATTATCTATATTTTCCGCAAAAGATTTTACAAAAACTTTTCTTCATTTGTAGCATTTCACAAAAATAAAAAATGAACACTCAATTACCACTAACGTACAGGACAAAACAATATTTATTAAGAAAACTTTTACACTTCACCCTAATTATTGGGCAACATAGTTATAAAAAGTTCTTTAGAAGGGAAGTTTAACCTTAGAAAATACTGTATTTAAAACAACAAATAAAAATCTTCAACACACCAAAGACTAAAGAAAACACGTCCAAAAGACACAAAGTGCAACCCATGCAATATTTTTCTCCTGCTTTTAAATTAACTCAAACTTAGCATAACCTCCTTTTGTGATGTAATGCAGACTGAGTCACTTTTCATGGTATGGAGGAGCAGAAAGCAATGACAGCAGCAAAGACAGGCCTTGCAGTCTATCTGCTTAAAATTCACACCCTTTCACCTTGCATGTGTGTGGAAGAAGTAAGTGGAACAGAAAATCACTTCCACCTGGACCACTGCTTCTCTTTATCTGTTAAAGGCACATATATCACTCCCATCAGAGGCTTCATTTTGACACTGCCATCTTCTAGTTTGTCATACTGTTCGAGCATCTGGTTTCCCCCAGCAGGGCCAACTGGTAATATCAATCTTCCGCCAGGTTTTAACTGGTCTATAAGCTAGAACACAACACAGAAATTAGAATGTAACCAGCCACTTCAGAGAAGCTGGATCCAAAGTTTGTTACAGTAGATTAATAGCTTTGCCATTATGTATCTATCTACTTTTACGTAGTAGATAACTACTTCGACTAGGAAAAATAAAAAATGCACTGAAAATGAGAGTATCACAGCAACATGGTAAACAATTAGTATTACAGAAACATTCACAGTAACTTAATATAATTCTAAATGACAGTAAAATATTAATTTAATTAACTGGGTTGTTTGCGGTTTTATTTTTTATATAAGGGGGAAAAACATGTAAATCACAAATTATTTTTACAGGAGACTCAATCTTCTTTTTACTGCTGTTTTAACTGTTCAGTAGTTATTGTGCATCAGTAGAGGCCCATTGTCTAAAATTCTGGGGGTAAGTGATCTCCCCTTAAGCCCTCAGAACAAGATTTCAGATTGGTGATTTTTTTTAATTTCTCTTCCTGGAATAATTTTAAGCTGTCTACAACACACTCACTACATCCAACAGCTCCTCTTTCAGTCTGTGAATGAAATTATGAAACTAGTCTAAAATACATGAATATGAGTAAGATAAGTGACAAGTAAACAAAGTGTGTCAGGAATGCCTGGATTTTTGTTTGTTTGTTTTCATAATTAAAGAAGGAGGCTAATCACAGTAGTCTCAAGGAAAATTCCATACTTCTCAGATGCAAAAAACCTTAATCCTCATTGATAACTGAAGTCATAATCAAGAACTGTTTCATTCACTAATAAGCTTTCACTTACTTTTTTAATTGTCATGTTAACACTTTGCTGAGAACACACCCCTACACATCCACACACAAAAACCCCCCAAACCAAAACAACAAAAAACTCCAACAACAAAAAACAACACACACATACACAAATGCGTGCGCGCGCACCGCAAAAAACATTAACCAACCAACCAACCAAAAAAACCCCAAAAAACCCAACAAACAAAAAAACAAAACAAAAAAACCACCCCCAAAACAATAATTAAAAAACCCCAACAAAAAATCCACCACTGGTCCTTGTTTGGAAACATCCAATCTCTCTATAGCACCTCAAACTTCCAGTCCTTCACTATTCATCACTAAGATTTCAAAAAGCCTTAACTGGCATCTAATATATCAAAATCATGCTATATATTACCATTTGCTTCATGAAAGGAAGAGAAATAAAATCTTATCTGCCAGAATGGACTTCATGTATGCACACTCTAAAGGCCCTAGCTACTCTTCAGTGTAAGAACTGTCCTGTATCCACTCTGAAAGCTACAAACACATGGCACTGTTTGTATTTCCAGATGAGCATTTACTTCCTCAACAAGCTCAATGCCTTGCAACACAGGGAACAAATACTTAGATTTTGTAACTCAGTGTTTGATAAAATTCAATTATCTTACAAAATAAAATGCTCCAGTTCACTGTTTTAATGGAGGGTTGCACACATGTAATTTTTAAGTATGTTTATTTAGAGCAAAGTTATTAGAACATACATTTTTATCAAACCAAAAGAAAGCCCAATTGTAAGAGACAAAAACCCCACACCATACAGTAATACCACACTGCCCACTGATACTCCCAGCAGTGCAAGTTGCCAAGTATTTTACATATAGATGCATGCAAAGCATTCTTTACAGCTAAGAGATTATGGAAACACACACATAAGACATAAAGGCTTACTGCTTGGGGCACAACTGGTGCTGCAGCTCCTACATGAATTGCATCATAGGGAGCTTCTTCTGCATATCCCATGCGTCCATCTCCCACTGCAAGAAAACACTTTTTTAAAACATTTTCAAAAGGAGTGGAGAAAACAGCTAATTTATTGTATCTATAGGTAGAGAAAAAGCTATGCTCAGATTTCAACTAAAGTTTTGCTGTGCAGTAGTAATATAATGAAGTCAGTTTAAAAAAATTAACACATCTGTAAAACCGATGCAACAAAACATCCCCATATGTGCATACACATGCTTACAGAAGATATTAAATACTACTGAAGCACCTGAAATTAGAATGATTTATCATGAAAGTCCTTGGAGACACGTGGTCCACCTAGAAAAGATCCTAAAGTATTTATGTGCCCTATCAATTCCAATGCAAGTGAGTTTTCCCCCTTCATTTAGCCTCTCAGAACATACATTTGCTTTGCCTTGTCTCCACACGTGCCATTCCTAAATATAACGCAAATCATAAGTCTGAAGCACTGAATGTCAGAAGCACATATCAGAAGATTCCAAAGGCGAGGAAAAGAAAAAAGAAGTGTTCCCATGGACTATATGCCTACAGCTCTGCCTGGCTGGCATGAAAGCCCACACCTACATTCATACATTATTGCAGTACCACACTAATCTTCATGCACCCACCTTTGCCAGCAGATGGGCCTCACTATTGTTCGTGACAATCACTGAACTAACACAGATAGCCACATCAGACCCATGGCTAAAGTTCCAGGTGGCTGCTTGGAAGATGCTAGGAGTAATTAAGGTATTCAGAGGGTTACCAAGGCTGGAGAACTCATGGAGAAGCACCCTACCACAGATGTCTCATAGCATCCCAGTTACACAGAAGGAAAGAGTAACAGCTTGAGCTTCTTAAGCCACTGAAATGTGGCAAACTAAACTGGACCCTGAGTTAAGTTTTGAAAGAAGATGATGTGAATACGGTATCCAGTATTTACAGAAAACCAATGGGAAATTCAGAGCCAGTTAGGCAGGGTCTCTCTGGAGTTATTTAGGAACCAAAGTAGTACACAAGGCTGAACCATCTGAATTCATACTCTGTGATTGCAGAAGTCCCCGTAATCAGTCTACAAAAAAAAGCAGGACATTAGTGAGCATAGTCCTCTACTCAGTACAAGTACAGCTGTTTGGGGTTTCCCATCTTCAGGCTGAGCTTTGACTTCTGTGCAATTACTAACATTACAGTTAATTAAAAGGCTGAAAAAGTCAAAAGAAGTTCTAAGCCCCAGTCAGGGGCTTAAAATTTGTCAACTTTTTGCCTGCCAACAACTCACAAGGCAGGAAAAAATACATGGTTGCCACAGCAGGTTTCACTTGACCTCAGTGACAGGAAGGGCCACGTGGATAGCAGTGATAGCAATACCCTTCGGTATTCAAGAGTATACAGGAAGATCTGGACAGCTCCTTGTAACAATTAAAATTGAGGAGTTTCTCATCTTCCTTATGAGGTCCTAAAAGACAGCCCTGCCAGGACCTTCTACACCCAAAGCCTAAGGACTATAAGAACAGAGCACATTTCCTCAGTAGCTGAGAAGCCTCTTAAAGCTCAGTGACATATTTCCTCATATCATCAATTCTGACCAGCACAAGCTCCAACCAAGGGCCACAAGCAGAAGCTGCCAAGCAAGAGCTACCAATGCTTCCAAAGAACTCATTCCTATCAACCACCATTTCTATTAAGTCAGCTGGCAACAGATATTGCCAGTCAGGAAAGTTCCAGCATTTCCAGGGCTTAATCTCTCTGACTGCCAAAGTGGGTTCTACTGGAACAACCACTTCAGTGCAGTCAAGTATATAATTGATACTTATACATCTTAGTAACACTATCTGCCTCCTCTAAAGAAGTAATGATGTGTTACACTATCAAGCTACCGGTCAACCAGAGAAGACAATGGACAAAGACTTCTTTAACTTATACATAGAGATACTGCTATGAATGATGTTAGTTACACAGACCTTCAATCCCTAAGATGCAGCAGCAGGCATCAGAGACAGTAATCTCCAGTACTGTTGGCAAAAGAAGACACTGCCAAATTGAAGAAACAGCTGTGAAAGAAGCTACCAAGTTGTCTTCTGAAGAAGAACACACATATTCTGAGACATAAATGCACCTTGTGCACTGTCCGGAGAAGTCTGAATGAGACTTCGGCACATATTACCACTTCACTGACAGCAGTAAAATGGACCCAAAACATCTAAACACTTTGCTCTTAGAATCAATAGTCCAAACCATAGCTAATATCTTCAGAATCAGTACACACACACACCCCAAAGAAAAAAATATTATGTTCCTTTATATGCATCAAGTACAGCATGGCCTTCCCTTTTAACATCCGCAAAAATTGTCATGGCTGCAGCAGAGATATATCCATCCACAATGGGAAGTCACTTTTACATATCCAGAAGGTGTAAAAAATAGTTAAGTCAGCATTCAATGTGATAAAAATAATTATTCAATGTCCAAGGGGAAAGAGCAGCCTGAAGTTTCACCTTGTGGTGGCATCCTGAATAACACCACCTATCCTACTCATATCTCCAGTTACGTACAGCCTGCTAATGAAGTAATCACGGTGGTGGATGGCAGGAGGTGATGAGAGGGGAAACAGTGTCAGGACTTCATGACATGAGGGTTTTGTAGCTTGTTGATGAACCCACAACTGATTTGCTGATCACAGTACTCAAGCTTTCAGTGTGTCTATGCAGACTTGCTTCAGAGTTGCAGCAGGAGCACAGAAACAGAAGAAAACAACTTTACTGTGGCTAGAATACCCTCATCCCCTCTGGCTATGTCTGCATCAGCAAAGAGTGCAGTACAATAGAAGCAGATCTGTACAGTAAAACAGTTCTTGCTGAGAACATGGTGCCCATGCAACACACGCATTTCAGGATGATCATTTTGGTCTAGATCTAGTTTTATTGGCTTAATATCCAGTAACATATCACACATATTTGGTTGCTTCTTGGAGCACATAATCTTTTCTAGTTTCATCCAAGAGGAATCAAAGTTTGTGCTCTCCAGGAGTACTCTCGTGAGCTAAAGTGTGGTAAGTAGAACCACTTGAGAGATTCACCTCAAAGGCTTCCTCCTGATATTAATAGGAAACAAAACAAAAAACAAGTACAAAAAAGAAAAAAACACAGAAAAAAACCCACAAACACAAAACCACCAACAAACTAACATAGATCTGTTAGTCTAAGTATACCTATTTCCAAGTTCTCAGTGCAGTTTTATTGCCGAGACGCCCCAAAATAATTGTGATGCTCCTGAAATCTAGTTATGGTTTATCTGGGCTGTGACAAAGCAACAGAGAATGTCTGAAGCCTACTCATGAAAAGCCAGCAACCAACACACACAGTCTAAATTCATACAATTCCCATCATCAATTAATCCTGGGTTTTCACAAGTTTTTTTTTGTTTGCGTGGGGTGGTTTTTGGGGATGGGGGTGTTTGGGTGGGGTGGTTTTTGTTGTTTTGTTAAAAAACAAATAAACAAACAACAAGAACAAAACAGCTCTCTGGATTCTTGCTTCACATGAAAGACCTTCCAGGAATCCAGCGCAGTTTAAACATTCTTCTCCACCCAATTCACAAAAGTGCTACTTGTCCGTTTGTACTTTTCTAAGATGTACCTCACAACAAAATATTCACAACTCTCCTAATCATCCTGCTACGTAGTCAAAGATAATAAAGATGATGAGGCTTACTTAGAATTCTAGACTTCCAAGAGCACCAGAGTTTGTTTCAGGTACAACCAGAAACGTAAGTCAAAATTGCTCTTGTACAGCAACAATGGAAATTATTCCCCCATTCCACCTCTCCAGTTCTAACAGTCTAACTTCTTTTCCAAGAAGTTTTAAGGCATAAGTATTCTCAGTGAAGGACACCATACTTATACATACTCATTTACAAAAAAAAAAAAAAGACCAAGAATCAAAATGATAATTAATGTAAGAACCAAACATCACATAATAATTTTTCCAAGCGCTCCTGTAGGAAGTCTCAAAAAAATCTAGACCTTCAACTTCTTTTTTAAACTTGATGAATAGAATAATGAAGTACTTTCCTCCTGCCAGCCTTGCATCTTCTAAAAGAACAGAACAAAAATTCATTTTCTTTTTTAGTAAAAACCCATTACTTAAAACAATTCACTGTCCTTGTATCGTTTTGGCATTACTTCTTCAGTAACTCTGACTGAATTAAAGCCACTTGGTGTCAATTAACCACTTCCCTAAGATACAAATACCGCTAATTTTAAAAACAAGTGAAATAAACTTCAGTGATGGACACTGCAAATCTAATACTTTTTCCACTTGACTCTCTCCATGCAACTTTCTGTATCAGAAATATGAAGGCTTTGTTAAAACACTCAAATTTAGATGACAGGACATTTATTCAAGAAAAGTTGTGAGTTTCATCCCAGTTTTAAATACCAAATTTAACATGACAGACCTTCAGCATGTAAAGTATTTTCACCAAAAAACATTTCCCTGTTAAGCTTTTCTAGTAGAATGATTACGTATTCTTTAGATTACCAAAAGTCATAATCTCAAAATTGGGTAAAGGATACTATTTTTCAAAGGCCTAAAGATGACTTGGATTTTCAAAATTTTATTTGGCTGTTCCTTCTTTGGTTTAACTTCTTAAATTAGAACTTTTAATCACATCCAATTCAGTCATTTTCAACCAGCTGCTAGAAAGAATATCAGTTTATTAGTAAGTATATCAGTCTGATGCTTACCAATCAGTTTCACTCTTCCGGAAGACAGCAATGTGGGATCATCCTTTTTGACATTATTTATTGAGTCATCTACTAGTTCTTTGATATGATCAATTCCTACAACTTGTCCTTTGGGACCAACCTGGAATAAAAATACACAGTTGAACAATTTCTGCTAGTTTTGATTTATTTACAGAATGAGTATTTATATCTCTAAAATAAAAACAAAAACAGCAAAGTGGAAACATATTTTCTTGATGTTATTAAAACTACTGCTTGGAACGACAAATCCTGACTGCTAGAAGCACCTAGTAATTCATGTTTGTTGGCACAGTTTTATAAATACTTGTTACAGTGATCTTTTTGAGATGTGATTCAATTGAGTTATACTATTAATGGAGATTTCTCTGAAGTTTTAGAAGTTAAATTTGATCATGTTTGTTTTCATTACCTGCTATAGAAAGCACACACGTCAAAGACAAAGACTAGAACTAATCTCCTCTCATGTTGAACAAATTTACTTAAGGATTAAGTCATGCCTTCCATTCTAAGTTATCTCAGGAGTCCTACTGCCTCAGAAACAAATGCAGTACTTAACAGTCAGGGACAAATTACCTTCCATCAACGCTTGCATTCATGAATCTATTTTCAGATTTACAGCTCTTCTCCACAGCAAGAACGGCACTTCTTAGAGCTCATAACTCAAAAAAGGTCACACAATTTCTGTGTATTCTGAGGGTGGGGGGGAGGTCTACTAGCAAAAACTTCTCCATTGTAGGTACTACTTCTAGAATTTTGTCTTTGGTGTAAAAAAAATATTCAAGAAGAACCCACATCTTCAAAAATCTGACCCCTTTTAACAGGATTCAGCTCAAAGAACACAATGGCAGAATATGTCCTAGCAGCCCACGCTGTCATGTAACTGTCTTTGCACACATTTGAATGCATTGGTTTTGTTTCTGTATCTTATACTGTAATGTTGTTAAGACCTGGAAAATTAGTAACTGGTTATGAATATCATGGGGAATGGTTTTTTGTTTTATTATGAACAAGTCCTATGTTAAAAACTTCAAAGGAGCAGTGTTAGCTTTTCTTTTTCAAGTGGAACACCACTGGCCTAGCCTTTGAAACAGAGCAAGACACATAAGTTTTCACTATGACAACTACAGGTTGCTATTTGGAGGAATGCCTAGCAGTCAGTTGCACCATTAACTGGCAAAAGATCCAGTGTATTCCAAAGGCTAACATCACAGAAATTAAAATTTAGCAAAATGGTCAGAGCATGAAATAGCCTGATATAGAGAATCTCTTGCTGCATGTCACAGCCTATTACACTATTTCTGAGTCCTCATCAATTACCTCTATTACCCTAGAACTTTGAAGTACCTGCAATTGAGACAACAGCAAAATGGCACAATTTTTGGGATCTCCATGGTCTGTTAAGAATAAAAATATATCCCACTCTTCTATAATTCCAGCACTTACAAGATGAAAACTATAATTCTTTCATTTGCCAGCAATCTTTAGAAGCAAATAAACTTAAGTTTGTAAGATATGTAGATAAGTTTATCACAGCAGGTTTAACACAAAAATCCAAACAAAAATCTTAAAGATGCTTCACTACTCTAAGTAGACATAAAGCTTTCCCAAAGGTACCACAAATGAGATCATCATCACAGGAGTAAAGCTGTCGTGACATCAACGTGCGCTCAGGCACTTGTGCCACAAATGTGAGCTACTAAGTCCAAGTCAAAAGCTGACTGAGAAGCAACATCCAGATGGTCCGAAAAGCACAGCCCCAACTGGATTTTGATTGCAAAACACTCTACCATTAATTCCCACAATATACTTCTTTCAAGTTTTTGTTACTGTTAGCAATGCTATCAAACAGAACAAAAGTATTATCCAATGTTTCACAAAGCACATGTCTGTAAGGCATTCCACAGCAAACCACCAAATAGGATTCATGACAGAAACACAACATTCATATGCCAATAAAAAGACAATATGATTAACCTCAGCAAAACTGGAAAGAGATTTCCTTTCTGTGCTACTTCCGACTTCTCTGCAGCTGTTTTCAGAGAAAGAAAAGCACACAACTACAACTTAGCCCATGTCAAATGGCTATTTGTTTACACATTCATAACTTCAGTAAGAAATACATATAGCTTGGACAAAAGTTTTAATGCTTGTAGGATTGGAGTTCCCATGCAAGCTACTAGCACTTGATTACTAACTATAAAGTTAGACCAAAAATAATAGGCAGAAAGTGGAATAAGATTTCCTCTAAACTGCAGTTTGATTAACTTATTTCAACTACAATTTTTTTTTTCCATTTTGCAGCTAGCACTTCGAAACCTAAATACTTTTGCTAGTGTATTGCCCAGTCCTAAACATTCTTAGCTGTTTCTTAATACAGGAAAGCAGAAGTGATTGCATTCTCAACAGGTTGGTGCTTGAAAACAGTAAGTAGCAAGTAGCAAGGAAACCTACATGAGAATTTATCACATGCATTAGCACATTTCAAATTAACTTCTCATAAAGACAAACCAAAAAATCTAGTTAGCAGTTTAATGAAGGTCTCTGCTAGTCATAAAGCAATTATAAAGCCCTGGAACAGAAAAGGAAAAACTGATTATATTCCTCTACGAGTCATTTTAGCTATACTATAGCTACAGCCATCAGAAACAAATTTTTTCATCTTTTTTTTCCTGATGTGAGATAGGGCAGAACCACAGAGAATTCCTTATGTACAGGTTGAATAACACAGAGACTAATTTACTTGGAGAAGATATAAAACATAAATTAATATCTAACTTATAAAAAGTTAAATGGATTCTTCTAGTGATGCTTATGCAATATAACAAGAAAAGAAAGAAATTAAATTCAAATACAATTTACATATATACAATATATTTTCCTGTGGAAATAATTCCACAGGAATCCTAAAAAAAGGATTCTTTTAGGTCTCACTAAACTCTCATCATAGCATGAATACATGATAATTGACCACAGTAAGAACATTCGTAGTCACACAAGATAACATAAAAATTGAGCTGTTCAAGACAAACACATTTTCCTTCAAGGTATAAAGCAATGACTAAAATGCAATCAATCAAAAAAAAAAGCAAAAAAACCCCCAACCAAACTTCCCTGCTAGTCAGTTTCTTCACCATCACACAGTTTATTAGACCATTTAACTTGAACATCAAGTACCAGCTACCATAAGAAATGCATACCAATCTCACCCAAGAGAGTAAATTATTTTCTGTATAATATACTTCAGTCCACTGTACAAAGGATGCTTTTTTTTGCTCTGTAATTCAGAGTTACACTACAGTTCAAGCTGTTCTGACAGTCAAGTGATTAAACTAAATATCTCACCATTCGTGAAAAGCATGCTGTAAGGATTCCACTTCCAGATCCTACATCAAGTGCTTTGGCTCCTTCATGTAACTGATCAGACAGAAGTTCAAGAGCATATGCATGCTAAGAGAAGACAGAGACAGAAAATTTCTGGGTATTTTAAGTATCTATTTTACTCAATATATGTTCATTTCTTCAGAAATTTTGGGAAATGCACTGAGCATTTGTGTAAGAAATTTCAGAATCATCTTCTATTACAAAAATGGGGGGAGGAGTTAACTACATGGTATAATCATTTTTATTTCATTGATTTCAACAAATTATATCTGTGCACTTTTTTTTTTTTGGTTAGTATCCATACATATAGACTCATCTGACCATTCGAGCTTCTAGCACAGGTTCCATTTATATATTGGGAGAGACACTATGATCGATTTAATTCTCCTCAGGTCTGGTGGCTCCTCCTGTTCTGGCAATATGTAGTCAGCAAAGAATTTAGCTTATCATTATGCTATACACATCAGAATAAGCTGGGATAACAGTTAGCTAGGAAGAAGGTGGCTCCGGAGCATCAAGGAAAATGGCTATTAAAACTACATCTTGTATTATCTGCACACTTGCTGATTCAAAGAGTAGGAAAAAGAAGTTGTCTTTTACAAAGGCAGATAACCAGACTCACGTATGAAATGCAGTAGTCGATAGACACACTTGATGACTTTTGTTTTCCTAAATGGTGGACCAGTACACAAACTAAGCTTAGGCTGCACACTGAAAAATCAATTTGTTCTTTAATGTTTCAGAGATAGCCATTACTACGCTCTACTGGTTTAATCCATTACACTCAGAAAACAGAAGTAATTAGAACACACCTGTGGTGGTTTGGGCTAGGCCTTCCTTGGTGACCAGTTTGTAACCAAGGAAGGGGCCAGATTTACCCAGTATTCCCTACGATTTTTACGTAAGCCAGATTATAAGAAGAAAGGAGGAGAGGCTTTTGCTCTCTCTTTCCTTCCGGCGGCTTGGAGGTGCAGGTTCCCTGCTGTTGAGTCTGCCGTGTTGGGGAGCGAGGCCTGGTGAGGCCTTGTCGACCTTGGGAGACGGAGGTTGCCGGCGATCGTCCCGGAGCAACTCTCAGTTGTCCCAAGGAGAGTGGTGATATATTTCCTTTGCTAACTCTCTAGTTACTAGATCTCGGGCTACTGATTTGGGATATATATATATATATATATATATATATATATATATATATAATTTTGGTTTTGTTCCCTTCCCCTTTCCCTTTCCCTTTCCCTTCCCTTGTGAAAATTGTATATATTTTAAATGATATATATAAGTGTAAATATATTTATATATATCACTTTAGCTGTCTGTCTCGTTTCGGGTTATTTCTTAGTTGGTTGTTTTTCTCCCTCTTCTCCCTGAGGTTTTGGGGGGGGGGGGGCTTCTGGTGGTAAGGTTTGGAGACTTGGCAGGGAGCCAGCTTCAAACCATATCAACACCTCATTAGAACATTTACTTAAAAGATACATCTCGTTTTCGCTCTAACACTTCATATACTACCAGTGGTACGCGCACAAAAAATCAAAAATAATGACTTAGGGGCATTAAAATTTTGAAAGCATAATTAATACTTTTTTTTCCTCTTAGCCACAGTACTTTTTTCTCTTTAATAATATAATTAACATTTCTCTACAAGATTCCTGATTTTTTATGTTGATAACTAAGTAAATTCTAAGCCAACTACATAGTTTTTAGTCCAGAGAAGCAGACTTTTACTATGTTTTGACACTTTCCAAATATTGCAAGGCCAAAACATATACTTCTATTCAGCTTTCATCTCAAATAAAGAAACATTAAAAAAATTGTATCTGGGTCAGATTTATGTACTGAAATTCCCCACTTTAACACTCATTCTGGTCTCAAACCACTTCACAAAACCCCCACCACTGAGTACAATGTATTTTTTTGTGTGCAAAGAACTAAAGGCACTATTACAGCAGTAGCATGCTACAGAAATCAGTGTTATCTGCTCCTGAGTTCTTATATTTTATAAATTACAGAGTAATTTACATTGGAAAGAGCTCTGGAAATCCTGTGGTCTAGTCCTCTTTCAATAGAGGGGCAATTTAAATTAGGCTGCTTAGAGCCCTCTTCAGTCAGCTTCTTTATATATCAAAGAATAGAATTTCCACAATCTGGAAAGCCTGTTCCCAGTGCTTAACTACCCTCAATGGGTATTTTTTCACCTCCAAAACTAAGCAGAATTTTCCATCTTGGTTTTTTTTTGTCCACTACCCCTCATCCTATCACTATACACCTCCAAGAAAAATCCTGATCAATATTTTCCGTGCACTCCCACTAGGCAGTTTACAATGTCACTTCAATCAACTGTTTGTTAAATTTGCTAGGATAAATATTTTATTTCAAAAATATTTTTGTTGGATGTCTATAAAATCACCTATACTAATCTTCTAGGTTTAAAGCTTACCATATGTGGAGCACTGATTGTTGCTTGGAAACCTACAAAAAAAGAGAATGGAAGAACATGTTGATTGTTGCTCAGACAGGAACCTTACAATCTTTATTACCTTGACTGTAAAATGTAATGCCTTCATTGTCACTCTCATTGAGGGCACGACATACACACCCCACCAGTTACACAGGTACTGTACTTCAGAAGTGAGTTAAGGTACATCAGCTGAAAGCTATGCCATGTCAACTCTGGACAGGTGAAAAAAGGTTTTATCCTTGATCTTAACTACCATCTCCATTTTGTCACTATTCTGCCTTAAGTTTGATCAAGTATGTTAAATTCAGAAGAGCAATGTCTCCCAGAAGAATGTAATTCCTTTTCCACTCAGCCCCTATGTAGAAACCTGATTTTGTTAATTGGAGTTGGATGTGGTGGCGACCAGAGAACTTCTGAAGAATAACCCTCTGTATTTTGCAAACAGCACATGCCTAGGAGAAAACCTGGAGGAACGCAGGAACACTCACCTGTACTTGTTTCTGTGAAGATACGCAAGATTTCAGTATGTATGTATCTTAAAATATTTTTGAATTTTCCTACACAACTAACAAAATCCTAATAAACTTCACAGATCTCACCACCTTCTATTAAAGGTAGGGGGAGAATCAAGTAATTAGTACATTCATGTAATTCATTCTCTTGTCTTAGAAAGAAAAAACTGGGATCTAGATGAGAAACAACAGTCTAAGCAAGTGTCCTATCAGTAGACTTTCCCATTTAAAGCCTATTTTCATATTTTAAAAATTTCATGTAAAAGGTTTAAGAAACTCTGCATTGATCTCAATGGAATAATTTCTGTAAAGACACAGACTGTTTCTGTCCTCAACCAGATGCAAATGATTTTTAAGTACTTCAACATCAGCTGCACCACCACAAATTGCTGTGGTTTCAAAAATAAACACACATTTACATATATTAATTCTGACTGAAGAACATCTCTCTACTTGATGTATCCAAATATGTCAATTGCATTCCATAACAAACTGAAACTTAGTTACATGGTGGTAAATAAACTGATTAAAAAACTAGACAAGCTTCCAAATTTAAAAAATTATGTTCACATTCTTAGTGCATATACGACAAAAGCAGCCACAGTTATGCAAATGAAAATAATCTCAATCATTTTTACAAGATGCTCTTACCTATAGACTGTGGAGAATCCATGTAAGGGTTGTATTTTGCATAATGGCAACGGTCTGTAGCCAGCATTACTTCAAATACCTTGTCTGATTTGATTATTCCATTTTCTATAAATGAAAAAATAAATAAAACTGAAGGCATTGATTATCTTCTGCCATGCAAGAGCCTGTGAAATGCGTTAACATATTCCTAATATTGTGAGAAATCACGCCACCTTACCCTCTCTACCCATGTCATACTGCCTGTGGTAGGGGTTGGACTACATGATCTTTAAAGCTCCCTTCCAGTCCAAACTCTTCTGTGACACTAGAATTATATCTGTGCTCCAGAGATCAAACAATGCTTAAGCCAGTGAACTTTGAACAAGACTTTCCCAGCAGTTACAGATGCTTTTCTGAAACCATTTGCAAAGATCTATCCCCCAAGAAAACTCAACTTCATGGACACCTCTGATATTCCAGAAAATGCAGTCAGTAAGAAATTGGTATTTACTCTACACACCAAACAAGATATACTTTGTATTTCTAAGAAGCTATATAAGTAATTATTGGAAAATTTACAGAAGCAAGTTAGAAATGTGAAGCTGAAGCATCCTTGCTCAGTATTTTATTTTCAAGATATGTTTCTCTTACGTTAGCAAAGAAAAAATCCTTTTGTAAAGAAACTCCTACAGAATCAGAATTGTAATGCTTGGGCAGACTGAAGCCACAAGGCTTTTATATCAAAACACTCTGACTCTCTGCTCACTTTTCAAAATAAACTGTGAAGGTAAATGCATGTAAAATGTCAGAAGCACCGTGCAGTGCAGCCATTTTCCCCTGCAATTTCAATGAAGTTTTTTTTTTAACAATCATAACTCTATTTTTTGAAGTTCTGAAGAGGCTTTTGTGAATAACAGAAAACTTTGGAAAACAAACGGAAGAAATTAATTATTTGCATTAAAAGACAGTATAAACTATAAATAACTGAAATTTCAATGATGGATTGCTTTATTAACTACTTCCTTTAAATAAAAACTACTTATTTGCAAAATTATACTTTAAAGGAAAAAAAAAGGTAATTTTACTACGATTAGAATCTAACCTAAAACATAAAAATCAGATTATGGAGTTTTGTAAGACTGTCCTGAAGTGGCGCCAGTGGTTTTGTTTTAAAAGTACCACCAACACAAACACACCTGTGTGCAGGACTGTGCTTCTCTGACTGTTTACAGTGTGCTCCCAACTACACCTGTTAACAACAGGATTTTCTTGTCTTTTTATCTACCGTGTGTGTCAAGGATTTATTTATCCTGTATAACATAGGCTTGAATTCAGAGAGCAAAATAACCCCATAGATTATCTTCCTTTTTGATCTGAACACAAAGTATCAGATAGAACTGCAAATGGAATATACTACTATTAAGGAAATTATTAAGGAAAACAATTCCTTTTAAAAAATATTAATTTTTAGAAGTATTTCTCTATCTAATAAGTCCCAGTCCACATGCATTACACATATCCTGTGCTTTGACTTCATTTAGAACCGAATGCTACAGCAGTTAGAGGATACTAACTAATCATTTCAATGCAAGTTTTTAAATTGAGACAGCAGGCATTTGCAGCAGTTTACAAGTTCACTTACTGAGCAAAACTGTACTCAAAAGAAAACAAACAAATCAATCCATTGACACACTGGCACTGACAACATAACATAGTAAGGAAAAAAAAGTTTCCCTGACCACATGGAATTAGCTGAATTAGTTGTACAGCAGTTCTGCAAACTGAAACAAAACAAAACAAAAAAATCAAAATTAGAGTTTCATTAGGTACCCGTAAGAAATTAATACCTCTAAAACTAATGTACTTTCAAGAAAAAAAAAAAAGGCACAAGAACAAGCAAAGCTGAATACAGGAAAAGTGAAGAGCTAAAAGTTCTGGAGGGCAGAAGAGAGGTTAAAAAGAAGCAGCTGAGAAGTACTCAGAAAAGATTTAAAATAGTGATTTATTTCTTGACATTGTGTATTTTGTGGATAGATGCACACATTCTAGAAGCTATAGGTAGCCATCTGCTTTTTCCTTTAGTGGCTTGGGGAAACAAACATGCAGAAAACACAGACTAGGCTTCCAGCTTGGAAGAGCAACTGCAGGGCCCTTTGGTAAGGCCAAGAACCTTCTCTAGTTTTCAGGGGACCTTCTCTTTACTGCTGTGACTGCAAGTTTCTTCCAAACCTCTTCTTTCACACTACCCATAATCTGTTCCCTCTTTTTACAGAAGTCCTTACCTGCCACTCCTTCGTCTACTCCTGTCATCTTTCTAGTTAAAGTATCAGTAACTAAATTCACTTCTCAGCTTTTAAAAATTTTATTCTGCCTTCATTCTACTACTTTA
Source organism: Corapipo altera (assembly GCF_003945725.1). Classification (NCBI taxonomy): domain Eukaryota; kingdom Metazoa; phylum Chordata; class Aves; order Passeriformes; family Pipridae; genus Corapipo; species Corapipo altera. Next base: position 28,362,585 of record NW_020884874.1, read on the forward strand.
CTTACATATTTTACCCATTCTTCCCCCAACTTGTTTAATCAGAGTATAAGAGCTCTATGGCAGAGATTGTCTCTGCATATGTGTGCAAAACAAAGCACAAAACTTCATTTCAGTCAATGTACATACGACTTTATCAAAAATCACCGAGAAACCCTTAAAAACAGAAACTATTAATATTCTACACATTCTGAGCATTCAGGATGCTCTCATTCAGCAAATACTCCTGAGATTTGCTGACTGTTGGACTATCTTTGATTAGTATCACCTTTTTCATTAGTAAATAAGAATTTAAGCAAGTTATCCACACTCAGAGTCCCTAGCAGAATCTGTGGGAGAAGCTGTATTTCATCTCAGCCATTTACTTCAATCACTGAATAATACTCCATCATCATAAAAAAAAAACAAAAAAACAAAAAAAACAAACCACACCCTCCCAGCTATCCCCCCATAGATTAAGTCTGCTTTTCAAATTTGTTGATTATACAATGGAGACAACAGCAAATTCTAGGTGAGAATTAAGAAAAGCAATCAAGTCCTAACCAGGGAAGTCTGTCTTGACTAAACAGTAATTGATAACAAAAGGATTTTTTTTACTCTCACGGCTGAATATAGAGAAACAGCAACTGCAAGGTACTGAACTCCAATGAAAGTCCTTTCCTTCCTGCAACAGTCAGTCTGAAGATGACCAGCTGCCAGGATCTTAATTCTGTCTGGATCAAGTCTCTACCCAATTCCAATTCAAGTCCAGAAAACAAATATATCCCCTAAAAAGCCTGTAATAGAAGAAGTTCTAATTTCACGCCTACCAAAAAACCATGACAACAATAAATTAATTATTAATAAAATGCTAAAAAAAACCATTTTCTAAATCTTAAAAGGAAGATGTATATCGCAAGAAAATAATTCACAATTAAATATATATATAGGTTGAATATCCTTTCCAGTTATAACATGCACACAAGACTCTCCTTGAGGAGACTGTTGGGTTTCAAGACTGATAATCTTCATTGGAAACAAATCAGATATTAAATTATAAAGTGTTTAGGAGCAAAGGTTAATACACAAACACACTGATAACTTAAAATCAAAAGTAACTTCATTTTTTATTAGAGTTATATCAGTACAACTCCTAAGCTTCAAAGGGCTGAAGCCGAAAAGTAACTACTTAAAGAGTGGAGCATTGCCTGCCAAGTTCAGGAGTTACTCTGCACAGAGGCTCTGTCAATGACAACTTGACATAACTGGAGCATGTTTTGAAAACTCACTCTGGTATGCTTCTTTTCCCCAAATAACACCATGAAAACGGGAAAAGAGCTCAGTGAAACCTGTGAAACTGGGCAGTTGGCTGTCAGAAAGCAAGGAAGGAAGAGTCTGAAAAGATACCATAGACGTGCAACAAGTAAACAACCTATTTTTTTATTTTACCTTTCATTTAGCAACAAATGCATTACTAAAGTGCCTATGTTTCAAAGAACCTGATGGTATCCTGACTGCTGATCAAACACATTTCTAACCAAACCATAAGATACTAGCAGTCAACACTTACACCAATTCTGGCTTCCAGACCAGAAAAGAAGATGTGTCATTGCCACGTGATAAGATCCAGCACACAAGCTTCCTATACAAACTATGACACCTACTCAAACATGTCCTGTTGTTGGCTTTACAAAACAAAACAAACAACACCCCCCAAAAACCAAAAAACAACAACCAAAAAAACCCCAAAACAAACCAAACCAATAAACAAAAAAACCCACAAAACCAAAAAAAAACCTCTTACAGATCCCAAAACCATTTACTGTGAGACTACATTGGCATGCACATAGTTCAGTTTCTTCTTAGATTACTTTCTCCATAACCACTGCAGAATACTTCACATATGAACATGAATTTGCAGCAAAACAGTGATATTTCTAAATCATACAGATGTCATAAAGCATGATGCAAAGCACATCATAACAGTATGTTACAAAAGACTAAAACAAGTAGATTAAAATTACTCAAGTAATTACTCAAGATTACTCTATGATTACAAATTATTGAATGGTTTGGTTGGAAGGAACCTTAAAGGTCATCTAGTTGCAAATCCCCTGCCATGGGCATTGACACCCTCCACTAGACCAAGTTGCTCAGAATCCCATCAGCCTGGCTTGGAACACTTATAGGGATGGGGCATTCACAGGCAACCTGTTCCACTGCCTCACCACCCTCACGGTAAGGAATTTAATCCTAGTATCAATTCTAAACCTGCCTTCTTTCAGCCTAAGACCATTCCCACTTGTCCTATCACTACATGCGCTTGTTAAAAGTTCCTCTCCAATTCTCTTGTAGGCCCCCTCAGGTACTGGAAGGCTATAATGAGGTCTCTCCAGGGCCTCCCCTTCTCTAGGCTGAACAACCCCAACTCTCTCAGTCTTCACAGGAGAGGTGCTCCACCCCTCTGACCATCTTTGTGGCCCTCCTCTGGACCTGCTCCAATATATCCATGTCCTTCTTATATTAAGGACCTCAGAGCTGGACGAAGCACTACAAGTGGGGTCTCATAAGGGCAGAGCAGAGGAGCAGGATCGCCTCCCTTGACCTGCTGGCCACGCTGCTTTTAATGTAGCCCAGGATATATTTTGGTTCTTGGCTGCAAGTGCACATTGATGGGTCATGTGCAGCCTCTCATCCAGCAGCACCCCCAAGTACTTCTTGGCATGGATGCTCGAAATCCATTCTCCTCCCAGCCTGTATTTGTACTTGGGATTACCCTGACTCAGATGCTAGACCTTGCACTTGGCCTTGTTGAACCTCATGAAGTTCACACAGTCCCCTCTCTCAAGTCCAAGTCCCCCTGGATGCCATCCCTTTCCTCGAGCACGTTGACTGCACCACAGAGCTTGGTGTCATCAAACTTGCTGAGGGTGCCCTTGGTCCCACTCACAAAAGATGTTAAACAGCATCAGTCTATACACTAAGCCCTGAGGACACCACTCGTCACTAGTTTGCGTTTGGATATTGAGCCATTGATCACGACTCTTTGAGTGTGACCATCCACCCAATTCCTTATCCAGTGAGTGGTCCATCCATCTAATTCATGCCTCTCCAGTTTAGAGACAAGGATGTGGTATGGGACAGTGTCAAATGACAGTCTCCATCTGACCCATGCAAACCAGAGAGCAAGTTTCAAGAGGAGAGTGGGCTGGAACAGAACCACATCTTGATTTTCAAGCTGTGTGAAGTTAGTTGGTTTTAAGCACCTGATCAACTGACATTTTTAAAGTCAGGGTCTTTTTGTGTGGGCAGAGGAAGAAAAAAAAGATGGGAAAGAATGTGATTAAGTTAATTGAATTTTGTTTCAGTAACGAGCATAGGAAGATTTCACTCTAAAGAATGAACCCAAAGAAAGCACTTTGAACAAGAAGTGATGCATCAGCACCCCAAGATCTATTAAAGGATACTGACCCTAAAACACACAAAGCTCTTTGTGCTAAAGAAACTGAAAGTAGGTGTTTGCAAACGAGTTTTTTTTAAACTGCTCATACATGCAAACCTCTTGTGCTTTGCTGATAATTTAAGTTATCTGCTTCAAACATTCAGGTGCCCACTTGTTATCACTGGGATTCACAATAATACGTTATTCAAACAGGACATTGCATACAACTAACTGGAAGGAATCAGTTGAAAGTCTGTTGTTCAGAAACACAATGACAGAAAGACTGAGGAAAGCAAGGATCCATCAGAGCTAACCTTAGAGTCCAGAAATTAAACAAGAAGATCAAACCCCATGAAAATCCGAAAGTGGTAGATAATAAATAATGAAATAATAATAATAATAGTAATAATGTCAGTTACCATTTAAATGCTGCTCAAAATATGCAGAGGTAAAACAACATGGGAACCATGAGCTTGGTTCAACACAACAAACTAGTATACAGCCTCAAGATTCAGTTAAATACAAACTTATCTCTCAAAATTTCGCTTGTACTTTATGGGAGTATCCCTTCGCTTTTTGAAAAGAATCATCTTCAAAAACAACCTGTCCATTTTGGTATAACAGATACAAGTTCTCTACTAATTTTCATGGATCTGAAGGTCTGCAGGGAACTAATTTAGACTTATTTAACCACAGCTGTATTGCTCCCTTGTACTGGAGGCCAATGTTGCAAAGCTGGTATTAACCATTTCCTTCTCTGGGGGAGGAGAAAGGCCTACTAGCATAGCCCTTCAGCACACAGCTTTATCATAGAAGCCATCTATGTAATGTACTCACATCAGTCAAAATGGTTATACTGATTTTGTCTGAATCTGTATCAGCAGCTGAATGAAGAAACTTTGGGGAGTACATGAAAGAAGAAAGTGACTTTAAGGTTGGGTTCAGCATGCAAAAACATAGAACTGCACTTTCCAATGAATTTTAACAAGCATGTGCAGATGAGGGAGACTTCACCTCTGAGCACTCCTTGATTCACCTACATTTCAGAGGGCTGAACTTCAATTACACATCACATTGAATGTCAAAACTGCAAAGTTCAATATAAAGTGGCAACAACCATCAGTAATAACTAAAAATTGTTGCAGAGGTTAAAGATAAACTTAACTGGATAGGACAGACAGACAAGGAACTCTCTTCACAGTAAGGCTTGAGGCAGAACTACTCACAGCTTTAGCAGATCTGTATAGAAAGGCAGATGATGCACATCTCACACCTTACTGAGCAGATTCCATGCACTTTGCTGATCTGTTTTCAGAAAAGCCAATGATGTCAAGACAGAACACATGAACAGCCTATTATTATGAAAGTGGTTTCACTAATATTATGCAAAAGCTGAGGAAGACCATAACCCTGAACATAACCCTGACTGTTGGGACAAAATGACACAGAGCTGTTATAGCAGCAGAAATTACGAAGAATTTCTGAAGTTATATTTGCCTGACCACCTCTTTAAGATTTCAACAGTGCAAGCATTTAAAAATATCTTGTGTTCAAGTCCAATACTGAAATATTCAGGTTCTGAAGTCTTAAAACATAAGTCAGCCATTCCAGGAGAGATGTCATTCCAAAATTTTACTGGTCTTAGTCTTTGAAAGAGTTTACTCAGTTTTTGCCAAATGTTGGTAATCTAAATCAAAATCAAAAACATTAATGAAATGAAGATCCTAAGAAAAATCAAGTAATTTATTTACTTGAAGTGTTATGTAGTATTAAGAAACATGACTTTGAGATATTACATTTGCAGAAACAATCATTCAAAAGAACACGAACATTATGCATTTCTTTCTAAGCTTTCCAACAGGTCTTAGTGAGCTCTTGATACTACATCAGGATGAAAGAAACAGTAATATTAAAAGAAAAGCTTAGAGTTATATTAAAACTAAACCCTAGAAGATGCCATCTTTTTAAAATGCCCATATGCAACAGTAATGACCTGTTTTTGACAGATTTGCAAAATTATTTTAATTTTGCTATGCATTATTAGGCAGATTCAGATCACCAGGAAAAAAATCATATCATAGTATTATATCCAGAGACAAAAATAAAAACATATCTTCAATCAAGCAAAAGAACTAAACATTTTTTAATTAAAATTACTAATTATAAAGAATTGTGATGTAAATAACCAGCCAAAAAAAATGCCCTCTTTTTTTCTTGGATGACCAAGGACTGGGACTTCGTTGCACTCAATTTTAGAGGGTTGTGGGAACATATGGGTATGTTTTTAACACTATATTGACACCATGTCTAACGTCAAGAGAAAAAATGTGCCAACAACAAAGAACCAGTTAAGAACACAGTTTTAATTTACACACGGATCAAATGGGATAAATATTTTTTAAGTTTAGGTTTTTTAATTTCTGTTATAATGTCCTATTTTCTGGGATGCTTAGTTGCCTTGATTTACTTAAAGGCCTGCCTCTTGAATGATCAAGGGTGTAGAAATTTCTTCAAAACACTTCACTGACATGGACGAATCACTAACAAATACTTAAATCTCTAATAAAAAAGTCTCACAGCAACTCTTTTAGGTAATTATTCAAATTACTTGTTCAAAAAATTTTTTAAAAATCAGTGTTCCAAAAAATACCATCAGATTTCATGTCTGCCACCTGAGATATGAACTAAACTTAAGAAACTTTAGATATTGTTAAATTAACATATCAGTGGATGTGTCAGTTTTTTATTTTAAAAAAAATAGTTCTTCCAATGGTTTCACTAGCTGGCCACAAGTTACAATGCTTAGTCACTGAAGCCTCAATACAATATTTATGTCGAAGGAAAGGGTGTTCACAGAATGCACACAACAGGCAGCCTAACTGCTTGTACAGTGGAGCCATTGAATTTGGGTTAGGAGGTTTTTAGGTCTAATTTTCCATTATTTCCCTTTTTCATGTTCATGCAAGTTACATTACTCTTCCTTAAGCAAAATCAGACAGATGTAGAAGAGATTTGGATAAACCAAGGGAAAAGATATGACAGGATAAAACAAAATAAAACCACTGTTTACCTCTTGCTGAACGTAGCTTAAGGCTTAGCAATGCCATATCCAATTCCTTACTATCCATGGCAGTTCCCAAGGAGATTTGTCCTCAGCAACTAGAAGCCTGCACCAAAGGTGCAGATTCATTGTAGATAACCCTTCATCATGAGGAAGCATGCCAAGATGACAGTTTTAATAATTTAACATCTAAGTAATAAAACACTTGGAGAAATATCTTTAGCATGTTTAACAATAGAATTCTCAAACCCTGACAATACTGATTTGAAGCATCATTCACACTGAAAAATTAGGATCTGGTCTCAAGTGAGGCACAAAATTCTATGGAATTTGTGGTATCTTGCTAACTTTTGTGATACAAGTTTATTATGTGAGGAAGATAACACAATGTGCAGGAAACAAGCCCACAAATGGTTAACAACATTATGTAGCACTTTAGCCACAGGCAAGTTAATTCACCTTCACTTTCACCAAGAAATGTGGATTCAAAAGCAAGTATATGCAGTGGTAACACCATTGGCACAACATGATCAGAGAAATAAGCAAAGCAAGATTATCATATGGCACCATGCCAAACTGATTGGAGGAGAAAGGCGCAATAAGGAAACTTAATCGACTTTGGTGGACTGTAAATTAGACAGGGAATGAATTTCTCAGTTCTGCAGGTAGGAAAGAAAAGCTGATTTCAAAGTGTAAAGTAACAGGACTCGGTAAGAGCCCAAGGATGAAAACAGAAGATCAAAATGACCTAATAGTGAACTATCAGTGGATAGCTGAAGAGAGAAAAAAAGATACAGATTTAGAATCCAAAGACCTTCAACCAAGCAAGATTACAGTAAATAATTCATTGATTACCCAGTCTTTTCCTGCTTTCTCAGCATCCCTATATGGCAGGTTCATAATAAAAAGAAATTCCTGTCAGAGGCATTTATTTAAACACAGGCAATTATTTCTAAATTTAGCATGATTTCTATCCCTACAGTAACCTGCACTTAGATAGCTTCCTAGAAATGTTGTCTGCTAAAAGATCTTAATTTAAATATATATTAGGGAGAAAGTTTGCTCAAGTATGAAAGCACATGTTCAACTATTTTCAGTTAGGAAGAAGCAAATATTGAAATAATTACTCTGTAAAGGTGAAAAATATTTGTTATAAGTAGTTTTAATGCAGAAAGAATCAATCCTTCAGAATTTTTAAAAATCATTTTTAAAAAATTATAAGTACTTTCAAGAACGACCGGGAAACAACACAGCTGAACACCTCATGGCAACAGTACATTCAAGGACAGCATTTTTGTTATGTAGAGTGCATTTGAAACAAGTTTATTTTGTGTATGTCAAATGCATCTATGATGCCATAAATTAACAGTGCAAGAACATGTTTCTAATGCAACAAGAAGCTAAAAATCAGAACAACAAAACGTCACACAACATTCTTTAGTCATTTGTCCCTAAGCACGCACTGAAAAATATGCAGAGTTCCAGGGCCCTCTTGGGTAGTTTGTCCCTTTTAAGACACGAAAGTAAAGATTATGGCTATCTTGCCTAAATCTGCACTGCAAATACCCCAAATCACTTCTCACTGCTCTAACACAATGATCCTACCACTACAGAGAAGTTATTTCTATAGTTAATGCAACAGTGAAGTGACCAATAAGCAAATGTCAACATAGTTTCATGAAATTAGAGAACTTTATCGTCAGAAGACAGAAACCTTAGTAACTGTCAATAACAACTTACAGTGAAGAATAATCTTTATAGCTGTTTTAGAGGAAAAGAATATGTAGCCTACAGGAGTCTTCAATTGATGTTTTTATTTGGAAGCAAAACCAGTTTAAGAAGTTCCCATTCTTCCCAGCCCTCTTATACCCATAACAAAGTTCACTGCTTCTCTAACCGTAACAGTAGAACAGCTTACAGACATTGACAAGTTTAAATCTCGGTGTTTCATAAGTAATGAGAAAGTGACCCAGCCTTAAAGCACAGCCTCCCTCACAAGCAATTCTACAAAAACAGTCAAGAGAAGAATTGTGGCATACGAGTATGAGCAGGACCCTCTCAACCAGGCTTTGGTGCAGAAGAAAACATACTTTGTCACTACAGCCTGCATTATTTCCTTTATGTTATGCAAATTATACACTAAATTACACGCTCAGTTACTAAATTACGCACAAGGCAAACACTGGACAACATCAAACCAACCTCATCTGCCTTTTATTCTCAATTCTAGCATAAAACGCTACAAATGCTACGCTGTGCTATGTAGTTGTTTTTAGAGGGGGAAAAAGTACACTGAGAGATCTGCTACTCAAAAGAGACCCTCTGGAGCATTTTAGTCTTTCTGTAACCAATGATTTTTAAGTTTGTTAAAACATCTGGGAGAATTATATCATATAAAACAGTACTTTCTTCTAAATCTGTTCCCAACTTTAGCAACAAGGCACCACCTTCCCTGAGGAACTCTAGTTTAAAAATTATGGTCCTAATTCAGCAACTGCTCTGCACTGATACAGCCCTACGCCATCACCAGAGTCCCACCGAGGCTGACAACACAGTCTTGCTGCAAGATCAAAAGCCTCTGTGTTTCCACAACATTTTATTGCCAATCCACTGTTTAACACCCCTCAAAACATACTGGCATGCATATGCAAAACAGAGAGGGAGAAATTACAGATTGTAATTTTCCAGGTAATTACCATCACTGAATACTGTGAGATCACAATATTAAGCACTTCTATTTTACTTTCCGCTTCCATACTACTGTTGCTGTGTACTAACTACAATGGTTTTTAGCCTTTTCATTATTATTATTTGCAAAGCCCAGAAGAGTTTCCATGTGTTGAAAAACACTGCCATTGTCTTTTGCAACAAAGAAACTGGTTTTGCCTTCAGGTTCTGAGAGCCATAGACAATTCTGGCAATACTCACTTTTTGTATATATTTTGGAGTTTAACATTGATTTTTATGTCAGAAAGTTTTTCCCAACTATGTAGAAGAACAATATTTCACTAAAACAGTATTTCTAGCCCTTTCAGTTGCAGAACAAAACAAAAAAATACACCACAACTCTTATAAGTAGTTATTATCTATTTATTAAATAGATTTTTACAGTGAAAGTGTACAGCAATTAGCAGTTTTTACAGTGAAACTGAAAGTCACTTCAGTATATATTGCTGTGCTGGATGGAATAGTTCTCAAAAGAAAATACTGGAAAAGACCACATGATCAGAGGATCTAACAAAAGCAGACTGGAGAAAACAAGTAGGGTGATTCTCTTATGACTCCAGAATAATGAGGAGGTCACACAGGTGAAGTTGTCTGTGGTCTTTCAGCATCACTAAACTAGGAGACAACTGCCATAATACAGGCCCCAAATCCACATCCTTTTATGTCTAGGACACGGACTTGAGGAGAAGAAGGGAAAAGGCCAGGAGTAAAGAAGAGAAACACTACAAGTGTACCTAAAACACGTTAATCCGATGCTGATATGAAAAACGGAAGCTCTGAATAGAGAAGGTGTTATCGCCTGTCCTTTCTGGACCTGCATACTTCAGGATGTACCGAAGAACACTGGCGAAGAAGCACCCGCCCGTCCACGTTCAGCACGGGGACAGCACACTTGTCCTGGGTAAGGACAAGGAGCGCCCAGTCCCTGGTAGCCACCTCAAACCTCAGCTGTCACAACGCGAGTCCGCAACCCCGACAGCTTCCCTGCCCTCCTCTCCTCGCAGTCCCGGAGGAGCCACCCGGGGCTGGGGCCAGCAGCGAGCACCTAGGACCCCGCCCGGGGAGGACGACTGCCACACGCCCCTTTCCCCCTACACAAACACCCTCGGCCTCTTGGGCGCCTTTCCCAAACCCGGGCGGCTCCCGCTGCGTTCAGCCGTGGCCTGCAGGAGCGGAGGGCACCCTCCGACACCGCCACTCCCGCCGCCCGCAGCGAAGCCAGACGGACGCGATCCCGGTGCGTGCAGGGGAAGCCTTCCGGCGCCGCCGCCGCGGCCCGGCCTCAGCTCAGACAGCCGGGGACGAGGCGGTGGGAACGGGGCCGGGACAGGGGGGAGGCGACGGGCTGGGAACATCCGCGGCAGCCGCACGGCGCTTCCCCTCCGGGACCGCCAGCGGCGCCGCCCCGCCCGCCGCATCGCCTCCCGCAACAACAGCCCGGCCCGCCCTGCGACACCGCCCGCCGCCCGAGCACACACACCCCCGCCCGGGCACACGGACACGCCGGCCGGACATACATACACACACACGCAGACACACAGACACACACCCCGGCCGGGCGCCGCCGCTCACAGCCTGTGACAGCTGGCGGCGGGGCGGGCCGGCGCCGCGGGAGCGCGCGGCCGGTAACGGTCACCGGGCGGCCGGTAACGGGCACGCCGCGGCCCAGGGGCCCCGCCCGCCCGCGCCCCCGCCCCAGGACTCACTGCGGAGGTTGTGGATGAGCTCGGAGTGGCTGGCGCCGCCCGACTTCCAGGCCATCGCTAGGCACACTCTGCGGAGCAGGTACAGAGCCGCCTTCAGCGCCGCGACTGCGCACAACAGCTTCCCCAGGAAGGACACAACCTCCAGCGCCGACACAGGCGCCGCCTCCTCGCCGCCACCTCCTCCTCCTGCTGCCGCTGCTGCTGCCGCGCGCTCGCCGAGGGGAGGGGCCACGCGCCCACCGCCCCGCGCGCCCGACATGCCCTGGCCGCCGCCGCCGCTCCCGGCCCGCGGTCAGCCCTTCGCGCATGCGCGCCCACCGCGCCCGGGGGCCCGCGTGGGGAGATCCCTGCACACGGGGGCGGGCGGGGGTGGGGATGAGCAGCAGCCGCTCCCGGTTACGCGGGTTTGGCTGCCGGGGCTGCGGATCCCGTGCTGGCGGCTCCGGTCCGGCCCTCACCCCAGAAGCGGCGGCGGGGCGGGACGGAACGGATCTAGGGGCGCGGAGTTTGTGGTCTTAGGAGCTGTGTTAATCAATGAGATAGCGAAGCGGGACCGCGGTACACAACCGCCGTCCCCGCGCCTGCCTTGTCCGCTGCCGTAGCACAGGCCGGCACACGCCGGGCACCGAAGAAGGCGATGTCGGGGCCCACCCCGGCCCCGCCAGCCTCGCGGCGCGACCTGCCGCCCTTGCGACGGAGCCAATCAGCGGTGTCCTCCGGCGCGCTGTTTTGCATGGGGCGCGCCTATTGGCCGCGGGCAGCCCGCGCGAGCCAGGCCTACGTGTTGGAGGCTGCCATTGGTCAGGGGGCGCGCGAGCGGCGGGCTCCAGGTGTCCCCCCCGTGAGGCGGCAGCGAGGGCGGGCGAGCGGCTGGGACTGAGCAGCCGAAAAACAGCGCCGAAATTGGGGCGGGGGAGTAGGTTGCGGAGAGTTGGCATCGGCGTGTGTTGGCTAAACGCTGCCGAAGTACCGGTGTTCCACAAGAGCATCTACTGGCTTGATGCCGACGACGCGGGACAAAGTTGCAAATTAAAATTCTTTTCAAAAGGCGTCCAGGTCAATAGCTCGGAATTTAGTAAATGCCAAACTGATGATTCCAATGGGGTATTTACTCTGTCCCAGCACAGGCGCAATCTTAAGGGAAAAGTAGCACCTCCGGTTCCTCCCACAGCCTGTAGCATAATACAGAAAACCATAGGATTCACTTCCTACAATCGTGCTATTCCTGGCTACTCCAAAACTCCTTAATGATTAATTTTGCCAGCTGTTACATATATATAACTCTATTGTTCTCAAGGGAAAGCATTGCAATTTCAGGGAACCTACAGTCAGTGCTGTGACTTCTGCATTTGTGCTGCCTTCTGTTCTCTGCAAATGGGCTTCCATGTGCCCAGGAATGCAATTTTACAGGACTTCCTCTCTTAACCAGGTGCATCAGCGCAGGTATGTCATCTGCCTGGTACCAGACGGCAGGGTTTTCAGTTCTTGGCTTTTGAAACATGAGAGTAGCGATACATAACTATGAATAGGCAGGGCCTAAATTGTATAAACACTAGAGAAAATGAGATATCATCCAGCAGGTATAATTTCAAGTATTATATTGTTTCTTAAAAGCATTTCTGATACAAGGACACACAGCCTAACATACCACCGTGGGAGACACATGTAACATCTGTGAGAGAGCCCGTACTGGCTGGGAGGGGTGAACCTGTTCCAGCTCCACACAACACATATATTTCATCCAATCATTGCTGGTTCAGGTGAAGAAAATGAGGTGAAGGTGGGAATCTGCTTCCCTAGCTCACAGTCAGTCCACAGCAAATCTGGCAGTTGCTCAATGCATACACCAGAGCCCATCCATAGACTTCCCAGATGTTTCCCATCTGGTTTCTTTAGTCTTGGAGACAGATCCACTGCTGTGTTCTGTATTCTCCATCTAGCTTCTCCTAAGCATGATCCAACAACTGCTCTACAGTCTGTGAGAGGCTCCCAGCCTGCCCTAGAATATAAAAGGTCTCCCTGTTACATCCAGTGGGCTGGGAGGAAAGAAGCCGTGGAGTTAGAGGAATTCCCAAAGGGCAGCAAGTACAGAGAACAGAGAGACATTGTAAAAGCACATGCACAGAAATACTTAATTGTTTTAAATGCAAAAGACACTTTCTGCTGTCAGATGCAAGCAAACTGCATTGCTCTCACATAGAGAGGTTGTTGGCAAGAAACTAGCTGGCCCATGTGTAAAAGCATTCCAAGGATACTTACCCCCCTTGGGAGACCAGAAACACTAGAGAAACCACTTACATATAAACTGAAACCACTTACTAGGACCAGCCTGAATTAGGGTTAGGCTTGTCACAGAGCACCAAGAAAGAGCCCATCTTTATCTCTTAGGAACCTGCAGACTTGCCCAGTTGCTTTCTGACTGAAGGTACCCATTGGCCATCTCTTGGTTATGTTGTTGACAGAACTATCCAGAGAATTAAAACAAGTGTGGGCCTTCCTTAGCAATATCTGGAGTGTCTTGGATGGATACCAGGCATGTGTGAAGGAAACAGCATTTGGCTTGGCAGGTTTCCAGGAGCTCTAAAATAAGCCAAGTTGCCTGAAAGGGCCCTGGGAAATTAACATGCACCAGTAGTGGCAGGATGCACCCATTTATGCAGTAAACAAACATGAGTGTCTCTAACTCTTTCTATTTTATAATCCCAGGCCATTAATCAAGTTTTTTAAACTTATTAGGAGCACATCCATTGAGATGAAACTAAAAGGAACATAGGCACTCTACACTAGAGTATAATACAAGCAGAAATTAAAAAATTATTTTTATAATTATTCATGTGGAACCTCTCCATTTGCTCCGACACTCAGTATTTCTGTATCCTACTCCTCCTCACCTGTCCAGATCAGTGTGAGCACCTTGGTCCCTGGATGTCCACTGTCAGTTGCAGGCACCTCCGTCTTCCACAGGTACAGCCATCTCCCTAGATTCTCCAGGGAGCTGCTGCATGGATGCTTCTCTTAGGGAAGAGGCAGAGGAATGCTAGCAGCCAGAGTGGGCCATCACTTGATTGTTCTGACATGAAGATCCCACTAACTGTAAGCATGTTAGCTCTTTCTCGTTCACCCACATCTCAATCCCCTGGCTGTACTTACATAGGGTTATATATAAACCCCTCCATGCTGCTATTTCTGTTTTATCCCTTCCCTCCCACCTCATGAACCCATTAGAATTTTTTTTAATTCTTTGAATTTAAAAAGAATTTGAAAAGTTGGTCATCACTGTCTGATCCCATCTGCTTCTGCATATATATACCACAAGCAGAAATTTCCCTGTGAAATGTTCCTGCTGAACATTTCCGCAGTTATGTCCCAAACTCCACACTAATTGGCTTCTACACCTACATTTACTCCTCTCACTGCTTCCATTCTGTTTTTTAATTTAATGGCTCTCCTTCATCTAATTTCTTTTCCTGTAAGCTCAAGCCAGTTTGGTGCTTACCTTCATTTTGTATTACCATTTCAGCAGTTTACATTATTTTCCCAGCTCTGCACTCAAAGAGGAGGTGAGAAAGATGTAGTCACATCAGTGACTTTCCACATTAGGAAGCAGCAGAACTGGGACCCATCCATGAAGGAAGGTAAGCCTTCCTTCATGGAGAAGGTGAGCCAGGGATGACAAAACTACACAGCAGGACACCATTCCACAGTGTTTGAGCGAGGCAAACAGTGCAGGGCTGGGGACAGTAATGGTTTTTCCATCAAGCAAAATGACAAGTCAGGCCCCAAGTCAAGCCAGTCAGCAAGTCTGGGCAACGTGGCTGGGCACAGGCCCTCCTGCAACACAGCTCAGGCCAAGAGCAGGGTGCCCCAGAACCCGTGGGAGCCAGTGGGCTGAGGGCCAGTGATGCTTATGAATGCACTCAGGGCCCTCTGCTGTTACATCTGCTCTGCAGGACCTTGCATAGCAACTGTATTCATTCAGGGGATTGAACTGGGCAAAACTCCAGGAATTCTTACTAGCTGTAAATATTGTTTTGGCATCTCCAAACAACTTTCTTTAAATATTGTTCAATGATAATTGGAGGAAAGCAGATTATCAGCAAATCGAGGTCAGCATTAGCTTTATCCTGCCCTAGTACAACCATTGATCTAGTGAGTGCCTTTGTTCTTCGGCCTCCTAACCTCTGCCAGAGAGGTAGGCATGCTTTCAGAGTTTTCTTCCCTTTCACTTACTCTCCTAGCTTTAGCCATATTTAAGGATAATCCACAGATGCTCCTTGTTGTCTCAGCTAATATGTTTGGACCCAATTACAAGAGTCAGCTTCATCTAGACTTAACATTGTTTTTGAAAACCTCAGAAATATTAGATGAGGGATATTTTCTCCTAGTGTTTATTTCCTCCTTTTTATGTTTATTTAAATCTGCTATTACACTGAAACAGTGCACTAACACAGGGCACATCTTTCATAGTGATCAAGCATAGAGAATATATTTAAAGGTTTACAGAGCAGCCCTAAATCCATCACAGCTGTCACTTCCATCATATATGGTGCCAACATTTTCTTAAAAAAATGTAGGGCAGGGAAGAAAAACTGTGACTCTTTTTTTCCTCTAAGTTAAAATAAGCCTCTATGTCCAACGTATTCTCCTTAATTACTTCACAAATGCTTTTGAACAAGCAATCCTGAGCAAAGAAAGAAAGCATCCAAAAACACAAGATAAAAAATACACACAGAAATCACAAAGAAACCAACAATAATATTTGCCTAATAAAACTTTTTGATAATCCCAAAGTGTTATCTCTTCAGCTTTTAGCTATCTGGTCTGTAGCTGTATTCTGAGGCTGCCTATTGATGTTTCTCACAAGTGTTACAAAAATTAGCTGAAAATACCCTGGGAGTTGACAGTGACTTGCAGAATTGCTGCTATCAGCTTAATTCAGGGTGCCAAAGGTATTTCCTACTGTAGAATAATAATGCTACTGCCATGTGCAACAAAGCTGTTTTAAGGCTTGCAGTATGGTAGACTACAATAGAATCCAGCTTTTTGAATATGTTCGGTGTTGGATTCTGCTGTATGTAAATATGGGAAAAAAAGTTAATCTCAACTGAAAGTTCAAATGATGCATGAAGCATATAAAATATCATTCATTTGGTACCACATCTGAGGGATTACAAAACAGCATAGCAGACTCGATGAAGAACTCAAGAATGCTGTATAGAAGAAATCTGACAGATTGCCTTAGCAGGCAAACTGCAATAACACAGGTGAAACTTTGTCCAAGCCTCTGCTAAGTCCATCTGATAGAACCTCTGAGAGCTGGCAGCATTAGCAGCATCAAGAAAAAATGCAGCAGAAAATCAGATTGTAAAAGTGCTTATGAGAAAGTCCCTTACTGCAGTGCAGTGGCTGGACAAATAATCTCATCCTCTGAAATGACAACTGTGAAGATAGCTATGTCAGCCTTTAGTTCATTTTACAACTAACCTCTGAACCTTTTATTACATAGTTGTTTAGGTCTCAAGTGAAATACTAGAAAGGAAGTACCTGTGTCCTCCCATTTGATTTAACATGCTATTTGGCAAAAAAAAATACTGTATTTATTTCTGTACAGGTAGAAATTTGTCAGAGGAATGAGTGTGTCACTTGGACATATTATCATGGTTTAACCCCAGCCAGCAAATAAGTACCAGGCAGTACTTAGTCACATATACACCCCACCCCAGCCTCCAAGGTGGGACGAGGACAACTGGAATAAAACAAAGGTAAAACTCAACCCATAGGTTGAGTTAATAATAACTTATCTCTTAGTAACATTAATAATTGAAATAAAACAAGATTAAATAGCCCATGCCTGGACAGCAATTGGTCCCTCATGGCCAACTCTCCCCAGTTTCTATACTGAGAGTGATGTTCCATGATATGGAATATCCCTTTAGCCAGTTCAGGTCAATTGTCCTGGCCGTGCTCCCTCCCAGCTTCTCGTGCACCTGCTCATTGGCAGAGCATGGACTGAGAAGTCCTTGACTTGGGGTAAGCACGACTAAAACATCAGTCTGTTATCCGCATCATTCTTATACCAAATCTGAAACACAGCGCTGTATCAGCGATCAGGAGGAAAATTAACTCTATCCCAGCCGAAACCAGAACATATTTAAAAGCAAATCAAGACCAGAGATGCTTAATTGCTGACCAAGTCACTTATTTTGAGAAAACGGAAACTGGTGCACGTCATGCAAAGGTGACACAGATACATAACATGTTGGGGGCCGCCGGCCCAGCCGAGCAGACAGGGAGCACATTCGCTCCTTCCTCGATTTCCTCCTCTGCGGGCCCGATCCTGCAGACGCCGCCGGGGCGATACGCTCGGCTGTGGTGACTCCCCCAGCGCGGCCATTCCGGCCCCTTCCCTCTCGCGCGCGCCCCCGCGCCCCGCCGCGCCCCCGCCTGTCCCTCCGCGCTCGCCGTCGCGCCGCAGCCAATGAGGGCGCGCGGCGCGGGGCGGGCGGGAGCAGCGCGCGGCGGGCGCGGCCATGGAGGACGTGAGCGCCAAGTTCGTGTCGCAGAAGATCAGCCGGACGCGCTGGCGGCCCCCGCCCGCCGCCTCCCTACAGCCTCCCGGCGTCTTCGCTACCGGGTCCTGGGACAACGAGGTACCGCCCGGGCGGGCCCGGAGGCGCGGCGCGACCTTCCCGCCGGGGCGCGGGGCTGGCGGCGGGGGCACCTCACGCCGCCTCTGTGCCCTGCGCCTCCGCCGCTGGGCGCGGGGCCGGGGCCGCCGTGAGCGCTTCCCGGCCCGGCGGTCCCGCCCTTCGCCGGGCTGTGCCGTGGTCGTGTCTCTGAGGAGGTGGAGGGGCCGCCTCGCCGCCCGGCAGCTTTATCCCACCGGGCGAGCGCTTTCCTCCGGCCGGCGGCGGCTTCGTCAGGAGCGGTGCTCAGCCGCCAGCTTGGCGCTTTCCCCGGCTGAGGCGTAGTGTTGGATACTTTCGAAAGTATTTTTGGGTAAAAGTGGTGGTGTCGTTTCCGTACAGGATAACAGGATCTCCTTTTGGTCTGCGGACGACCTTGGAAATGCGGGCCTCAATGGTGAATATCATGGAGAACCTCACCTGCTGTGTGATATCCAGCACAACGGTGATGTTATGGACATGCAGGTAAAATAGCAGTGTTGAATGGATCTGTATTTTTTAAGGGCTTGTTACTTAGGAGAAGTTAAGTGAGAGTGAGCTGTCAAAATGCTCAGATTGGCCAAAAAACTCCTGGTTTTTTGGGGCGGGTTGTTTTGTTTTATTTTTCCCTCTATCTACCAATAATTTAGGTTACTCAAAAATCGAAATTATCATCTTAGTATTAACATTGACTAATAGCATACTTACTGTCTATCTCTCCTTAGTTTTTGGATCAAGAGAGAATCGTTGTTGCCTCATCAACAGGAACCGTAACTATATTCCGTCATCATCAAAATAACCAGGTATGTAACATGCATTGGCTTTAAGATGCTGTTCTGTGTAATACAGCTCACTTTGATCTCAACATAAGAAACATCTGCCTACCAAAATCAGTTATTTTAATAAGTGTGTTAGAATAAGCTTTGACTTTATACATACAAGGAAAGAAAAAAGCATTTTACACACATGCTACATAAAGTAGATTTCAGGGCAAGACTGGGGTATCTTGTAGTGTACATCTGTAACCAAACAGTCCATTCACTGAAAACATACTTTAAGAGATTAGATTGTTTTGGGGGAGTGGGTATTAATGGACTTGTACCTGCCTTATTAGAGTTTTTGCATTCTTGAAGTAAATGACTTAGGTTGAATTTCTTCTCACAAGTGTCATGTGAGGGAAGATATGCAAACTCTGTAGTCTTTTGCTTTGATTATAAGTCACTGAAAACAAATGCATAATTACTTTTCTTATGTATTCTCAATGACACAATAAAGACAGATGTCTGTTAATAGTTTGGTGTGGTACCTAAAATAAACTGAGTTCTTTGCCATCAAAATCTAAATGTGACCTTGTATTTTGTAAAGGTTTCAGGTCTTTTCCCTTGTCCTGGGGAAAGATTGAAGGCATCAGCCCAGTCAGAGACATTTTACAGTTCATAAATAGTGTTCTCTCTGATTTCTAGGTCATGTGAAAATGGTGATTCAGAGAAGAGATAAATAATGTTTCATGCTTAAGAGTTGACGAAAAGTTAGATCTCTTGATTCCTTTTTGTATCATGGCTAGGCTTTGCGAACAAGGTTCTTATTTCTGTGAGGTGGTATGGCTTTTCTGGAGCTTGTTTCTGGTTTCGTGAGTAGTCTGGAAGCTTTGTTCTACAAGGTTCATTATTTAACAGCATAATTTCATGTCTGGTTCCTACTTAGACATTATCTGCCAACCACCGGTGGGAGAGAGCCCATTATCACGTGGATCAAGACACATCTTGTGGTGGAGCAGCATGTACCGGAGTCGTCTGCAACAACCCAGAAATTGTCACTGTTGGAGAAGATGGTAGAATAAATCTCTTCAGAGCTGACCAAAAAGATGCAGTAAGAACTATAGGTATGTCAAATAACTGTTCAAATTACTACAGTTTGGAAGGGTTTGTTTGGTTTTCAGCTTCTCAGATGATAACAAAAAAAAAAAAAAAAGTCAATTGATAATTGATTTTAGTATTCCAAGCTGAATGCATTTGCTCCAGACTATTGCAGTATCCTTACAGACTTTAAATACTTGAATATATTTCAGATGTATTTCTATATTTATTCAAGTATATGTAAGTTAATGTTTTAGGTGATGGAGAAGCTTCAAGCCCAACGTTCTCTGTAGGTTTCTGTTTTACCTAGAATTGTTAAATACTATACCAGTATGTATGAAATACAGCTAGGTTTCAAGAGGTATTGTCTCCCAAGTTCTTCATAACTGGAGGCCATGGAAATGGTCACTTCAATTCACTATTTGTATTAAGATTAACTCTTGTGGTGTCCATATACTAAAATATCTATTTGTCTGTGTCTAAAGGAACAGCAAGAACCAGAAACCACTGTTTGTACCCTACTTTTCTGCCAAATATGGTGATAATACCAAGGGATCATTCCTCTCTTGGTGAAAAAGCTCCATATTCCCTAGAGTAATAGATTATGTGATGAAGCAAGGTGTCAAAACCTGGTTATTCCCAACTCTTCTATCATGCTAGAATAGTGAAAACAGAATACAAGTTTGGAGCATCTGCTGGAAATTGAACTTAAAAGCAGAAGAAATTCAAAGGATGGTAACACTATGTTTGACAGTGGCATTGCTAAACCAAAACTTTATTTCTGAAGGTTCAGTTTGATACAGCCCTTTCTTTCTTCTTAAGCAAAACCTGTCCTCCAGTGGATAAAGGAATTTACACAGTGATAAAGCCAACTAAGGAAGGAAGTACTTTGGGATTTCTGGGCAGAGAGTGTACTTGTGTGTCCATGGCTGTATATACACACAAGATAAATCTTATTAATTGCATACAGCCCTTTACTGAAGTTCCTTGGGAATTTCTGTAGAAAACCTTTCTATATTAAAAAAAAAAAAAGTAGCAAGGCATGAGCCAGATTTTATTATCAGGTACACACAAAACACAGTAACAGTCTCGGGGGAGACCTTATCACTCTCTTCAACCACCTGAAAGGAGGTTGTAGCCAGGTGAGGGTCAGCCTCTTCTCTCAAGCAGTTGGTGACATGACAAGAGGACATAGTTTAAAGCTGCACCAGGGGAGGTTCAGGTTGGACATCAGGAAGAATTTCTTCAGAGGAAATATTGGAACAGGCTGGCCAGGGAGGTGATGGGAATCACCATCCTTGGAGGCATTCAAGAAATGACTGGACATGGCACTTAGTGCCGTGGTCTCATTAGTATGATGGTGTTTGGTCAAAAGTTGAAATCAATGATCTTAGAGGTCTTTTCCAACCTTAATGACTCTGTGATTCGTGATTCTATGATTTTTTAAGGGGCAAGGACATTAACTAATTTAAAAGGATTATTTTATTGGAAAATTTTTACATATACACAGATACTAACACAGAGTGTTCTGGTACAAGTTTAATAGAGTAGAATGTTTTCTGAATTCTCATGCAGCAAATGTCAAAACCCCCAAAATTATTTTTCTCTGGGTAATTTCTTGAATGCTTACATACAGATTTAATAATGTGCTGGATGCAAGTTGCTCATTTTCTTGGTGCTCACTTCTTAGTACTAGCTGAAAATGTTTGCTTTGTAGTGATAGCTTCATCCAGTGTTATGCTGCAGGAAAGACTGCATTTAGATTTGCTGGCATGTAAGCATTTAAGTAATCAGACGTGAGTTATCTGAGAAATGTCCTTTTGAAAATGGGTAGGGTAAATTAGGAATGGTACATAAGTAAGTCTGTCATAACAATGACCCCATAAATGAAGCTTATGTGGAGTTAGGTGGAAAGGACATGCACAAATTTATGTACTATGGATGGTTTTACAGTAAAAGTTGGAGAGGGGAGAGAGAACATCTTGGAAGATGCTCTCAGGTTCTTCAGGATGGAGTTCTACGGTGTAAGCAATCTTTCATATTGGTTCCAGATTCCATGACACCTTGACATTTCACAGGCACTGAGCTGATAGAACTCTTGTACCTCATTCAATATATGGAAAGGAATACCTTGATATTTTTGTTATTGTTAATGGATTTAAGAGTATAATACAAAGTTGATACGTTTGTAGTCAATTATGGTAGGAAAAAATCTCCAAAGTTAGAGATTCTGTAAAAATCTTTTGGAGCCATAAAAATGTATCATTGCTAAATCACTTAGTATTACTCTGTCATAACATTTTAAATCCTTTAGAACTTCACTGTTCAGTAATCTTAACATTTGTTTTTAAAAGTGTTTTGGTGAGGTTTTTTTTTCTTCCCCTCAGTTTTCATTTAAATAGAAGGCAGAAAAGTCATTCAAGTATCTGTAATTAGGCAACTATCTTATTCAGAAAGATAATAATTCACTTATGTTTTCTTTTTGCATGGGCTTACACAAAGAATTTTAAAATATTTGAGGTGAAAGTAGACTTAAAAATGTTACCCTATCATAATCAAGATGAGAAGTTTCTATATAGTAACAGAATTAAAAGAAAATGGTGTCTACATTTTCTCCTAAGGCCTCAAAAGTTTCACCTCAATGCTGTGAATTGTTTAACATTTTAAATTACTCTGACCAAAAGAAGCTCTGGAGAAAAGGACCTGAAAAAAAAAGAGCTTTGCCATTTAGTTATTAACAAGCACTGATTTAACAAACTCTGATTTAACTTGATATCACACTGACAGTTCTTGGAAAAGGTCTAAAAGTTGGTGAATTAAGTGTTTCTGTATACAACTGCTTAATGTTCCCAGTCAGAGTACTGTTCCTTGTGTTCAGAACTCCATTATAAAAAGCTCCATAGTTGCCTCCTGTCAGTAGGTGCTAGGCATATAAAGAAAACTATTGAAAACCATAAACTTGGCTGAATTGATTCCTCTTGAAGGAACTGCAAAAAGAAATCTTACGGATCAACAAGTAGTTCTCTAAGCACCAAACCTAATCAACACAGCTTCTTACAGATTTGTCTCAGCAGTGTTTGATATAGGAAGCAAGGGCTCCTTTTTCACAGGGTATTTGCAGATACTGATCTGTCTCTCATGCTGAAAATGCAGAGGTTGTAAGCGTTTCTGTTTTCTGTAAAGAGGTATTTTGTTGTAATTAAGGGAAGATTAGCATTCCATAGGTTTATCTGAATGCTTTTCTCATCTCTTGCAGACAATGCAGACAGCAGTACGCTCCATGCAGTGACCTTCCTTCGCACAACTGAGATCTTGACAGTAAATTCAATTGGACAGTTAAAAATATGGGACCTCAGACAGCAAAGAAATGAGCCATCTCAAATATTTTCTTTGTAAGACCTCCACTTTTTTACATATTTACTGAGAAGCATGTCTACTTTATATAATCTGATGTTAATTTTTCCTGATAGCATCCTAACAATGGGATGATATATCACTGATTTTTTAAAAGGATTTTAACTTCTTTGGTATTTAAATAATCAAAAGCAGACTGCTTAATGGCCAAACCACTGTTGTGACTAAGCATTGTGTTTAGGTGGTCTGTTTTATGATTTAATTCTTGAAGAACTATTGCACCTGTACACTTGCTCTTTTTTAAGAAAAAAATTCCAACTCTCAATCCAAAACTCTTTCCCTATTTATATATATACACTTTACATCTGCTTTTCTCCACAGGCCTAATATAAGGTTTCTAGCATTTGGAATGTATTTGAATGGTAACTTTGTGCCTTATTAAGATACTGTGAGAAAACAAAGTGAGCTAGATTTAAATCCTGTTGTTGTCTCTGTAATAATTCCCATTGATGTTAATAGGCTGTGGTTTAGGTAAGTGATTTTGGTAGTGCCCAGTCTCCCTTGGTAACTGTTAGTATATGCTGAAACTGTAATTATAACATGCATTTCACAGTAACCTTATGGTAGGTATACCTAGAGTATTATGTGTATGCAAGGCACCCTCACTCCTGTAAATCTGTCAGATGCCATGTAGATGTCTGTGTACCTTAGGGCACAGAATCTGATGCTCATCCCATTGTAGCTTCATGTTCTTGCCATACCTCTGGTTTCCAGTAGATGTCATGTGGCTTCAGCCTGTGGTGATCAGATGCTACAGGAATTGAAGCTGCAATGGATACCTGTACCTCACTTGTCAACACTCCTAGGGATTAAGAAGGAGAAAACAGAAACTAAATAAAGAATTCATGTTTGGGTTATTTGGTTGTTTTGGTTTTTTCTCTTTGCAGGGCAGGTGACAGAGTTCCACTGCACTGTGTGGACAGGCATCCCAATCAGCAGCATATTGTGGCCACAGGGGGCCAGGATGGGATGCTGAGCATATGGGACATCAGGCAGGGTACTATGCCAGTGTCCCTGCTAAATGCTCATGAAGCAGAAAGTAAGTACCTGAAATGGAGGGGGGAGAAGAAGGTGTTAATTTAGAGAAGTTTCTATTTTCTGTAAAAGGTAAGCTGTTGTAACTGTGGTAGAAAACAATCACATAGTTGCCTCTTCATAGAATCATAGAATGGTTTGGGTTGGAAGAGACTTTAGGATCATCTAGTTTCAACCCACCTGCCATGAGCAGGGTCACATCCCACTACACTAGGCTGCTCCTTGAACACTTGCAGGCATCCACAACTTCTCTGGGCAATCTGTTCCAGCTCACTTTTTCTCACCACCCTCACAGTAAAGAATTTCTTCCCAATACCTACTCTAAGCCTGCCCTCTGGCAGTTTAAAGCCATTGCCCCTTGTCCCATCACTACATGCCTTTGTTAAAAGTCCCTCTCAACTCTCTTGTAAACTACCTTTAGGTACTGGAAGGCTGCTGTAAGGTCTTCCAGAGCCTTCTCTTCTCCAGGCTCAAAAACCTCAACTCTCTCAGCCTGTCTTCATAGGAGAGGTGCTCCACCCCTCTGACTGTCTTTGTGGTCCTCCTCTGGACTCAGTCCAACAGATCCATGTCCTTCTTATGTTGGGGGCCCCAGAGCTGGATGCAGCTCTCCAGGTGGGGTCTCATGAGGGCAGAGTAGAGGGGGAGAATCACTTCCTTTGACCTGCTGGCCACACTGCTTTTGACTCAGCCTAGGATACGTTTGGCTTTCTGGGCTGCAAGCAGACATTGCTGGCTCATGTGCAGCCTCTCATCCACCAACACCCCCAAGTCCTTCTCCCCTGGGCTGCTCTCAATCTGTTCATCCCCCAGCCTGTATTGATACTCGGGGTTGCCCCAACCCAGGTGTAGCACCTTGCATTTGGCCTTGTACTTCATGAGATTCCCATGGGCCCACTTCTCAAGCTTGTCCAGGTCCCTCTGGATGGCATACTGTCCTTCAGGTGTGTCAGCTGCACCACTTAGTTTGGTGTCATCTGCAGACTTGCTGAGGGTGTACTCGATTCCTTTGTCTGTGTCATTGATGAAGATATTAAATAACACTCGTCCCACTATGGACCTCCATGGGACACAGTTTGTCACTGATGTCCATCTGGATGCAGAGCTGTTAACCACTAGTCTCTGGATGTGAGTGTCCAACCAATTCCTCATCCACTAAACAGTCTACCCAATCTCTCCAATTTAGAAGGATGTGGGAGATTGTGTGAAAGGCCTTACACGGAAGTCCAGATAAATGACATCTGTAGCCTTTCCCTTGTCCACTGATTCAGTGGACACTAGGACACAGGGCACTAGGTTGGTCAGGCAGGAGACCTGCCCTTGGTGAAGCTGTGCTGGCTGTCTTGAATCACCTCTCTGTCCTCCACATGATTTAGCACAGCTCCTAGAAGGATCTAGAATGTTTTTGCCAGGCACAGAGCTGAGGCTGACAGGTCAGTTGTTCTCAGGGTCCTCCTTTCTACCCTTTTTAAACATGGGTTTGTACCCATCTTTCCCTTTTTCCAGTCACCTGGGACTTCACCTGACTGTCATGACTTTTCAAATATCAGGAAGAGTGGCTTAGCAACTACATCAGCCAATTCCCTCAGAACTCTGGGATGCTTCTCATCAGTCTCATAGATTTATGTACGTTCAGGTACAAAACTGAGCTTCTCTTACAGGAGGAGGCACTTTGCTCCCTCAGACCCTAACTTGCAGTCCACTCACTCGAGAGGTGTGGGAAGAGAGGTTGCCATTGAAAACTGAGGCAAAAAATGTTACCAAGTACATCAGCCTTTTCTTTATCTGTTGTTACCAGTTTGCCAGCATTGTTTATCAGGGGGGAACATCTTTGATCTTCCTTTTCTGGCTGACATACCTGTAGAAGCCATTCCTTTTATTCTTTTCATCCCTTGCCAGGTTCAGTTCCAGCTTCCCCTTGGCCTTCCTCACCCTATCCCTACATAACCTTCACCTCTATACTCTTCCCAGGATACCTACTACTACTGCTCAATGTGTTTTCACCCAGTTGGCTTCCTTCTCTGTATGTGAGACTGTTCTTATCTAAAAGCCAAATCTAAATTAAAACTAGACTTGGTAAGCAATTCTGTAATGAGCCCTTAAATGCATTTGATCAGAATGATTGTTTCTAGCAGGATAGGTGTATAAAGAGTCATAGAAATTGATGCTGTGTTATGCACATAGAGTAAACCAAGAATGCAGATGGTAACAAACTTGAAAACACGAGGAAGAAGGGGAAACTCAAGATAGTACACATCCATTTGGTGCCTCTACAATGCTGAAACAGCTCACTTTCCTAGTAACTTTACACAAAAAAGATAGCAATTCATTTTATGCGGAAAATATCTTTACTTGATGCTACAATCGTATTAAATGAGTAAAAATATTTCTTGATGTTAAATTTTACTGATTTAAATGTGTCTTCCACAGTTGTGGTATCTAGAAACAAAATAACATGCTGGGAAGGAATGCATGCTGCATGCAGATTTAAACTTAATAGTAGGGAAGATGGCATCAGATGGTATACAGAATGCCTGAATTCAGATATGACTTTAACCTTCAGCAATTTTTGCAATACTGAAAATGCAAGAAAGTAAGGGGGTTTTCCCCCACCCCTCCTACCACCCCTCTCCCAGGGGAGGGAAAACTGCAGTATATAACTAAGCATGGGGCTTTGGGTCTCCTACCAACACACACTTAAGAATGGAAGGTTTTGATGGGGGCATGGGTTCTTGTAAGTGCATGTCCACGTCATACTGTCCAAAGTGCAGCGATTGAAGTACTTGATACTTGTTCTGAAGTGGTTCTGACAGGGTTCTGTTTGATACTTTCAGTGTGGGAAGTTCACTTCCATCCCTCCAACCCTGATCACTTATTTACATGTTCTGAAGATGGATCACTTTGGCACTGGGATTCTTCCACAAATGTATCTGAAAAACCATCTTTTCTTCATCAAGGTAAGGACATTTGAAGTCCATCTGCATTGAATTTGTCAGTGTTCATGACAGTCAGTGTTCTTACATGACCCAATTAATAACCCAATCCTAATACAGAATAATAAAACCTAGTTTCTTTTCTTAGAAAGCAAGTAGTGATAGGCACTTGAGGAAAACTACTTAAAAGGCTAACAGTTGTGTGAGGGTTTTTTGTGGTCTGGTTTTGGTTTTCTTAATGTGCTACACTCTTACCAATGTGTGAAAGGGCACATCTGTGATTTCAAAGAGAGATTGTGTTCACTTAAAAATCATGTGTATGTAGAAAAGACACAGAGGCAGCCTCAATGACATTACTGAGTCTCTGAGGGAGATACACAAAGTTAGAATACCACAAAATTGATATGTTAATGAGATAGTAGAATTAAGAATTTACAATTCAAGGTCATAATTTCATTCAAATTCCAATGAATGAAACTGGATCCTTTTGCATTATGGCAGGATTTTAAAGTTATGATACTGACTTAATACAAACATTTCACATTATAATCACAAAGACTGTTAAGTGCTTGTCACTTCAGACTGTAAACAGTGGGGAAACTTTCAGATGTCACCTGCTGACTTTGGCCTCAAAGTTAAGTTTTATATATGGAAGAGATAGGATTACTGATTTCAAGTTGCGCTCCGCATGTTTTCAGGTATATGAAATATAAACCCTTTAGCATCACTTCAGACACCTGTTAATTTTATGCTGAATGACAGTTCTCAAACTGTGATACTTCAGTTTAAATGTAAAATATTACATGGAAAAAATTCAAAGTCAAATACAGGTATGTCACTTGCTGCAGAGTAAGTAGGGAGGAGGGACAGTAGGGAATAAGTGTTACTGAAGCAAAGCTGAAACCCCCAATAATAGCAAGACACTGTATAAACAGACTTCTGTTCTTCTGTTCTTGCTTTAGTTTCTGGCTAGAAAAACTTGCAGGTACTTACACTGGTGAGATGAGTTCATAGCTGTTGTGATGTATTTGTCTTAACTGAGGTCAGAGCTGGTACTAGGTTTCTGTAGTTAAGTACTTGATTTTTTAAGCTATTTTTTCCTTCATTTACCAAAGAAATGACATCTGATAATTAATCTGAAAACTGACTTAAATGCAAAATTATATTCCTATTATGTCTGTCCCATATCTACTATGTTTCTTCAAATTCTGAGAATACATAAACAAAACTGAAACTTTTTTTCCCCTTTCTTCCCTCTTTCCTTCTTTCAGGAGGAAGAAGTACTACCTATCTTTCCCACAATACCATTAACCAGTCTGTAGTAAGTGCCTGGCTAAGCAACGATCCTACCAAAGACCGCATGGAAATCACCAACTTAATTCCAAATCAGACTTTGTCTGTGAATAGCTTAGATGTTTTAGGACCATGCCTAGTATATGGTACTGACGCAGAGGCTATTTATGTGAACAGACAACTTTTTGCATGAAATGACTGCAGTGTCCCGTTGAAGTACTGATCAACTTGAACTACTGGGAAATGTCAGGTTCACTGTTATTGCTACTCGTTAGTCTGTTACTGGCGGGTGGGGGAGAGACCTACAGCTTGGTCCTGGTACTGCAGAAGAAATGTGAGGTACCTCAGATTCTGACAGCTGTCACTCGCTATTCATACTCTGGGATGGGTAACTGAGCAAGCTTACATGCCGTTTCTTCCCTGCTGCCTGTTTGGATAAGGAGGAAAGTAGTCACTATGGCAAGATTTTTGCTGTAAAGTTATGTCTGTAATACACACACGCATAAAAACTGAAGAAAAGGTAAACCCTGGATTTTTATTTTTCCCTGTAAAGATATTTTTCAAGTATTATTTCTAAAGCAAAACTATGGGGTTCTTTGAAATTCTTTTTATGTCACCTGAGAGACATGGGGGTTTTTTTAAGCAGAGGGGTTTTTTTATATATTTAGGGGAACATAACTTTTAATGTTAGTTCATGAGAACTGGAAGGAAAACTGTTAAAGCTATGAAATCTGAAAGGTTCTGTAAGAATCTAAGCATTCTAGCAACATTATTTTGCATTATATACAGCTTTATTATGGGTGCTGCATGTTAAAACCTGAAAATGCACCAGTAAATTTACCAACTGAAAAGTGGTTTTTATAATTAAGAGGTCATATTTGACAGATGTGTTGGCTGTGTTTTCAGGTGTAAGAATAAGACTTTCTAAACTTGAGACATAGTCTTTGTCAAAATTTCATGTCTGGTCTGTTGAAATCTTGGAAAATTTCAATTTTATGCTTAGCATTGTACCTACCTTTTGTTACAAAGAACCCTTTCTCTTTTTAATAAAAAGTTTTGCACAAGAGTAGTGGTCTGAGTTACTAAATTAATTCAAACAGGTGTGCTTGTACTCATCTTTGGAGAAAGGTAAATAACTAACTCACTTGGACTGATCCTGGGTACGCAATCTGAAGGAGGGAGAGAATCCTCAAGATTTGGGCAGCAACAGGTTACTTACAAGGTTTTATGTGGTATTTTTCCACCATAACCACTTTAGAGTGTATTTTACTTCACATGTGCAAGAATGGCCTTGGTCTACTGTGCAAGAACACCTTACCTGATCCGAATTCCTTGTGTCTGGCTTCAGGAGCTGGGTGACAGGGCTGTCCCTCCTTCATCGGGCAACGTATGAACTTGCCAACGGGCTCGTTAGAGCAGCTTAAATTTTGCTTCTCGGTTTGTTTGAAATGCAAAAGATGGAAATTAAATGGATGAAATGGAAAGAAACGGTCGAGATGGGACTCTGAGTGATAACCGGTGGGTGTTCCTTCCTGTCGGTCCGTAACGAGGCCATCGTTCGGGCAGTAGCTGGATCGGGAGGCTCGTCAGAGCTTTTTCACCCCCATGAGGCGATCGGGATTTGTCCATCGAGCTCAGCATTGCCACGGGAGCAACAAGCATTGCCTGAAGCCCGGCAGCGGCGGGGGGTGCGTGTTGTGTGTGTACTGTGCATGGCTGCGCCGAGCGGGCTCGCAGGGGTTACAGGCGCTGCCGCTCCCCGCCGGGGCGGGCGGGAGCCGCCGCAGCTCCATCCGGGAGCGGCAGGAGCCGCGCGAGGCAGGCCGGGATCTGCCCATATCCGGGCGGCTCCGCGGCGGGGACACCGACAAAATGGCGGCGCCGAAGTGAGCGGCCCGAGGCGGCGGCGGGCGCTGGCGGAGGCACCGAGCGGGCGCTGCGGCATCGCCGAGGGGCGGGCGGAGGGAGGGAGAGAGGGAAGGGCCGCGGCCGGTCGTGGCCGCGCGGGCGGGGCCGAGCTCCGGGCGCCCGGGGCGCCGCCGCCGCCGCCGCCTTCTCGCCGCAGGTACGGTCCGCGGTGTCGCGGTGGGGGCGGCGGCGGGACGGGGGCGGTACCGATCGCGCTCCGGCGCGGCCCGGCCGGGCGGTTCTGGGCCCTTGTCAGGACGCGGCCGTGGCAGGAGCGATCTCGGGTCACGGCCTGGGGCCGCAGGGGCGAGAGAAGCGCAGGTGTCCCAACAGGACTTTCGGGATACTCATCCCGGCGATGAAACCCTCCTGGCCTGCGTGGTCCTTGGGTGGCTGGTTCCTGCAGCGCTGCAGGAATGACCTCGGTGCCAGCCTGAGCCACCTTGGTCCTCAGAATGTTGGTCCTGGTAGTGTTAGCCGCAAAAGTCTCTCTCAGGTACGCGTGCAGTAACTCCTGCTGCAGGAATACGTGTGCGTAGAAGAGCTGTATCCTGTTGGAGGAGATAGCAGAGCGTGAGAGATGAAACAAGCCGAGCGAATGCACAATGTTCATCTGGTCACTTCAGCTCAGGCTTCCCTGGTCGTATGTAGTTCTGTTTATGTGCTATTTCAGGGTTCAGTTTTCTCCTCATTCTGTGGAAACTTTTAGCATTGGAAGTGCATCCTTTGGCAAATTACTGTTAGAGCTCGATGACTCGTTACCTGAAGAACAGCTTCCTTTTGTTGGTTTGAACCAAGCCCCCTACAAACTTAATTTTATGACTTCCAAAGTCTTGATTACTCTCTTTTTCCCTAGCAACAAAGTGTTGTGATTATGTATACAATAAGATATTAGAATAGGTACATGAGAGAGGGTACCAAAATAGATTGATATGTGACATTCAATACTTGCATGTAAATATGAGTAATTAAATTATATTCAAAACTTTTGGAGATAAGAAATGCTAGAGTTATAAAGCTGTGTATTTTTCCATTAGAAAATCTTGGAGGTCACTGACAGTTGTTTGCAACCGTTCACGAATCATAAAATGGTTTGGGTTGGAAGCGAACTTGGAGATCATCCAGTTCCAATCCTGCTGTTGCGGGCAGGGATGCCTCCCACTAGACCAGGTTGCTCCAAGCCACATCCAACCTGGCCTTGAATGCTTCTGAGTTTTCATTCAAACACTTGTTTTTAAATCCAGTCTTTAATGATTATAGTGTAAAAAAAACAAGTTAGGGTTTTTCTCCTTGCAGTTTGACCTGTAGAAGAAAATGCTTTATCCCCACATTTTGAAAATAAATTAAAGATATCATTTTTTAAACTCCTTTAGGGAAGTGGAGAATTGCATCAGCAAAGACATCTGCATTAACAAACAAATCATTTAATGACACAAAACTGCAAGGGGGAATAGACATCAGTTCCCTTGGATGCAGTTGGTATTTGCTAGTTAGAAGTACAAAACTGGAATCCATTTCTTATTCAGCAGTCAACACTTTCTTGCTTTAAAGTGTGTGCAAATGTCTATTAGCAGAAGTGACTTGTGAATTTTGAGGTTCATATATAGAGCAAGGTGAACTGTAGTAAATCTTGCTCTCTGGAGGACCAATTTTGTTTGATTTCTGAGAATTAAGACTTAGTTTCACATGCACATCAACTGCTGATACCCATCAGTGCTGCCAAAAGAAACAACCCACCAAAAAAAGTTACTGTTTATTTGGGTAAGTTCCTTAGCTTGGTTCACACTGTATGGCCTTACAAACAATTATGCTGTCAGTGGTAAGTGGTGGAAGATAAGTGGCCTGGCTGGTTTACACTGCTAAAGCTATGCTGCTGCTAAAAATGTAAGTGAAAGTGCAGCTTTATTTTCCAAGGCTGCTCCTGATTTATGGTTTACATGTACTGTTAATTTAACCTTGATTTCTCTTAGGAGTATTAGATTTGACTATCTCAGCTATCCGAGGTGTCATCATAAATGAATATTGAAATACCAGATAAAATATGTAAAATATGTAGGTGTAAAACAGCTATTTTCTTTTAAATTCCAGGCCTTTGGAATTTGTTAAAAGCAATAACTCATGTATGGACATTTTTTTCCACTGCTCATTGGTATATGTGTAACACAATACCAAGTGGTTTTGCCTAGATTATGCTGCCAGTGGTGGAGTAGTCATTACTCCGGACTGAATTTGAACAATATTTTAGGTTACTAAGTCTTTAAGATATTTTGCCTTGTTGTCCTGTGTTCTGGGATGAGTTTGTGCTGAAGGTTTCACTTTTCTGGAGGTGGCGTATATCCTGGCACTTGTGTTTCTGACATGTGTTCTTTTGAAGAAGGTCACTTAAAAGGAAAAGGAACATCCATAACGAAACTAGTACAATGGTCTAAACATACTTACTTCACTTTCTTTGGAAAAAGTGTTTTTGGCAAAGTATTTTCAATGTGATCTTAAGTACAGCGTGTTTTGAAAATGATTTTGAAAGTGGCCAAAATTACATTATATTTTAATTGTGCTCATGCTGTACTTTCAGCTGATTTCTGAATTTCTTAATACTTGGATCAAAGCTTCACTGTTAATTATCACAGTTCACTCACGTCTGATGATCTTGTCCTTATTCAGTGAGTACTGAAGAATTACATGGTATTGGACCATATGATAAAGTAGTATAACTACCCCATTACACTCATTTAAGGTTTCAGACCTATCACAGGGCAAAGAAAGCTTGTGGGTGCGGTTATACCTCTTAAGATTTAGATAATTTTATAAGAGAAATTCTGTTATTTCTTAAATGATTCTCAAAGGAGAATGAGATTGAGCGTCCGTTGTGTTTCTTTTCCTCATTTTTGTATTAGTTCCCAGCTTTCAGGTTTTATTTATATATATCAGTAGCATGTATCTTTAATTTATATGATATTTATGTGGTTTGCGGGTTCTTCTTCCTATTAACTTGTCATTTTCTTCCTCAATCACTGAATCATTGATTGTTTTATGACAGTGCAAGTATTATAGAAGTGAAACCTGGATGAAGAGTGACTTTTTTGCAGACTGTGTAAATTTATGTCTAATTTATGTTTAATAAATTAATTTATTAATTTATGTCTAATATAATTGATTTTAATTAGACCGTTTAATTTATGTCTAATATGAGAAGCGCTTATCAACACAGTACTTCTTTAAGAGACAAAAGATGCTTGCAGATGTCTGAATCCTAAAAATAGTCCTTCAGAAAACAAGGAATGCAAATTTTTAACACTTTGAGAAGCAGAAACAAAATAAGAACGTTTCAGTATTGCTAGTTAGACATTGCATGATAGTAAAGCTGAAGTGTGAGTTGAGCTTTACCATTTTAGTTGCCTTTGAAGAAAAGACAGTGCTGAAATATTAATTTTTTTTGTCTTGCAGCATCTTAGTAACTGATCTTCCTCTGTGAAGCAGTAGAGACTGAAAAAGTTTTATTTCATGATACTCTAAAGAGGCAAATGCTCTGTAACTTCTTCAGTGTTCCACTCTGGTTGCTCTATCCTTTGCCACAGCGGTTGCAGTACTAACCAGTGCTCGGCCTGAATGCAGAGATTTGAGTTCTCTGCAGACACAGGGCTCTTTCCCTGATGAGTCAGTGCCTTCAAAATGCAAACGTTTTTTATTTGGCTTTTGGCAGAAAATTCTGTTTCCCTTACCAAATGTCATAGCTATGCTCAGTGAATTTGATGCTTAAATTGTTAAACAATTTTACAGTAAAAAAATTTGATTCAATTTTCTTTATTTCTTCCCCTGCTCTCATCTTCCCTTATGTAAAATAAATTTTAAAATTTCTTGACTATTGACAAAGCCTGATTCAAGGAGACTCGAGCTGAGACTATGACAGCCCTAGAAAACTGAACCCTTAAACAGATTTAAATGGCAGATGGTACAAGAAATCATAAAGTCGCATGTGGTGAGCTAGGCAAGTGTTTACTTTTTACATATGTGACTGCTGAAGAATGGATAAAATCATTGTAATTATGTGCTCTTACTGGTGTAATCCATCTATTTGTGGAGCTTGATGTCAGAATTGTTGAACAGCAAGGGTATTTGGTCCATATCCTGGCTACATGGGTAGTAGAGTTGGCACTTTTGGCTATAAAGGTATTGATGAAGAGAATGAACGTGGGTGACAAATGGGGACAGGACACAGCAGAAAGCAGAGGCAAAGCAGCAGTGCTGGGGTAGCACACACAGCAGCAGTTCATATCTGC
This sequence comes from Corapipo altera, assembly GCF_003945725.1. Classification (NCBI taxonomy): domain Eukaryota; kingdom Metazoa; phylum Chordata; class Aves; order Passeriformes; family Pipridae; genus Corapipo; species Corapipo altera. Next base: position 28,396,878 of record NW_020884874.1, read on the forward strand.
TCTTGAAAGCTTTGTCCACCATACAGAGGAGTTCCTCTTTGTCCATGCCCTTTGCAATTCAGGACTGTTCAGACTTAAGGCACCTAAAACGTTTGTTGCTAAAAGCCCAACACAGTTTGTAAATTAGGTTGAGTAAAGACTGCCTGAAGAATTTGCTTAGCAGGCTTTTAGTATCTGTGAAGGAAGTGCTACATGTGAACATTTCACTGCCACCAAAGCTACATTGTGAGGTTTTTTTTACTGCTGTATATATAACGTGATTCTTTCTTGTTTTGTTTTGCTAGCAGAAATACCGTTTTGGGTTGTGATGAGCTCCAGCACTACAGGAACCAAGGTTTCACAGTGAAGAGCCACTGCTTTCACAAGTTCTGACACCAGCCAGTCTTCCTTGAATTCTGGTGTGTGCAAGTCCTTGGTGGAGGTTGCATATATACATGTTTTCATGAAGAGAAGTGAGAAACCAGAAGGTTATAGGCAAATGAGGCCTAAAACTTTTCCTGCCAGTAACTATACTGGCAGCAGCCAGCAGATGCTACAGGAAATACGAGAGAGCCTCAGGAATTTACCTAAACCCTCCGATGCTGCTAAAGCTGATCACAGCATGGGCAAAATGTTATCTGAAGATCCTAGGCAAGGTCGAAATCCTCCCAAATTTGTAACATATCATAAAGTTTTGCAGGAGATAAGAAACTCACTTCTGCCTTTTGCAAATGAAGCGACCTCAGCTGTCAAAGGAACATCAGAAGTTAATCGACAAATGCTGCAAGACTTACAAGCTGCTGGCTTTGATGAGGTGAAGTGTTTTATTTTGGAGATTTGGTGTTCTGCTAGCTATAAACTATCAGTGTATGTTGGAGGGGGTGGTGGTCAGGGAATATTTGAACAGCTTGACAAGCAAAAGAGCGTCTTCAAAATCTGATAGGTTTCTGATTAGGGAATGAAACTGGTAATAGTGGGGGATGTAGAAGAGGAATAGAAGGATTTAGAGAGGCTTGGGGTTTTATTAAGCATCTTGTGCAGATTGTTCTAATGTGATAGGTCAGTCAGAAAGGACTGGATTCTCTAGAACATGGATTTTGCCTCTGATACTCAATGGAATTTTGGATTGCGTTCAGTTAAAACAGGTTGATGCAATATGGCCATTCTAAATTGAAAGGCAATACCAAATACTTTGGAAATTAATCTGAAATGTGATTTCCAGGAAGAAAAAATGAATACATTTATAGTTCCTGTGTTTTTACTGGGACTTGCATATCAAAGTAAATCACACTCGTTTTCATGCCTTCTGTGTAAACCTGGGTACAAAAGGAGGTTAAAAAAAAACTAGCAAACCACTCATCTTTCTAAAGGAAAAAGGCACAGTACCAGACAGGGATTAACTTTACAGGAGTGTACTGCTTGCAGTAGTGACCAGCTCATGAGTTCTGCTGTCTGGGATGCTTTGGTATTTGCAGAGAAGATCTACCTCTACCAAGAGTGAGCTGCTCCAAGAACTGGCTTTTCCTCAACAATGTCCCAGTGTCAAGTGTTGATAGTGATTTTTCATGTTCCTTTTGCTTGATCAAATACACAGTCCAGTCAGTCTGTGTGTCAGGAAGAATGGAAGGATTTCATAATGATAAATTATTTTTGCAATAATTTGTGCCTGCTCTCTGGTTTGTTGCTGAGGTTGCTTTTTTGTTGTTGTTGTTTTCGGATTTTGGGACGGCAGTGTGGGGGTGTGCATTTTGTTTTTTCAAAGTAGATCAGTTCTTAGATCCATTTTTACAGATTGAACTTGCAGTCATTTTTGCAAACTGAAGTTTGTGGTATGTGGCTGGATAATAAAACAGAAAGGTATCTTAAGTTTGTATTTTTGTTGGATCCTTTGTATCTTGAAGCCTTTTGCTCCTGCCCTTTGTTCTTGGATGGAACTGAGAGTTCCCGTGACACTTTGATTGTATGGAGCTTTTTTCAGGCAGAGTGCCAGTGAGAGCCGTTTCTGCCATGTGTTAACCTACAGTTGCATTGCCACAATAGCCTATATGGCACTGATCCATGTGTGCATTAGGAACAGATACAGATGAAATCAGAAAGCATTTTTCTTGGGGGGAAAGTTTCAAAATGTATTGAATTTATATTTTACCTTTTACTTTTTAAAATATATTAAATGTCACAAACATTCTGGTTATTTTCTCCCCATTCCTCAGGTAGTAGATAATATTGAGGGTTAAAGTGGAACAGATAGATATCAATCAGTATCAGGTATGTCTGTACATAGATTTTTTGGTATATATATATATATGCATAATAATTCAGGTAGAATGCTGTTCATGGTCTTTGTTTTTTGTTTGTTTGTTTTTAAACAACATCCTAAATAGCTTACAGGAAATCTCTTCTACTTATTATGATTCAAGTTCAGTCCTCAGAAGTTCTGTGTAAGGTGATACTCTTTCAACACATTGAATACTTCGTGTCACGTAGGCGACCAAGTTTTTTGTGCTTCGGCTAAAGGAGATAGAGATCCTTTGGCTCTTACTCAGATCCTCTGGTTAGTGGGGAGGGAACTAAATTTTATCTCTTAAAATATTGCTGGTTTTGTACTTTGACATTCTGTGAGTCTTTATGGCCCGGTGATGCGAACCTGTTGATTTAGGTCTCTGTATTGTAGAATTACTTGGCTAAAAAGACAATAAATTTGGGGTTGAAGCTGATTAAGAAAAATATTAAAGTCAATAGGTAGAAATTAATGATGTATCCTTTAAAAATATATTCAATTTGAAAATTAAATACCCTGCACAACTTAACTTTCCATTTGCACAATGGTCAAATAGCTTACCGGTGCTGAAAATGTACTTCTTGCCACAGATAGTCTTGCCTATAATAGTAAAAGTGTTGCAGACATAGCTGTCTTGTGAAAGAGGTATGAGATCAAAAGTTGTATCTGATTTTTCCAACAGTATCAGCTGGTCAGCTGGTAAAGATTGGGACTACCTTATTGTGTAGATTTTTCTATTTTAAAATCCTTTTTTAAGGTTCTGTTTTGTTTACGGAATGTAGTTACTGTTTCTGAAGGTTGTATGTAATTTTGTATGTTTGAGTGTTAGAAGTGTACACAGGCATAATGAAAGTATAAATGTGGGTTTGAATTTGGGATTGGTACTAAGTGCTTCCCTTCTGAGCCCTCTTTGGTGTCCCATTAGTTTGAGTAGGAGGTGGATGCTGTCGTATGTTTGTAGGTAACGGGTTCAAACATCGTATGAACCAAAATGATTGCTTTGATATGACAAAATATGGCCATAAATCTTTAAAGTCAGTGTGCTTAGCTATAGGGAGTTATGCTGTGGCTTTGTCTCAAAATCGTTGGATCAGCTGTACAAATGCCATTCAGTACCACCTCTGGAATTCTGCCTCTGTTGCTTGACCTTACCTCATTCAAGTCTGTGGAAAAGCCACTGGTCCATAATATATTTTATGTTGACTGAGCTGGGATTGTCTAGCAGATCAGAACTTGTGTTTGCATGTCTAAGATCACAGAGCCTAAATCTACCACAGAAAGAATAGAGTTTCTGCCAATAACATTGTCTTCATCAGGAACTTAGACTGGAAGGGACCCATGCCCATTCTGTAACTAGCTGTTACCTGGGCAGTGCACAGCAGTAATAAATGCTGTTGTATAAGCAAGCTGTTGTACTGATAGCAAGATGACAAGATTTACATCAAACTGCAGTGCTTTAACACAGTAACTTTTTTCTGAACATCCAGAAATGTTCTGAACATCTGAACATTTTGAAGAGTCTGTTGTGGGGAAAACATTTTAAAATTAGTTTGAAAATGATTGAGAGAAATCGGTTATGTACTTTGGTAAAATTACTGGAATATGTTTGGCTAAATAAGCATGAATTTTGGTATTTTTTGTGATTTTCTTGTAAATTATTTTTTGTATATAATTTTCTCTTTAGGATATGGTTGTACAAGCTCTTAGACAAACTAACAACCGTAGTATAGAAGCTGCCATTGAATTTATAAGTAAAATGAGCTACCAGGATCCTCGTCGGGAGCAGATGGTTGCAGCAGCAGCAAGACCTGTAAATGCAGGTATGAAACCCCCAGGTAGGTGTATCCATGGTGACTCAGTAACTCACTGAGTGTATTCTCCTAGATAAAAAATATAGTAAATTCTGCCTTCGTGTGCTCACAGTGCAACAGAGATGCTGAGATACAGGGGGGTTTGCCTTTAAAAATCGCATTTTAAGGATATAATGTAGTTCTTCTAAAAGGTAGATCCATTTGACATGAATTTCTTAAACATTTGTTTTTATAACTGCATGGTTTTATTATTGTGTGTAGACAAGGAATGGCATTCAGATCTCATTTTAGTAATTTTTGTCCCTCATTGATGTAGTGCCTGTATTTTGTTCTCAGTGTCAGGTAGAAATCAGTGGTGAGCATTAAATTCTTATTTTAATTTTTTGTCTCTCTTCACACACTCACCCACACAACAGCACTATGTATGTGTATTTTTGTGTACATGTGTGTGTTTGTATTTATATAGCATATGACTACAATATTTGTATTTTAGGATGTTCTATTTGCTTAATTTTCTGCTTGGTTCCAGATTTTGTTTGTATGGTTTGTAAGGCAGACTTCTTGTTTTTGGAAGTGTTAGAGGACAGGCTATAGCTTTAGTAACAGAGTCAGAATTTTGCCACTTGCTATTATTGCTTTCTTTAAAGATGGAAGCACATTTTTAATACATCTTGGCCTAGAGCAAGGGTAACTTTCAAATGCAGCAGAAATACTGAACTTTTATTTGACTAAAGTTGGGTGCTGAACTGCTGGCTCTGGAGTTAGATTTTAAATTAACAATATAGGTATGAGGAAAAATTAGTAGTCAAGAGTAGCAAAGAGTGGTGTCATTCTCATTTAGTCTGTTGAGAGGATTAGTTGGTGCTTCTGTGAAGCTGCTAGCTAAATGCCACCATTTAGACACAATTTTCATTTTTACTTGCGAAGGTTTAGTAATTCACATGTTCTTTTACTAAGGATAGAGTGACTTTCAGCAGTTACAGTCCTGTATGTGTTTACACTTACCTTAGTATTAACCTTGTAAAAAGCACAATAAGACTGCCTGCACTATCAGTTCCTTGCATACTGTTTTGTTTGTATGACACAAAATAATATCTATGAAGTAAATAGATAGTAGAGTTTTATTCTCTTAAGTTTTGCTTTCCTACAGTTTTAATTCTTGCCTGTCTACAACACTTTTACTCATAAGGACATACCTTTTGAAATTAAAGTACTTAATTAAATTTTGCATGCAAGGAATATAACAAGTCTGGATTAACTATATGCACACAAGTGTGCAGGCTGCTTGATTTTACAGCATTCAGTTACATTTTAGTTTAAGAACACTAAATGTCTTGTAAACATTAAACTGGAAGGGATAGCAACGTAACTAAACGTATTTTTCCGAGCTATTACTTTTTTTTGCACTTGTGCTGAACGTTCTTATGAGGGTTTCTTGTACTCATGATTAAAAATACATTGCGTGCCTAATAATTTTGCATATTACCATATGTTCAATTAAAATTTGCATTTTTACTGAAGCAAGATGCATTTTCAGACAAATTATTTCCAAAGACTCTGATACTATAGTTTCAATGCATTTTTTGCTCTTACATGTCTACTGAGCATATTACCATACCGTGATGCGTTATTACTAGACAGAGAGAATTTTTCATGTGAAGTACAGCGGATTATGTTATGTCAGAGGTTTCATGTCCTTTTTCTGTAGCAATTAATGCAGAAGAACAAAATTTTCAAAGCAGTAAATGTAAATAATTTCTAATGATATAAATGCTGTGTTTTCTTGTTGTGAAAGCAGGGACTGTTCAGCAATCAGTTAACCGCAAGCAGAGCTGGAAGGGTTCTAAGGAGTCCCTGGTTCCTCAGCGGCACGGCCCTTCCCTGGGAGAAGGTGTAGTTTATCGCTCAGAAAGTCCCAGTTCTCAGCCTGATGTAGGAAGGCCATTATCTGGATCTGGCATTGCGGCATTTGCTCAGGCTCATCCTGGCAATGGACAAAGAGTGAATCCCCCACCTCTACCGCAGATAAGGAGTGTCACTCCTCCTCCTCCACCTCCTCGAGGGCAGACACCCCCCCCAAGGGGAACTACTCCTCCACCTCCTTCCTGGGAACCGAATTCTCAAACAAAGCGGTACTCTGGAAACATGGAATATGTGATCTCCCGTATTTCTCCAGTGCCACCAGGAGCATGGCAGGATGGTTATCCACCTCCACCTATGAATCCTCCACCTATGAATTCATCCACGCAGAGTCAGAGAGGCATGAGTGCTGTCCCCATTGGCAGGCAACCAATAATCATGCAGACTTCTGCCAACAGCAAATTTAGTTTTCCGTCGGGAAGAGCTGGAATGCAAAATGGCAATTGTCAGGCAGAATTCATAGTTCACCAGAATGTGGTGTCTGGGAATTCGGTGAGTCGCCAGCCACCTCCATACCCCATGAATTCAGCTAACAGGCAGAGTCCCACAGCACTACAGATGCAGGCAGGAGGATCTGCTCCTCCTTCAGCGTACACCAATGGGAATCTTCCTCAGGCGATGATGGTGCCAAACAGAAATAGTCACAACATGGAACTTTACAACGCAAATGTAGCTGGAATACCCACCTCCTGGTCACAGCCTTCCCCTGTGCAGCCGCAGTCATCACCTGGCAACGGGCACGACATGCCTCCATGGCAACCCAATGTTCCCGTGCGGTCAAATTCTTTCAACAACCATCATGGCAATAGGCAGAGTCACTCTGGCAGCTCTCAGCCTTCGGCCACAACAGTAACAGCCATAACACCAGCTCCCATCCAGCAACCAGTGAAAAGCATGCGTGTGTTAAAACCAGAGCTGCAGACTGCCCTGGCACCCACTCACCCTTCCTGGATGCCACAGCCCATGCAAACTGTGCAGACCATCCCCTTCTCTGAGAGCCCATCTACAAATATGGCAGTTATGGCTCCTGTTGTGGAGGCTCCAAATTACCAGGGCCCCCCACCACCTTACCCTAAACACTTGCTACATCAGAATCCTTCTGTCAATCTGTATGAGGCAGGACCCAAGCTCAACAAGGAGGAGCCACCTCTTTTATCCAGGGAGGATGAGAATGAAAAGAATTACGAATGTGTTGATTCAACAGATAAAGAAAAAAAACAAATCACAACATCACCTGTTCCTGTTAGAAAAAACAAGAAAGATGAAGAAAGAAGAGAGTCTCGCATCAAAAGTTATTCCCCTCAAGCCTTTAAATTCTTCATGGAGCAGCATGTGGAGAATATACTCAAGTCACACCAGCAGCGTTTGCATCGGAAAAAACAACTAGAGAATGAAATGATGCGGGTAAACTCTTCCTTCTTTCTAAATCTGTGACTAGAACTGTTCCTACATTGATTTTAAGAGATATAGCTTAATTGTAGAATGTTTAAATAGTATAGATAAATAGAATATTGTGGTAAATTGTGGTATTGAAGTCTATTTTTAATTTTGTTTTTGAGATGTGGCAAGTTCTTCAGTGCTTAAGTAAGTTTTTTGCATGTCTAAATGTAGTTCATCTGGCCTGTGTACAGTAAGGCAGCAGAAGCAAAATAATTGTTACATGAAATGAGATTCATGGCTCATAGCTTTCTGTTATGAGTTCTATTTAATCCTGATTTCTTAGTTATATGGAATATTTTAATGATTTTCAAAAATACTTTTTTTTTTAAAATAAGCACTGCAGGTACAGGCAAAGCAGGGACAAGTGGTAGGCTGGTTAGTACATTTATATAGTCGCCCAAACAGTGATATTTTTTACATTCTGCAGTTTGTTTCCAGTAGTGATAGTTTTTTTAAGTTAAAATAAAAAAATCATTTTTTAAAAATTAATTTTTTTTAAATGAAAAAGACATGGTATCTTTTGCCTGATTATTTTATAATCCAGGCTGTAAATGCATCTGTTTAAACAAGAGGCAATTGAATGGAGTAATAAAACAACAGACATCAACAAAAGCATGTAAAATGTTGTACCTGCATGGAGTCGGTCATCTAGTTCTAGTATTTCAGTGTTCTATTAAAACAAATCAAAAGGGTAAAAACTGGAGCTGATGTCATTTCAAAAGAGAAAATAGTGAGACGCAGTGAAACTAAGATGTGCAGAAAGATAAAATTGAGATGTCACATAAATATTTCTTAACAATTGTAGTTGAAAGTTTGACATAAGTATGATGTACTTTTTAATTTATTCTATCAGAATATGTATTTGGCTTACACCACTTTCTTGACATGCTGTTTTTCAAATGTATTTTCTTACTATTTTGAAAATTCTTACTTTAAGCTTCAGTCTTTTGTGTTTGCTTAATCGTGAATATGTAAATGTTAGCAAGATTTCATCCTGAAACTCTTACTAGATCTTTATTCTTAGTCTTCTCTCTTTCCTTTTTCACTTCCACTAACAGCTGATTTAAACTGTTAAGGTGTGGGAAGCTTTCCTGAACTCTGTAGCCTCCATCCCTGTGTAGACAAGTAAGATTCTGAAGCAACAGTGTTTATTAAGAATAGCATGATTCCTTTTTAGAGGGCTTTGCATGCAATCCTGCATCAAAATTAAGCATGAATTTATTTTGGCTATTTTTGAGTACTTAAAAGTAAGATTATAATGTTGATTTGCAAACTTCACTTTCCCTTCTTACTGTGTTGTGTTCTGTAGTATCTCAAGAATAAGTATTACTTATATGAAAGCACTGATATAACTTTTCATATGCATTTAAAGCACCCTAGTAAATGTATTTTCTTATATGAAATGCAATTTATAGTATTTATGCTAGATTTAAAGCTGGGATGTTTAATTACAGGCTGAAGGGTGGGAAATGGGCTATTGTGCTGCAGCAGACCTCTACTTTTTTAGAAGAGGAATCCCAAAACAGTGAAGTATATTTTGGATCTTCATGAGAAGGAGAAAGGGAAACTAGCTCGTCATCTATTTTCAGAAAGTTTAAAATTAAGCAAGTATTGAATCCCTTCTTTTCTTCCCTTTGATAGGAATTTTTGAAAGAAAAAAAAAAACCCAAATGCATCCCTATGGAAATACCTACCTTCACAGAAGGTTGTATTTCTAGCATAGGTGGCATATTTCTGTGCTTTCAGGTTCCCTAGGAAATTGAATGGAGCAGTCTCAGAAATATTTAATTTAAATCTGTGAATCTGGCCAAGAATTATGCTAGATGTCTCTGCTGCGGAGAGCAACTTAAGTCATCTTTTAAAGCACAGCAAGATGAAAAGGGACCAAAATGAGAGCAAATTGCGTGATGATACAGAGCAATTCAGGAAGCTCTTCTGTCCGTCATTGTCTAGAAATAACTGGAGATGTATGCACAGAAGAGTTTGTGCAGCTGGCGAAGTTGCTTAATTTTTGGTGAATGCTGAAGCTGAGGAGTGTTTTAGAGAAAATACAGCAATGCAGAGAGCAATGAATTTGTAATTAACATTTGGTTTAGTGGATGACAGGAAAACATGAAGATAGGTCGAGGGAAGAGATGACAAATTGCAGTACTTGGGCTGGTCTCTACAATAAAACTGTTAGAATGCAACAGCTAGAGAGTAGGCAGTAGAAAGTAAAGTTACAAGGGTTTTGGAGACTCTCATTTGTATGTCTTGCAGTGATTAATTACTGTATTGAGTCTCCTCATGGGGTTTTGTTGCCATCTAGGTTATATTCTTTGCTAATTTTGTAACTGATCATCGAGGTTCACTTTGTGTGCAAGTGAGTCTGTACTGAAGCAGACTTCAGGTTTCAGATGGGCCTTGAGAAGGTGACTCGTCATCATCTGAACTTTTAACAGGGTCAGGTCTTCAGTTGTCTTCTTGACATTTTTGTAAGTCTTCAAAAAATTCTTCCTTATGTGTTGAAATGGGCTTTAAGCATGTTCATTCATAGAAAACTTGAGATGTTTCTGTCCTGGAAGACAGTGCCCAGATATTCCTGCAGTAATGTGTTGAAAAAGGTTCAACTCCCTATTTAGAATAAAAAAATTGTCTATTTTGCACATCCAGTCTTTAAACTACTGCTACCCAGTCCTAACTACTGCCTATCTGATGTTGACAAAAAATTTTGTCTCAAAATGGAGACAGCTTTCCCCATTTAAATTTTACTGAATTCATATTCCTTGGGCAGTTCGTTGGGGTAGACAAGCATTTTGTGTGCATTTTTCTAGTTGCATCTCCTTTGGATCCATTTTTTATATGATGCCTGCAAGAAATTTTATGTGTTTTAACAGTATTTTCTTTAATAGGTGACATATAGTAACTTTAGAAAGCATTTTTAAGATACTGATTGATATCTAATTTATCTTTTCTCTTACCTTTTTTCTCAATCAAATCTATTTTACTTTGTTTCAAGTTACATTGCAAATTAGGCAAAGCAGAAGTCATCTATTAACACAGTTTATACAGGCCTAAACTAGTTACATAATCCTAATGGTGGTCCTGAGTAGTGTTCTGCAGACAGTGTCTCAAACATTTGAAGCATTAAGTAAGGAGATGGAAGCAACAAGATTTGGTATCAAGAATCAATAAGATGTGACAGCAAGAAATTGAAAACTTTTAGAATAGTGCTTAATTACAGTTGTGATGTTTGCAGGGATTCAATTTGGCCATGTCCAATTTTAGAATCAGAATGTCCATGAAAAAATAAGGGAATATACCCTAGGCTGAACTTGGAAATCATTGCTGTGGGATAGTGATTTCAAGCCAGGTAGGCAGATAAAATAATTGAGATCCTATGAGAAAGGGAGCATATAGTACTTTGAAAACTCGGTCAAAAAACAAAAGAAGGAATGAACATGAAGCTTTGGAAGGGAAGTGTCATGAAAAAAAAAATATAAAAAATTGAAGACAGGTTCTACTCACATTAAAACAAAAAAGAAGAGAGAGTCTGATTCCAGGCCCTGAAATTTAGCAAGAAAAATGGCACTGAAATTCAATGGCACTTCAAAGGAATTGAAACCAGAAGAAATACACCAGGAGGCACCCAGGTTGTAGTACACTGAGAATGCTCAATGTGGTTCTTGCAGATAAGGGTTTCCACGTTGTAGGTGATGAGTTGCATGTGGCCTGTGAGTGTTTCAGCTGTCACAATGTTGGTGGTGTTGGCCAGAACACCAGGGATGTTCAGTCAAGATAGGGGTATGTATGGAGGTGGGAGCCAAGAAAAGCTACTGTGGGAAGGAGTGAGCCACTTCAAAGAAAGTGCTCTGCTCAACTAGTTCTTGTGGAGAGCGGGAGTGAGAGTGTGAGCAAAGTCCTGTTAGGAAGGGGTGGGTTATGTGATAAGAGAGAAGATCAGGTCTAGGCTTGCGGCAGAGGCACAGGCTTGGTGTGGGTGGATAGTAGGAAACAGTGCCATGTGGATCTGGTTTGTGTAGCTACAGAAGGAAGCATGAGAGTGAGAGAGTTGCCTGTCCTCTCCTGCAGTTGAAATTCCACAGCATGGTCAGGAAGTTTAGTGACTTCTGCTCTAGCTAGTCTGGAGAGGGGCTGCCTTTCCCATGGCAGCATCAGCCCTCAGCAGCTTACAGCTCCTAGGCATGTCTTGGCTCCCTTTAGCTCTACAAAGAGAATCAGGGAGGCAGTTGATGCACACTGTTACTCTGATAATATTCGCAGTAGTTTTTATCAGTGGTTTGTAAATTACCCTTTCTCTCCTCAAGAATGTAGTCCCTTCTCAAGAACCTTCTGGTGCATGGCACCTTATGCATTTTGCTGTTGAAAACAATCACGTTTTGGCTTTTGTCACTCCTATATGTTTCTATAGAATCCTAATGTTTAAAACAAAACCAAACCCCTTTAAGTATTATTTCCTGTGCTGTGTATAAAGCATTTGGTTTGCTTTGCCTAAGCCTTGTAGTTATGAGAAGACCATCAAGAATTAAAAGTACTGTTAATTCTTCATATATAATTCTGTTTGCTGCACAGGTTGGATTGTCACCAGAAGCCCGAGATCAAATGAGGAAAATGTTGTGCCAGAAAGAATCTAATTACATTCGACTAAGAAGAGCTAAAATGGACAAATCAATGTTTGTAAAAATTAAAACCCTGGGAGTTGGTGCATTTGGAGAAGTTTGCCTAGCAAGAAAAGTGGATACTAATGCTTTATATGCGACAAAAACTCTGAGGAAAAAAGATGTCTTGCTTAGAAATCAAGTTGCTCACGTTAAAGCTGAGCGGGATATCCTCGCAGAAGCTGATAATGAATGGGTGGTTCGCCTGTACTATTCATTCCAAGATAAAGACAATTTGTACTTTGTAATGGACTACATTCCAGGAGGTGATATGATGAGTCTCCTGATTAGAATGGGTGTCTTTCCAGAAAATCTAGCACGGTTCTACACAGCAGAACTGACCTGCGCAGTTGAAAGTGTTCATAAAATGGGCTTCATCCACAGAGATATTAAACCTGATAATATCTTGATAGACCGTGACGGTCATATCAAATTGACTGACTTCGGGCTCTGTACAGGTTTTCGATGGACCCATGATTCAAAATACTACCAGAGCGGTAAGAGAAATATAAATCTTCTTTGTAAGGAATTAAATAATAACTGAATAGAAAGATGACTGTGCTGTTTCCTTTCTGAATAATAACGCATCTAACAATATGTCTGCACACCATACAAATTACAGAAAGCAACATTTAGTATGGGAGGGTTCCAATGTGAGCATTGATTCCTTAAGGGAGAAGGAATGAGCTATGCTGCTGTTTGTCCCATTACTGGCTTTTGAAATTTGGAGAGAAAATCACAGAGGTAGCGAGATAATTACATAGGCAACAGCCCCAACTCTGTTTTGAAGATGGGACTGATGTTTTAAATATAATTGTTCTTGAAAACCTTGCCCCAAGTTCTATGTGTCTCATGTACTCCTTTTAGTGTAACCTGTTGATTTCTGAGTAGGTTACAGTGGGCTTTTAAAAATCCCACTTAAAACAAAAGCTAAAAGGAAGAGGAAAAAAAGTCACAGTTCTGAGAGTAGTAAAATACAAATTTTGTGATAACCTGTTTTTAATTTTCAAAAAGAAAAACATAACTTCAGAAACAATTTTTGAATTACTTTTGACTAGTTTCTATCAAAATATCATGTATCTTAGGCCAGACTGTTACACAGTCTCTGGTGAGAAGAAAAAGATTTAATCTGATTTTATTTTTTGCTGATTTTAATACTGGCTGGTTTATGTTTGCGTAAGAACAAGAACAGTATACATCCTGTACCCCCAATGTGGCTTTGTTAAGAAAAAACTGAGACTATATCAAACTTGATACTTTCTCTAGTTATGTCGAAAGTAAGCTTAAAAAAAGTGTCCTCAAAAGTTGGTGTTTTATATCGTAAACAAAAAGTCAACATCCAGATTTGATGACTGTTGTAACTCTCAAGTGTTGAAACTGAAACAGATTCTGTCGTGTAACGAGGAATGTTAACAGATAAAGAAGATTTCGTATTGGATAAGAAGTAAAGTACTTCTTCTCCCTCAATTACAGGTGATCATGCACGACAGGACAGCATGGATTTCAGCAATGAATGGGGTGACCCAGCGAATTGCAGGTGCGGAGATCGGCTGAAGCCGCTGGAGCGCAGGGCTGCACGTCAGCACCAGCGCTGCCTGGCCCATTCCCTTGTTGGCACCCCCAACTACATCGCTCCAGAAGTGTTGTTACGAACAGGTAATGCACTTCTGTACTGTAATCGTGCTGCAAAGTAACTGATATTCAGGTATCTTGCTTCACCTTTCTTACACTGCAGCTTTTCCCAAGTATATAATATTTTAACAACAAAATAAAATAGTTGTTAATGTGGAAATCTTTAAAAAGTATTGAATAGAGTTCTCCTGTGAAATTTTGTACTCCTAGAAATCCAAGATTAAAATTATACTGAGGCTTTGACTACTTTATTTGAACTTTATTTCAGGTTACACACAGTTGTGTGACTGGTGGAGTGTTGGAGTAATTCTCTTTGAGATGCTAGTGGGGCAGCCTCCATTCCTGGCGCAAACGCCCCTGGAAACACAAATGAAGGTAACTTTAAAGTTCTGGTACTGACAATCTGAAAAGGCAGGCTTGAAATTTACATGGGCTTTCTAATTTGTAATGGAAACAAAGGTGATGTTTGAGAGTGCTGCCTATCCAAGCATATTATAAACTAGCAAGATTATCAACTTTATGTTACTTACCTGCAGAGGATTTCCTCTGGTGATGTACCTGCAGGTGCTTGGCATGGAAAGGTGGACGAATAGCAGATGGTTGTGCTTGCTCAGGGTTACTGGCAGCTTGGAGCCATTGGTTCTTTCCTTCCTGAGCCCCGGCTGTTTCAGAGAAAGCATCAGGGCAATCTTCTGCAGGTGTCATTTTTGCAAGATTGCATTCAGCTTGCAAGATATTAGTTGGCTTAAATGTAGTGTAGTATTGATTTATTTTTTTTTAACTTTAAATCTGTTAATCTTTACAGTGCATCATCTAACTCAAAATTCATCTGCCTCACCTTCTTTTTAAGATTGTAAGCCATGTGCCTAATCTCGGGTTCCAGGTGGTGGATTTTACGGAATCTTCATTGTTTTATACCAGGGGCATCCCATGCCAGACTCTAATTTAGATTTGGATTATGCTAGATTTCCAGACAAAACATTCCTTGTGTTTCTGAAAGAGCAGCTCCATGTTTTCCTCTCTAGTATGAAAACCCTTAGACATGTTGAATGATTTCTTTGTGGCTGTTTGTTTTGTTGTTTTAATCTGTTTTTTTCCTTTTTATGAAATTATAAATAAATAATACCTCTTTTTGTTTTTAAGGTTATCAACTGGCAAACTGCACTTCATATTCCACCTCAGGCTAAATTGACTCCAGAGGCCTCCGACCTTATTATTAAACTGTGCCGAGGGCCAGAAGATCGTTTAGGCAAAAACGGTGCAGATGAAATAAAAGCTCATCCATTTTTTAAAACAATTGATTTTTCAAGCGATCTACGGCGACAGTCTGCTTTCTACATTCCCAAAATTGCTCATCCTACAGACACATCAAACTTTGATCCAGTTGATCCAGATAAATTGTGGAGTGACGATGATAAGGAGGGGAACAGAAATGATACCCTTAACGGGTGGTACAAAAACGGAAAACATCCTGAACATGCTTTTTATGAGTTCACCTTCCGAAGGTTTTTTGATGACAATGGCTACCCATACAACAATCCAAAGCCCATTGAATACGAGTATGGTAGTTCCCAAAACTCAGAACAGCAGTCAGATGAGGATGATGATGATGATGAACAGGCAGGTAGAGGAGTTCAGAGCCGTGATCTGGTTTATGTTTAGTAGAGGAATAAAGATCAAAAAGTAAATAATCAATTTTGCAGCTATACCTTTTGAAAAGTCTGTTTTAAGAGACTTGAAAGAAGATTGCTACGGTAAATACATGCACACTTTCTTGGAAACACTAAAAAAATTATGTCTTCTCCTTCCCTGTCAGTACATTTTGTTTCCCCCGAATACAGAGAAATCCTCAACCATTAATTTATTCCAGTGATGTTAATTGTTTAATTTAGAAGAGATTTGATGTTAGGTGAAAAAAATATCACTTGAATTTTGTTATTGGTTCTCTGTACTCTAAGTACTCAAAATAGGAAATAGTGACTTTTTTTTTCCCCTCCCTAAGATGATGCCTGGTATCTATTTGTACATATATTGAATAATTTTAGAAAGCAGTTCTCTGCTTCAGAATTTTTAATGACAGTTTTTCCATGCATTGACCAAATATAAAACCTACTTTACTAATAAAGCTCTCTGATACATTTCTGAAGAGGAAAAAAAAAGGCTGCTGTACCGTCACTTCTCACTGTATTTAACCTAATTATTCGCAGTGTTGGAAAAACAGAGCCATCTATCTGGTGAAACATTTCCAGCTACTGTTTAAGTGGCCTAGTTCTCAGCTTTGAAACAAGAAAGTGTCAGTCTTGCCTATAGGATGATTGTAAGACGATAAAGCATTAAATCTAGTATTTTATTAAATAGTAATTGGATTTGACGTTAGTAACAAAGTAGCATTTGACTGGTACTCTCAAAGCAGAACTGCTCACTCAGAAACAACTTGATTGTCTCCTGTCATCAGTTATCCTATAGATAGAAGAGGAAAAGAAGCTTTAGAAAAAACACTTTCTGAAATCTAGTTCAATTTTCTGACTACAGCCAAACTGTAAAGTGTGTACAGTGCTGCTTGAGTTGGAATTTTTAGTTTGAAAAATAAATTTTAGAGTAGTGTCTTTATTATAAGTTTGAGATAGTAATGGAAAAGGATTATGGCTTTTGAGGCTGTTGTTGTGGAGACCCGTTTCACTTGGCTGGAATAGTTTTCCTCCTGGTCACAGAGACAGTAAGGAGAAGCACCGTGCACCAGCCTATCTGAGCCATCAGTACAGTATCAATGGTCTGTCACAGCCCAGTTCAGAACAGAATTAGGAACTTAGAGCTGTGTCTGCTGCCTTCTACATTACTCTTCCATAATTTCTGGCAGCAGGTGATCAGGTATCCCCTTGGGTCTCATGGTGGGAGGGTACTGAGCCTGTTGAGGTGACTGGGAGTACAGACAGGAGCATCCCTCTAAGCAGCTTCCCGGAGACTGGACTGGGAGTTACAGGTGAGAGGCAGAAAGAATTATGATTTTATCTCTCTCCTTCTTTCTCATGAAGTTAACACAGTGGTAAAGAAAATGCACTATTTTTAGTAAACTTCATGTCTTTTAAAACTTCCTCCTCCTTGGAATTGAATTCCAATGGATAATCTCATAACATGCCTGTAACCATTACTGCTTTTTTAAATTATTACTTGTGCCATTGCACTGGCATTGCAACTATCTAAACATGGTGAAATTGGTGTTCACAGCTATTCTTGCAGCAAACATGAGTTACTAGTTTACTTTTCTCACCAAGCTGGTTTGTTTATTTCTGGCCAATTTGTTCTCTTTCTGTGCTCCAGTGCAGTGTCTCTCTTGGTGCCAGTGCAACTGTCTATAGTGCTGTCCTAAATACTGGATCAGTGAAAAAACTGTGTGGTGTTTAGCATTTGGAGTTTCCTTTCTTGCGTGTTCATTTGAACCATCCAGTTTCTAGTGTGGTCCATAAATGATTCATATTGGCTTAACTGAGGAAGGTCTGAACTGCAGCAGTTGGCAGTGAGGAAACTTCTTAAACATACTTGGTCACAGGAGAAAATGTTTGTGGAAGTTCACTCCTCTACTGTGAAGTGCTTATAATTGTTAGAAGGTGGTTATGAGAAGTTGTTTTCTCAAACAAGTAGTAAGTTACTTTCTGTAATGAAAATGAGTTTGCAGTTTAATAAAACAATTCCTGTTCTGTCTGCCTTTTCCACAGCTGTTGAAATAGAATAGCTTTTAAGATTCATTTAGCTTAAATATTATAAAATGGCTGCAGTGTGTAACTACTCCATTTTATATATTATGTAAAAAAGATTGCTTTTCTTGTAAATAAACTTTAAAGATTACCCTCCTTCATAGTAAGTATCCCAGTAAAACTGGTCTACTTGTCTTAGAGTAAAGTGTAATATATTACTGGTTAAAGGTAATTTAATCAAGCTTGCCTCACCATTTTTGAAGTGTGCAGAGAAAATAATGTCAATTCTTCATTAAATTGACTCTTAAAGTTGCCTTTTCATGTGAGTATATTTCTCCTCTGCCTGCACTGTGCTATGGTATATTCCTGTTTAATACTATTACTGGTCTTCAACCAATTTAAAAATAAATTTAAAAAATATATAAAAAAGGGTCCTGTAATGGCACCATTGTTCTATACAAGCAAACCCAGTTGCTTTTTTTAAAAGACATCATTAATTCTTTCAAGGACATCTGCAAGTACTGAAATGTTAAATATTATTTTGCCTTTTTAAACAAATACATGAAAAGCTCATATCTTTAGAATTTGGTAGATGCTTCTGGCATTTCCTAACATCATGTGTTAGAAGTTGTAATATATGTTGTTTGAATTTTGCCACCTAGATGCTGCAGTATTATGTATTTCCTTGCAAAAAATACAGTTTGTTACAATCCATGTTCACTGAGAAAATTAGTTACATGTAAATGTTGTCACAACTCTCTAACATTCTCTGCCTTACCCATGTTTTGAAACTTCACGTTTCATACGTAGATTCAGAGTCTATTATAGAGATTCTTTATAGCTGCTGCTTAAAACATGGGTGTTTCACTGGTGACCTATGATGGGGATTGGTTTGTGCGGGCAGTGAAGAAGAGAGGCTCCTAACCAGCAGCTGTGGAATTCTGCAGTAAGTTTTAGTTCAGGTTGCTTTCACTTTGTAAAGCATGAAAACCAGATTCTCTTTTATGTGCCCTTGTATACATATTAATTGTATTTATAAAATGTTCTATAATCCTATAACTGTACTGTAAATACTATTTGATATTCAGTGGCATTCTATCCTCGGGCAGGCCCTTTTGCTGTATCTTTTCTATCCTTGATTTGTAATAGAAGTCTATAGAATATATGGCTAGAAAGTGTCTTTGAGACTGACTTACCTTCTGCTGTTGCAAGGCTGTGAGTGGGAATGATTTATTTAGACTCCTTTTAATATTATTCAGCTAATAGACAGTGCAGTGGGTGCGTTCTTAGATGATGATGCTGTCACTGAAGATAGTGTTAGGCTTTTGTTTCAGATGTCATCGGTGTTTCAGATCAGACCTTTAATCTGTTTGCTTTATTTCAGCCAAAGCAAAAAGATAATAAATTGGTTCAATGTCATAGTAAAATGTTTGAATGCCTTAAGATGCTCATGAGAAAGGCACTATTCAAGTTTACTGATTTATATATATCTATAGAGATATATATAGACATATTCCATGTGTGTATATGTATATATATATAATGTCTTTTTTGTATTATAAGACTGTCAGTTCTTTTGGATTCTCCAATTAAATACATAGACCACCGCACAATTCTGTTCATGCAAATCGTTCTTTTATGCTGTGCCTGGCAGGTAAACTTAACAAACTTCCATTATCTCATGGCCCTAGTAAGTTATTCAGTGGTCTTTTGAGTATTCTTTACCTGTCTTGGTCATGACATGGGCATCCCCTTTTGCTAGATCTCTACATACCTGTAGTCCAGCTACATGTGATCTCTGAATGCTTACTTGGGATGTTTGGGTCTTAAGGGTTACAGGGTGCTGGCTTGGAGCATAATCTCCAAGTCCCCTGATGTTCATATTAAAAGAAAGGGCGTCTTTTCTGCTTGTTTTTCTAGTAGGTACACTGGAGCATCTGTACCCTTTGTCCAAGAGCGACAGGTTTCCAGTTTGTCAGTCTGTGCCCGGTAGTTGAGAAGCTGAGACTTCCTTGCCCCCGTTGACTTAGCATACAGCATGTGTGTTTGACCTAGGGGACAGGATGTGAGTGAATGGTTGCACTGACCCTTCTTAAAAGTTACTGAATTATCTCCTACTGGTAGTCAGTGACTTTCCTGAGTTTTAGAAACTGTTTTCTCAGAATCAGTTTCTGTAGCGGAACACTTGCTGGAGTAATAAAAAACACAATGAATCTTTATAAGAAGTGAAAATCAAATTCTTGTTTTGGCTAAGCAAATGTGAAATGCAAACACTAGTTGCCCAATTGCATTTCTTTTCTTTCCTTCTCCTTCACATCTGTCTTCCACAAGTCCCTTTTATGCTGCAGCAGCTTTACCGTCTAACAATAAAATGGTGCAAGTGTAACAGTAGAGATGCTCTTGTACTTGGCAGTCATCTCATGTTTGTAACCTGTTCTCAAAAGTATACATTTTGATGTTCAGGAGTTCAATTTATTGGTACTTTTTCTGTGTCCTCTGCTGCCTTTTTCATCAAAATAAGTAAATATTTTTAATTATTAATTATTGTTATTATTATACATACATTATGTATCATAAAGCTATTCCTTGAGAGAATGACAACATATCACAGCTTTCATCTGTGTTAGGAGGGCAAATTGTCCTTGAGAAAATCCCATTCTTTTAATTGCACATCTCAGAGTGCTAATGGAGAAACCAGTGTGTTATTGCAGAAGACTACATTATATCCTAATTCTTCTATGTTGGGGAGGAGGGATGTGGAAGTACAGCACATTTTTCATTTATTAGCCACATACAAAGGGGAGGAGGAAATACCTTCCCGCTCTCCTCGACCAAGTGATGTCATACAGTAGCACTTCGAATTTTAGAAACTCATCAACATCTTTCTCTGCCTTTATAGCTAAAGTAATGCAGAAATGATTGTTTAAAACTCAGGCACTCGTTAAAGGGATAAACTAAAATTGTCAGTTTAAGAACGGGTAAAAATACAAGAGCAAGAAGAGTAAAAATGGATGTGATATAATTAATTAAAGAACGACATAACGTTGTGGGTCTTTCGAGTTCACCCTGTCACAAACCTGCTGCATTGTGCCCAACCTTTAGATCCTATTTGTTGCTAAGCAGCTGAGTCTATTTAGACAGGTGAGGCGGTACTGCTCCATCAGGGACACTCAAGGGCAGTTTCCTGGTCTTACTCAGCTCGGCAGCTGGCTCTTCTCAGCACCCTCGGATGCGTTTTCTTCCCCAAAACAACACCCTCTATTAAGAGTGCGAAGAGGTAGAGACGAGTTACAAACAAGGAACATGCGAATAAAAGTTGGTGCGTGCTATTCACTCGGCAAAACCCACATTTGTGAGTTATAGAAAGGGAATAGATGAGTGAAGCCTCTCCATCCACCACCGCGCGATATCAGCCAGATGAGCTGGCGCGGGCAAGTTTGCTCTGCTCAGTTTCGAGTGACGAATGCAGGAGCACCGTCGTGCACAGCATTGGTGGTTCAGTGGTAGAATTCTCGCCTGCCACGCGGGAGGCCCGGGTTCGATTCCCGGCCAATGCAGTTGCTCCTTTTCTTCCTACTTTGTTTCTCTCCGCCTGTTTGTTTTTTTTTTTAACTCCCTTTTCCCCCCTTCCTTAAAATTTAAAACCAAACCGGATCATCGCTGTCACTAATAATGCTCAGACACCAACTTCTTGCCCCCCCCCCCGGCCGGGCAGACCTTCACCCCCGGCCTCGCCGGGCTGGAAGTGACGCAGCCGGATTTGCCTTCAAAAATTGCCGGCGGCAGGAGGGGGAGGTGGCGGGCAGGGCCGGGGGTGGGGTCGGGCGTCGCTGGAGGAGGAAGGGGGCGGAAGAGGTGGAGGAGTCGCAGTTGCTGCCGCTGTCGCCGCCGGTCCGAGCTCTGGAGAGGAGTAAGTGAGCGAGGGAGCCCCGCGGTACCTGCCCCGCGCCCGCCTGGCCGGGCGGGGCCGTGCGAGGCCGTGCGATGCCCCCGCTCGGCCCGGGCGGGGGCGATGCCCGGTCCCGCTCGGTGGGGGTCGCCCCGAGGGCTGCCGGGCGCCGGGAAGGCTCCGGCTCCTCCGTCCCGCGGCTGGAGAACGAGCGGCCCCGGTCGCTGCTGTCGGGACACCGGCCACCATTACACGGTGCTCGCCGGTGTTGTTGTGTCGAGGCTGTATCTCGCACGTGCTCGGCGCGGCATCGCCGTGGTGTCCCTGAAGCCATCGGGAGGGGAGGCTGCTCCCCGCAGGTGTGCGGCGGGGCGCTCCCTGCCCCGGGAATCCTCCTGGGTGGGCTGCAGGGCACCGCGGGCGCTGGTTCAGGCACGGAACTCTTGTTCCCACTTTTCCCTTCATCCTCCACCTGTTTTGTCGTTTTGTTTTGTTTTTTCTTAATGAAGTAGTTTGCAATCATCTGCAGTGATGTAAGTTTTCTCCCTAGATAGAGAGAAGCAATTCCACGTGTCCATTTAGCTGCAGACCCTTCAAAACTTTCTGAGAAATTTGCTAATTTAATATAGATCATCAAAAAGAATGCTAGCCCCCCATGAAATGGGGAGTAAGTAACGTGTTTAATCAAGTCTTTTGAAAGGCTTAGCCTGGAAAACATAAAATCATCTGCCACAAGTGTATCTCTGCCTAATGTTTGATTTATGTTTTTTTCTTATCCACGTCTAGGCATGCTTGTGTTCATGGTTGCTGGTGGTTCTTATTTTGCTACCATTATTGTTAAATACAATAAATGGATGAGAACCATTTTAATAAATCTGGCAACTCTTCTCTTTCCCAAGTAATTAACACAGTCACTTCTTGATAACAAATGTTGCTAGCCATGGATGTTATGAAGATGAGTATTAAACTAGAAGGGAGCTCCAAGGTGATGCCATCATGTAATCAGTAAAAATTGATTCCTGAAAGATGTTACTTTGGGGTGTTTTTTTCTCATCTGGCTTGCTGAGAGAACTTTGCAAAATTTACATGATTGCTTTGATGTCAGAGCCTGTATAGCAGGCTGAAATAATGGAAATATGTGCGCTCTGCCAAAATTCAGGCCCTGGCTTAGTCCAGATATTAAGGTTGGACTGAAAGACTCTTGGAAATATTTTCCATGTATGTCTTGTGCTGTTTGCCAAGTCAGCAAGTCCGCTGCAGTAATTTTGGAACTCCAACTTAAATCTTCACTTCCAACATCTGCATTATCAGTCTCTTGATTTTTAAGATTTGGGGGATTTCGTTGTGAAACACGATTGATGTTTGGTGTTTGGTTATAGTTTCCCAGATTCTAATGTATGACTGTGAGCAGAAATTAGTTGTAGTCATTCCTTATGATAATTTCTTAAAGTCCTTATGGAAAACATGAAGTGCCCCCAGTGTTTTCTTGATGGTTATCTGTTACCTTTCAAATGAAATACACAAATACGTTCCAAAACCTCATTCTCAAAAGTTGTAGGTATCTTGAACTTTGGTTAGGTTCAACCCTCTCTGCTCTTGGCTATTCTGTACTCAAGAAGTATTTTACGTCCTCTGAGCAAATGATAAAATGTAGAGATGAGTTAATTTCAAGGAACCTTATATGGCCATAGCTAGTGTAAAGAGTGATTATTGGAAAGTACGTGTTTGTACACAATGTAGAATTAAACTTGCCAGACAAAGTGCTTATTTTCCTTATATCCTGTACTGTAAACTTTATGAGCTCTTTACTATTTCAGTTGCTGTTGGAACATAGATAACTTCACTGGTCATGATTCAGGGAAAGGTCGTGGCTGATAAGTGCAGCCTTGCAGCTTTGACATCCTGTTACGTGATAACACCGAGTATTTGTAAACACATGTGGTATTACTAAGTATTGAACACATGTGATATTACTTTAAAAATTATTAAGTGGTCAGGATTAGTTTTGTGGGTGTTTTAATCCCTTCGGTTCTGGTTTAACTCTAGATTTGTGTATGCTCACGCCTCTCCCACATGTGTCTTACACGCTACTCTGAGCTGCCACAGCATATGGCAACTTTCTGCTGAAAACTTTAACCTAGTTTCAGATTAGTACTCTAACTTCTGTTTGTTTGTTTTTTTTCCTCTTAGAACTGCTTCAGCATCTTCACTTACAGGTGCAGCAAGCCCATGGATTAGTGTATCAGCTCTAAAACTGCCTGTGTTCAAGTGGCAGCATCAGTGGCATGTCCAGACATACGCAGAGCCAGCAGCTTTTTCTGCCTCACTTGTACACAAGAGCCTTGTATTTGGAAGCCACTTCAAGCTCTCCTGCTCTTATGAGTCAAGATGAAGCAACAAATTAAATTGGTTTTCTAGTTTCAACTAAATTCTTTTGCATTTTCAATACCACTCATGAAACAGATAGATTCGAATACCATTATAAACTTGAGTGAGCACCTTCCTTTTTTTTTTCCCTACATGAGTTGCTAGCTCATTCTGCTTATACTTCTGTTTCTACTTTCTGTACTTACTTTTTCTGCTTTTTCTAACCTGAAAATCTCATTAACTCTTTTATTATGTACAGTGCTATCATTTTGGTCCCAAGCTTTCGTATCTTTCTGACTTAGCCTCTTTAGGTTTTTTTTTTTTCCTTCTAGCTATTTTCAGATGAAAACTGATATTACAGGCTGTTTTGCTTGTGGGGTTTTTTTTCTCAATACATAAACAGAATTGCTGTTCCACTTGGATTGCTCTACAGCATTCAATGTAGAAAAAAAAGTTATCTGTGACCTCTCTTGGCTTTTAAAAGTCTAGTTTGGTTATAGTAACTTGCTGTTACTTGATTTTTAAACTGTTCATTAGCATCTTGCTCAACCTGTGATTTCAGTAGTGTTAATCATGGGTTTGAATTCTCAGGACAGGCAAACAGGTGTTTCTGGTAGGATGAGCAGAAGTGGAAAAGCTTGCTCCTAAATTTAGCAGGGAAAACTTTGGTAATATCTGTGTGATGATCCATACAGCAGTTGACAAACATCTTCAGGCTTTCTTCTCCTGAGGTTAAAACAAACAAAACTCCCAAGTCAAACTGTGTGTCCAAAGCCTAATTAGCCTGGGATATGTCAGCCTTTGTAGTTGCTGGTCACATTAACTGTATCAGCTTGTAGACATCATGGCCAGCTCAGCAAGTCTCTGGCCAGAGTGAGATTACATAATGTAGGTCCTATGATAGCAGGTTTCCAAGCTCAGCCCCACGGGTCCCTTCTGTATGGATGGGTGTAGGCTGTTGGAGGCCTGTCTTCAGCTCCCTTGCTGCTAGAGTTTTGCTGGTTTGGACTGAAAATTTTCACAGCAGCTATCTGCTCCAAGGGAAGGTGGGGAAGAAAGAGGAAGGAAGCAAAAAAGAGAAGGATGTTGGCTTGGGAATGCCTCAGCTGTGTGTCTGTGTGTAAAGCTACTTGGGAAGGGGACAGAAAAAGGAGTGCAAGTCTTAAAATGTTTGATTTGTACTTCACAGCCCCTCTTTACAGTGGAGAGCTAACATTTTAGTATTAGGTTGGCAGGTGTGTGCGAAGTGCAGCTTCTGAAACCTCTGATGTGGCCGAATTCGACCCTGACCTCATCTTGAAATGTGTTCAGTCTTAAGTCTATTTATTGCGCATGAGTACCTCTTACATTCTTTAAATAGTTGATCTGTATCAAGTATGCTTCATCCCAGGGCTTAGCTGTAATTGCTTGTCTGCAGTTGCTTCTTACTGGCACTGGGTACAGGTACCAAAATGAGAGCAAGATGACTCTCTTGCAGGCGTGTTTAATTGTTTATTTTATTGTTTTCTGTGCCTGGATAAGGAAGTAAAAGGAGAGTGGGGAAATTCTTGATGTGCAGGAGACAAGAAAAGCAGAGACAGTGAAGGTATCATAGAGAAGAAGGGCATGGGATGTATAAGAAACTTGTGAGAACATGGAACAACTGCTCCATGGACAGTGGCAACTGCAAAGAACAAGTCTACTGCTTCTACTTACTACTCTCTTTGTATAAATAATACTTCTGTGCTATTCTAATCTAAAAGTGCAGATTCTGCTAGTGCTGCAAAGTGAAAGTCGTCGCAATCATTGATGATAGCTCCAAAAGCCCACAAACTACTGCTACTGGTGGAGAAATGTAGTGTGGTTTGAACAATATGTTAAATAAAGTGGGTCATCACACATTACACATTTAATCGTACATTTCCTTACCTTTCAGTGCTAATTTAGCAGCCTCAATGTGTTTCAAGTGTTCCTTTTTAAGTGTAAAAATGAAGGTGATAGGAATGTGCAAGCTGGGCATAGAAGGTGTATATTTGTTTCAAACAAACATTAAATAAAATTCAAGAGTTGTAAAATCAAACTAATGGAAGAATAGTTTTTTCCACAAGGCAAAATAAGACTGTTAAAACTTACATGCATGGAATGTTAAGGCAAAAAAAATTGACAAAACTTAAGGCATCTGGAAAAGGGTTTGATTTGTTGTTTATTGGGAGTTTTTTTTAAACCATAGATGAGGACAGTGAAATACTAGTTTATCTTACAATAGAATGAAAAGGCAAGTAAGCATTTGTGGCTTGCAACAGTTGTATTTATATCTGCATATCTTGTATGGGCTTTTAACAGAATCTCCATGGCAAGAAACAATGCTGTGATGTGAAGAGTTTCATTTCTAGTAACAGAGCAACAATTACCATTTTATATGGATGACATTAATTTTAGGGCTTTTTTTTCTAACTAATACTTTTCCAGCTTCTATATTTTGATATGCTAAATGGGGCAATGAGCGTATGAAAATAGTTGCAAAAAATTGCTCTGCTACTGGGATTTTTTTTCTTTCCTTAATATCTTCTATTTTTTTCAGCTTCATGTTGAACATGAGCCTTGTTATGATCATTGAGAATGTAAAGTTGGCCCGTGAATATGCCTTACTGGGAAATTATGACTCTGCAATGGTCTACTACCAGGGAGTTCTTGACCAAATGAATAAGTATCTGTACTCTGTGAGAGATACCTATCTGCAGCAGAAATGGCAACAGGTAAATATTACTTTCCTGGGGCATTTTGTGGGATAAGCATTAAAGTAGCAAAAATTGCCACTCTTACTGTAAACAAAAGTATAAAAATACTTAAACGATTCTCTGATTAATTAGTGCTGTTATATATAGGCTTCTTTTTTATTATGTAGACTTATTTAAGTCATCTTTATGACTTCTTTCTCTGTCAGTGACAAAAAAGTCAATGGAACACAGCACTGGGGAGCCAGTGCACTCTGACTTGTCAGCTTCTTGCTGATGAGTGCCCCTGTAATGTTGAAGTTTTGTAGTCTGGTATCATTTGG
Source organism: Corapipo altera (assembly GCF_003945725.1). NCBI lineage: Eukaryota > Metazoa > Chordata > Aves > Passeriformes > Pipridae > Corapipo > Corapipo altera. The sequence goes on from NW_020884874.1 coordinate 28,423,581, forward strand.
GTCCTGTTTCCCTCAATGTTTTAGTATGACTAAGGTCCTTAATAGAAAGTGAGTTGTGGCTACCATGGTAATTTGTCCTTAACACAAACCAACATTTTTTTTCATTGATATTCAGTCTAATGAGTTGATACTTTTGATTGATATTTAATCTCTTAGGTTCTGTCATACTTGTTTAATATCCAAAATTTGTAAAAAAATCTCTTTTGTTAAATCCAAAATCTATTTGTTTATTCTTTAAATGTGCTGAGGAAGGCAGAAAAACCTCCTCAATATGTAATGTGCATAATTCTGGTTTATTGAAGTAGAATTAGGTAGCTCATTAAACCCTGTAGAATCTATCCAGGCATTACATGAGCTTGAACAGAGAACTGTTACAAACTTATTTCCAATGTGCTTAATCTCCTTTTTTTTTTTTTTCTTAATCAGGTTTGGCAGGAAATAAGTGTGGAAGCTAAGCATGTGAAAGATATAATGAAAACACTGGAGAGTTTTAAATTAGACAATACTCCATTGAAAGCCTCACAACAAGAATTACCAGCTCATGATGCAGAAGTCTGGTCTTTGCCAGTACCTGCTGAACGTAGGTAAGAGGAAACCTGAAGGCCTAAATTAATATTTATCAGGACAAAGTGTGCTTTGACTTCAGTCTGTTGTGGTGTCATTTTTGTTCTAGAACTTAGATATGTAATACTTGCAGCTTGCCACTGTTTGTAGTGAAGGAGATGCCAGAATGTTCTGAGGGTTTTGTCTTCCATGGCATGACTAATGTCAAGCTTCTTCCCCTCATTTAATAACTGGAACACTCCTAGCCAATTTCATTCAAACCTTCTGGAAGAATAGAGTCTGGGAGGTAGAACTTTCTTAGTGTTTTGAAGATTTCTAGAGAAAATATACAAACTCATGTTACTAAAAAAGGAAAGTCTTGAGAGAACTGTTTCTGTTCCATTTATCTTGCCAGCTGCTGAAGTAGTGAATTGTAGCAATATGAAAAAGCCACAGTGAAAACTTGGACTATATTGTGTTGGAATAACTGCAGTAAATTCCCATGCTGAGATAGCAGAACTCAAAAATTTAGGTGGAAATTAGATGTGGAATTGCACTATTCCTTTATTTTGAGCTTTGGAATGGCATTCAGAGGTGGCAAGGTGTTCACAAATATAACGGTAGGTTGGTAGATAGATAGTCCATTTGGAGAATGAAAATACTCTAACATGATCTTAGCATCAGCATATCCGTGTAGTCCAATATGCATTTTATCCTGAAGAGAGATGTACTGCTCTGACAAACTCACTGCTGTGAATCAGTTAAAGACAACTTCTGTGAAGATGCTGGATCTTTGACACATCTTAAATGATGTGTCAAATCACATCATCTAGTTTCAATAAGTGCTCTCCAAATACAGAGTCTTACATTTACTGTTCTCTGGAAATATCCCTGACCTTTTACCTTGACTCATAGCTTATTAATACAGGAATTTTAGGAAAACCCATGGGAAAAAGTGTATCTGAGCGTAACGGACACGTATAGAAAAGAAACTTAATTTTAAAAAAGAAATCCATAATACCAGTCATAGTATTGGTTTGTTCACGTGCTTCTAAAATTATTTTCGTTTCAAACAACTGGAAGCATCACATAGACTTTTTTTCTTTCAAAGGAAGTGGGTGTGAAAGGAAATGAAAGTAGAATTGTCATTCCCAAAAAACTTTTACATTTCTTTGTATAGGGAAGTGAGGACTGTTGTGGTAAGGAGAATTTTTGGTTTGTTTGTTATTTTTTTTCTAAGCTCTACAATACTAGAATTACTTTTACTGTTAGAATATGCAGGCAAGGAGCTTGTTTTAAGCAAATGAGCCCTGCTGAGTTTGTGACCAAGGGAAAATGAATTTTTAGTGACTATCTAGACTATCTAGACTATTTAGTGACTATCTTGTTTCTGACATTATCTTGAGCAAAAGGCTTTGCAGTTTGTAACCACTTGATATGTAGTGCTCACCAATGACTTTACACTGAGGCTTTTTGCATATGTTACAACCAATTAGACCTTCGCCAGGACCCCGAAAGCGTCAGTCTGTTCCATGCAGTGATTGCCGAGGTCACAGTAATCGTGTAAGTGCAGCTGTCAGAGGCCCTCACCGTCCATCCTCTCGAAATCCCAGTGATAAAGGGAAGGCAGTCCGCAGCCGGGAAAAAAAGGATCAACAAAATAAAGGAAAAGAGGAAAAGGTAAGCTTGCAAATAACTTCACGGAGTTGAAAAACTCAGTCTTTCTTTCTTCGTATTGAGTGTATTGTAGAATTAGATGCCTAAAAATATTTCTTTTGTTCAAGTCAGTGTGCCAATTTGAATCTCTCACCTTGTAAGGTGTCATTGCTTTGTGGACAGTGTTGGTTATGGATGAATTAGAAACAAACAGATGCTCTTCTGGAAGAAGTGATCTGGTAAATGTATCAGAAGGGAGGGTATCGAGAGGATGGAGCCAGGCTCTTCTTGGTGGTGCCAAGTGATAGGACGAGAGGCAATGGGCAGAAATGGATGCACAGGAAGTTCCACCTGAATATGAGGAAGAAATTCTTTGCTGTGCGGGTGACTGAGCACTGGAACAGATTGTCCAGAGGGGTCATGGAGTCTCCCTCACTGGAGATAGTCTGGAACTGTCTGGATGCAATCCTGTGCCATGTGCTCTAGGATGACCCTATTTGAGCAGGGAGGTTGGACCAGGTGACCCACTGTGGTCCTTTCCATCCTTACCCATTCTGTGACTTGTTTACTGCAACTTGGATATTTTAAACTGAGATTGACTCACTTCTTCCAAAGCACTTCAAGATTTATGTAATCCTAAAAGGAGAACTTTACTTTTTTTGTTTTGGTGGGGGTTTTTTGTTTATTGTTGTTCAGATCTGATGTTAGTTCTAGTTAGTTTTCAATTTAAAACAAACAAAAAACCAACATGCTTCATGAGAGAGAATAATCTATGATCTATTCTTTGAAATCAGACTGCTTTAATTTTTGCTTTGTATCTCCATAAATTTAGCTGATCACCAGAGTAAGAGATCATACAGAAGGCACTAGAATCGTAGTTTTCCAGGGTCTACATAAATCCAATCTCCATGTAATAGTTTGTTAGCTTCAGCAACCTTATGTTGTGGCAAGGTGTCATGGCCTGTGGAGATAGTACAGGGTGGAACTGTTTAGCTATGTAAGCTACTACTTTTATTAGGAGCTCACTCAGAATATACACACAGAGAGACCGGATAGGTCTTTTTTTCTTTTTTACAGTTGTTCTGTCATCACCAGTGCTTGCTGTTAAGTGTATAAAAAATGGGGTATGTCTAGTGCATTTTATTTCCTCTCAGTTGCATGGTCTCTGCTGTTTGAGCCCTTTCAACTGTGTAGCTTCTTTGCTTCGGCTCTACTGCAGAGCTGCTTCTCTGCTGTTCATGTCCATGCTTCTATATCAGTTAATTAGTTATTTTATTACTTCTGTGGTCTTCCTGCAGATCACCTTTGCTCATTCTATATGGAAATCATGCTTACTTTTTTTGTGTCCCATGTATATGGCACGTATATGACACTTTTGGGATACCTAGGTCAGTGTGACCTTAGGGTTCCAGTCTTACACATAATTTTGCCTTACCCAGCTACTGTCTCAGGTAGTTTTTGGTTTTTCTGGGAGAAGAGGCAAAAACTGTTAAGTGGGATAGCTGTATGCAGTTTTTATTAAGTACTAAGCCAGCAGTACAATATGCTGGCTTTAGAGAGAAGGAAATGGAACTGGGGCAGTACAGGAACCTGGGTGAAGCACACAGATCTTGCAGTGCAGCTGTAATACAAATGCTTTCATAATTTTTCATGCTGGTTTATGTTGCTGCCTTCTAGAAATACGACACTATTGTGGACTTGTTATAAAACCCATTAGTAGCATAACCATTGTTATGTATTTATGTTGTTTCCTTTATATGTAGAACAAATCCACATCTGAGATTTCAGAGTCTGAACCAAAGAAATTTGATAGTACTGGATACGACAAAGATTTAGTAGAAGCTTTGGAAAGAGATATAATTTCTCAGAACCCCAACATTCGATGGTAAGTTTGAGTACTGCTGCTAGTTTTTCTGAATTGTTGTTTCTGTTTCCTCGTATACAGTATGACAAGAATTAAGTATTTTAACATATACTTCCATGTAAAAAGTACCTACGGGTTTTCCTTACTGCTTTGAACAGGCATCTAAACTTCATAAGAAGTTTAATATTTTTAGAGCATCTTTTTTCCATGCATAGATTTGTAGAATAGTTTGGATTGGACAGGACCTTTAAAGATCAGCTAGCCCAATCCCCTGCCATGGGCAGGGATGTCTTTCCCTAGATCAGGTTGTGTAAAGCCCTGTCCAATCTGACCATAAAAAGCTTCTCAGACTTTTCTAAGAGACCTAAAATCTTGAGATACTCTTTTGCAGTGTAAAAGTTTCTAGTATCTGTCAGTGTCTCTTCATTTGAAAACCTGTTTTGCCACCCAGGGGCATATCAAGACAGAAAACTGTTTAACAAAGAAATTATGTCAACATAGGAACCCTTTGAAATGTTGCTGGATGTGATGTGGCTGCCAGTATAAAATATAACCCTGTGCCAGTACCTTTACATAAACGTGTTAAATATTAAACGTTATACAAAGGATGTTTTGTATTCCAAATGTTTTCAAGCTCAGGTGATTTTTTGAGGATTAAATGAGCAAAAATCTTCTGTCAAATAAAGTATGCTTTAAAAAAACTTAACACTCCCAGAAAAACTTGGTGTGCATGCAACTGTCATGTATTTCAGTTTAATATGTAAATACATGTTTCAGTTTTTATATGGAATCTTAAATTATGACTTCAGATTTGAAACTAATTCTCCATATAGATATGCTTTGAAACTAAAATATTATTTGGGCACATGCTGATAAGAGGAATGCCCTGAGAGATACCCTCAAGAAAATAAGACCAGCCTATAAAGTACCTAAGAATTAGTACATTTGTAACTCTGAAAAAGAATTCTGAAAGTTCTGTTTAATTCTGCTCCGTTTACTGGTCTTCAGCAAGTTGTTCTTGTAACAATGAAAGATGGTATTTAAGTTTCAGGGACACCCAATCTCTCGGCAAAAGAAGAAAGAATAATCTGTAGCTAGCATAAATTTAACCAACTTACTCTATTCTGCTTATCATTCTGTGAATGCCAACAGTGGTGCTCTAGTGAAATAGTTAATGTCCTTTTTTTTGTTGGATTTATGGGAGAGCCAATACATAACAATAAGTTTAATTGCGTAACTTTTTGAGCTGTGGACTGATTCTTTTGCATCCTGTCTGAATCTGTCAAACAACTTTCTCTTTCTTGTCAGGGATGACATTGCTGATTTAGTAGAAGCCAAAAAGCTGCTTAAGGAAGCTGTAGTTTTACCCATGTGGATGCCGGAGTTTTTTAAGGGAATTAGAAGACCGTGGAAGGTATGAAAAAGTCTGATCCTGTGATCATAATTAGCATTCTGAGATTGGATCTTGGCAGAACAAGAAATTTTGAGTATTTTTCCACTCTTTAGCAACAAAATTATGGTAAATAGTACCAACCAAATAAAGATGTCAGCCAGATACACACACTGTCTTCAGCTGTATTGTTTCGGGTGAGCAATAGTAATTAATACTTACCTTTGAATAACTTTTCAAGGGAAAGTTTACATCCATTGTTTTACTATTGCACTACTAAATGAACTAAATTTCTGTGCTTTGATTCTGGTCTTAAAAATGGTTCTTTTTATTTTAATAGGGAGTTCTGATGGTTGGTCCTCCTGGTACTGGAAAGACCCTCCTAGCAAAAGCTGTAGCCACTGAATGCAAGACTACTTTTTTCAATGTTTCTTCTTCCACACTTACCTCAAAATACAGAGGAGAATCTGAAAAACTTGTTCGTCTGCTGTTTGAAATGGTGATTGAAGTTTCTGAATATGAACAGTGAGATAATGAAGAAAAATCTCTTCCAGAATAGTGAAACCTTGCCAAGGTTTCAAACAGCATGCACAAACAACTCTCCAAACTTTCAAATGCTTTATGCCTTTCTGATTTGCCTGTTTACATTTCAGGATTATTCCTAAATAGCTTTATAAAAGCTGAAAAATTAGGTCATGTTTTAATTTCAGGACTAGCTTGCTACATTAGAGGGAGCTCGCTGTAAGTTAATGAGTGATGCAGAATGTACTTGAATATAAAACTAAGATGAAATTAATTGCTTTCTGGGTCTGAACCCAATTTAGGCTTTGTGTGTTTTGTTGTTGTTATGGGTGGGTTTTCGGGGTTTTTTTATGCTTAGAATAAGTGGACTTCCAAACTGTAGTTGGCTTCAGAGCACATAAGACTTGAAATTGGCTCAGAAAATAGTAATTTCTTTTTTTTTTTTTTTTTTTTGTCATGTGTTACCAGGTTCATATGCAGTGTTTGTTAGGGTGTCCAGTTCTGGGGAGGGGCAGCAGAGTTGCAATTACAGTAGTCAGGTCAGGAAATAAAAGATCTTTTACACAGTAGTTTGATAGGCATGATATCAACTCATTTAATATGATTGATCAAAAATGTATGTACACAATGAATACTATCTCAACTGTTTTAAGACAGTAGCCTTTATTATTGTGGATCCTTGTCTTTGACTTCCCTTGTTTTCAAAAGGGTCAGAGTTATTTTGCAGTTGACCTGGTTCTTGGACAGGTTCCATGTCATGGTGTCCCAGCATAACATTCCTTCTTGCTCCAACTGAAATCTTATTCAGGCATTCTGTGATGACTTTCACAGTTATAAATGTTAGTCCTAACGTGGAAAACTGTGTTTAGCTCATTAAATGTTTGTTTATAGCCCTAACAATTACAGGACTTTGCCAAAAGCTGTTCTGCTCAAATGCACAGCTGCTCTATACCAGTGTGCAGTGGTCCAAGAGAGGGAAGATTGGGAATTGTTTGATACTTATGAGCTGATTGAATGGGGTAAATATGTCTTTACTCAAGTCTGAATATGCTGCTCTTAAATGGGAGTAGACTGCTACTTCAGCTTCCACTTTGTCTTTGCTTTCTTTAGGCTCGATTTTATGCCCCAACAACTATATTTATTGATGAGATAGACTCTATCTGTAGTCGAAGGGGAACTTCGGAGGAGCACGAAGCCAGCCGACGTGTGAAGGCAGAGCTGCTGGTTCAAATGGATGGTAAATAACCTGATTACTGGGAGGTGCTGGACTGGAGGAAACTTGAGGGACCCAAAAAAAACCCCCACATTGAAAACTTCATTCTTCAGAAGCAGTTTTGTCAAAGCCTTACATAGAATTGGGTTAGAGATCTACAAGTGCACTACTCCAACCATTGGTGTGGAAGGAAAAATTATTTAATAGTCTTTTAGCTTCTGAGCTATGACCTTATATTAGTGACCCAGAATAATGAAGTTTCAGTGGAAAATACAAGATTTCAAAACAGCAGAAGAAAAAAAAAGTATTAACTGTTTCTCTCAATCTTTGCCTAGCATATCACTCACTTCTCCAAAACCAAGTAGAAAGTGTTTCAAAAGAACTGCCACCTGTTCCAATTTAAACTTCAAAGGCAATCAGTACACTTAACTTCTTTGGGATCTCTTTTTCTCTTAAAGATACAATCAAAAAATGAAGACTTTTTGTATAGAAGCTGTTTAGAGAGTTTTCATTTTAGAACACTGAGTTTATTACAGCTATTTGGTTAATATTTCACAAATCAGCAAAGTTTAAAAGTAGGTAATACAGTGCAAAGTTTCTGTAGAGGTATCCTTTTTATACTCTTGTGAGCAGAGAGAAGGAAAGGAGTAAATGAAAAGTGCTACTCTGTGGGATGATTTGTGATAGAATTCCATGAATCGCAACATCTGTGTATTTATTTCTCAGTCTCTGATGTTGATACCCTTTTATGTTTGATTTTAAATAGCAGCAGAGCTGTAGTACTGTTCTCATGTCAAGGATGTACATAATCTGAATTTATTAGTAGAAACTATTTGAATCCTTTTACTTGAGCATTCATAAATGGTGTTTTATCTGCAGATTCTCTGGCAGACTAGGTACAATGCCTATCCCATGGCCCAATCCTATAATTATAAACAAAAACAGTAAATGCAAAGAGTAGCAAGTTTAATGAAATTAACTTCTTCCTGTTCCAGCAGATTCATGGTGTTTAGAAAGTGGGGTGGTCTCCCTGTCTCTGAGAAGTTGTGATTTAGTCCACCCAATTTAAACATTAACTCCAGCAGTTTGTAAGAATCCATGTGTATATATGAAACCTTTGGCCTGAATTCAGAACTGAAGAAAATTTGTAGGGAAGTAATACTGCTCTTGTGTGGCTGTTAGTGAATACTGTGGGGGGATGTCTGTTTTAGAGTGTAGTGATGGTTCTGGAGAGTTGTTTTGTTTTTCCTCACATGCTCTTAGAAGATGTTGATATGAAAACTGAAATGCTCTAATGGCAGAAATGCATACAACTCTGCTGTAAAACCATTCTAACCATGATAGAGAGGAACTTCCTGATCTCAGCAGTGGCCTATGCCACTGCTCCTGTTTAAACCAAGTTTCCATTTATGTATGCAGACTGTCATAGAGATGAAAAAGCGAATTCTGTTGCGCTTGGCGAGTCTGTTATGCTTGGACTCACCAAAGTGCAATAGAGTAACTGCTTTAATATTATAGAACCATGGATACTGTTCTCTTTGTACATGAAATTTCTATGTATGTTTTACTTTCTTTTTCTCTGTTGCAGGTGTCGGAGGGGCTACTGAAAATGATGATCCTTCTAAGATGGTCATGGTACTTGCTGCTACTAATTTTCCTTGGGATATTGATGAAGCCCTAAGACGGAGACTAGAAAAGAGAATTTACATTCCTTTACCATCAGGTATGAAGAGTTGGGGAGAGGAGTGGTTAAAAAGACAAAAATCTAAACTTTATCAATATTCCTTTAGTTTTGATTGCCCGATTTAAAAGTCTAGTTGATACATGTAAGCAAATTCACTTACAGATTCAGGACCAGGTGAAACCTAAACATGAAATTTACCTTTATAGCAAATACACCATCCTTTTTCTCATTCTTCCCTCTTATCCCTCTTCAGTTTATTATTTATCTGCAGAGAGCAAATTGTATAGTCTCAATTTTCTTTCATTAGCAAAAGGTAGAGAGGAACTCCTAAAAATAAATCTGCGAGAGCTGGAACTGGCTGATGATGTTGACCTTGCAAACATAGCTGAGAAAATGGAAGGTTATTCAGGTGCAGACATCACCAATGTATGCAGGTAAGTTAACGTTGCATCATTTGTGTTACTATCGCTGCACACTGCAAGAAAACTGTTTGTAAGGTATCCAAGTTGCATGATTAAAGTTGTTGGATAAAAATGGACTGTAACTTGTCTTTTATGTATGGCTAAAAGGTGGAATACTGCGTTAATATTTACCTAAGTTTCCATTTGAAGAGCAGTCAGTAATTTAAATAAGCCATGATTTAGGTAAAATTCCGCGTTCTTTCATGTAGACTAAATTCCTTGCATGAGGAATATCCACAGGATGGTAAACTTTAACTTGTAGATTTGCAGTCATTCCACTGGGGTTACACTTCTGCAGAAATTCATATGTAGAGAGGTGATAGTGGCAGTGGCCAGAGTACCTAAGTAACAACACAGAGCATTCTTCCTTCATGACACAGAAAAGGTGTTGTGTGGTGGTACAAGAGCTCTGTACTCAGCACAGTGACTATTGTGATGAGGCTGACCTAAGCTGTTTTTTTTCTACCTCCTCCATTTCTCCTTCTTCTCCATACTGTTGACATACAATCATTTGTGAGCCTGTTCTCTAACCTAGATTGCTGAAATAATTGACTAAAAATACCTTCTAACCCTTCCTCTATATTTTCTTTCAAAAACTGAAAAGGAGAGGACTGATCTTCAGTCATGTGGTTTACATCAAAAGACTTGCACTGGCACAGTTGCAGCAGTGGCAACTTATGGAATTGCCAGGAAGGGACAGGGAACTGAAGCTTTTTAAGATGATGATGTCATCTGATAAGCACCTGTGTAATGATGCTTTCAGGCTTTGGAGGTAGCACTGTGGTGTGGCAGGGCAAGGCTTGAGCTCCTCGTTGTGCCAGCCAACTCTTGTGGTGCTGTACATTGAACAGGAGGAGAGAGCTGTTCTGGATTAAAAACACCTTCTCATTATTTCCTCAAATGCGAATCTGTTTCTCGCCTAGATTCCTAATAAGGCTCTGCAAACATGTGTCAGCACAGCTGAGAGGACAATATGCTGTGCCACAGGGATGAATGCAAGTAGCCTGTACACAAAACTGCCACCAAAGGCTCTATCAGCAGGGTCGCTTAAGGCTGAACTAAGAATATGGAGCCTCAGTACGGCTTCCTGAACAAACCTTGGGCAGTGTCTGGGAAAAGAATGGTATGTTAGTTGCTTTGAATCTGTGTTGTGCAGATTTGTTTCATTTGTAGGTTTGTGAGATGAATTTGTGGTGTTCTTTTGATCGGTCTTGGTGTTGGTTGCGCTCTGAAAGGAGCTTGTGCTAATAGGTTCACGTCATATAAAAGAGTTTATTTGGTCTGCTACTTTGTGCATTTTAGCTGTACTTTGTCTCCTCAGGTCTGTTCAGTGGTTTTTTGTGATTAATTTTAGACTGAATATCAATACATTTGTTTAAAAGTCAGAATACTTTTAATATTTTTCAGTTAATTACATATGTGTATATATATATGCACACACTGTTACTTCTGATTTTTTTACCTAAAATCCCTTTGTACAAATACTGTTAAACAAAACAAAAGCAAACCAAAAGATGAAAAAACTAAGAAGAAACACCTGAGTCTTTCATTTGTGGCAGTCTTCTAAGTGATAACTGAGGTGGCAGCAAGCATAAATCCAGATGAACTGAGGTTTGGATTCACATGATTTGAAATTACTTAGGAAATACTCATATTAGCCTGTGTATTTACACTTTTTTCATAGTGTCAGGAGAAACAGCTCTTGGATACGATTGTTTCATTAACACTGAGTCAGAAAGACGTGGCTGATTTAAGTGCTTTTGTATGGTTCAGACTCACAGTATGTAAGCATAGTGAATTTCAAACCTGTAGACTGTGACAGTCCTTGCTAGTGCCACAAGCAAAACCAAAGAAAAAGTGGCCCAAGACGAGGTTTACTGAAATTACTCCCCCATCTTAAAGAAATTGAAGTTCAGAGTTTGCTGAGCCAGAGTGAAAATCAGTCAGAGGTTACAGTATAGTTTCTAATAGTCAGCATATAACCATGGGAAATGAAGGCAAGACTTTATTTTAAAATGACATTCAGGGAATGCAAAATGCATCTGAATTGCGTGTTAGATTGAGTATGAATTGACTTTGAATCGTTGTTTTGAGAGGGCTGTGAATGTTGAAAGGCCTTTTGAACAGAACTGGCCCCTGCTGCATCTTTCAAGTGGGTGGCTGCTTGTTTTTTTTGAATACAGTTTTGATGCTTCTCCGGGCACCAAGAATGCGTTTGAGAAAGCACTGAGAGTTCATGTTGGAATGACTGTCGATAAAATGACTTTACACAAGGAAGTGGTGGCAGCTGCACTTCAGTTGTCTGGGTGTGTTGAGGTGTGGTGGGCTTGTTGGTTTGGTTGGTTGGGTTGGTTTTGCTGGATTTTTTTTTTTTTTTTAACTGCTGTATGGAAGCAAATTAGATGCATGGAATGCTCCCCCTCACCATTGTGTAACACTGGCTTTTAGTTCACAAATGATGTTATAACAGCAAAGCATGGTGATATTTGGCTAAGATGGAATTCAACAAGGCAACTTCTTGGGGTTGTTCTGAAATTCTAGTTCCCGTGTTATGCATTTTAATTTATTAATTAACAGTTATTTAGTATATTCATGAAGTCTGTCAGTTATGATTTTCTGTAGGGGTGGGGTTGGTACTAAAACAGAATATGCTGAAACCATCTTTCTAAATCCTCCTAGAACACAATGTGCAAGTTTTTTCTCTTTGGATTCTCACCTGTTAATGTGATATGATACACTGTTGTCATATCAGTGGGATTACCCTTCCATTTTTTTACTACTAGACAAATAAGCAGCATTTTCTTATAAGCTATATAACGATGAATTAGGAGGAACTTTAGTCTCACAGTGTTATCTATCACCTCACCAGCTCACCACCTGCTGCTACTAGATTTACTGCTGGAAATCTAAATGCAGTCAAACCTAATGCAGAAAGAAAATGACACACTTATGCTCGTTGAGGCCAGAAGTTTGAGGAGCTACAGATGAACAGATTTTGTCATTTAGCATTTTGCTGGTTGGAGGTAGATACTGTTGACTGTCTTTGAAGCGGGTTTCCTGTTCAAACCAGGAAACATTCAAAATGCTCTGGCTACTCCTGCTATGTCTAGGAGGAGTGAAATTGTTACTTTTGCCTTGTTTCTGTTTAAAAGTACAATAAACAGCGGCTACATCATAGGCATTAGATAAACCGGTTAATCATCACCTCTTTTGCCTAGTCTGTGAGTACTAGCTATTCAGACATCCAGTGAGGATAAATCCATGTCTGAAAAATGTGGATAGCATTTGGAGATCTTGATATAAAAATTTACAGTTCTTTATTCTATCTTTTTGAATGCAACAGCTTAACTGGAATGGCATGTTGAGCCTTTCAAACGACTGAACTCACTGTCCTGCATTGAGTAAACATTTATTTCTTTTTATTTCTTACCTTCCTGAATAGAGATGCATCATTGATGGCTATGAGAAGGCGTATTGAAGGCTTGACACCAGAAGAAATAAGAAATCTTCCCCGAGATGAAATGCACATGCCAACAACTATGGAAGACTTTGAAATAGCTTTGAAGAAAGTTTCTAAATCGGTATCTGCTGCGGACATTGAGAAATATGAGAAATGGATAGCTGAATTTGGATCATGTTGAGTTGTCTTCTCTTGAAGAAGCCACTTTATGTCTTAAAACAGCTTTAGATGTGGTGTTTCAGTGCACTGTGTGCTCTTTTTAACTTTTGTAATTTAAGAGCAACAGATGTCTCAATAAATTTTTTTTTAAATGCAAATTTTGTCTAGCTCTCTTTTAACTTGCTCAAAAGTCACCAGTTTTTCTCAAATGCTGATGGTATCTGCTTTGATTTTCAAGATTACTTAAATTTAATATTAGAACTCTCATATCAGAGTATTTACTCTTAAAATGTTGCTGTAACACCAAAAAAAAACCCCAAAAACAAACTAGCCCTGCTAAATGAGTAAGGGATGCTGAGAACTGGGAAACAGGAAGAAGGAGTTGGTTACAAAGACAGTTTTCCTATCTGATCTTGGAGAATTCTACCCTCAAACTGTTTCTAAGGTATTAATAAGGAACCTGTGCAAAGGCTGAGATGTGGAACAGCAGCCCTTGTGCTGTAACACTTAATAGAGTCAACTGAAGTTTAAGCAAGGGGTAGGATCATTGTGGGTTTACGGTGTCTGTTAAATGATATTAAAATACATCCAGCCAGAGTTAACTAACTCTGTGTGGCCAGTGGTGATGCTGAGTCACATGCGAAGTCTCCTTGTAAGTCTAAGAGGAAACAAAATGTTTCTGACATTAATTCTGAAATATGTTTTTCTTCCTTGACTGTATGGTACTGTAAGGCTCAGAACTCTAGACTGGTAGGTTGGGTCCTGGCTTACACGTTTATTCTGGTAAGGCTGTTCTGATAAGGCATCATGTGTTACATTTGTGCTCAATTGATAATCCCTGACTTAACAGTTGACAAAAAATCTAAATTCTCTTTTTTCATTACTTGGTAAGTAGAATGTAGAAGCAGTTCTCTGAGAATGGTTCTACGGTGACCATCTAGGTAATAATTTTAGATTTTTCCTACAATGGTAATTGTAACTAAAACAGCTATAAATTCTATCCATCTGCTACAACTTTGGAAACACTTCTTTCTGCTAGCTCCTCCCAGAGCAGGCAGCTGTAGTTCTGCTCACAGATAAACTTTTATGCTTTTTCATGAATCAAACAGGTCCAGACTTGTTTCAGATGGTAGATACATGCTATACAAAACTGGCTGTGGAATTCCTGCTCATGTGTCTCTTTAGATGCTGCAAGGCAGCCAGGAAGGACAAATGGTAATAAAAAGTTGCAGTCTGAGTAGGAGGCAAGTTCATCTCAAAGATAGAGTTGTGTAAATGCCATTATTGTGAACATCATCTATGTACTTAAAATTCATCACTATGTTGTAAGTGACAGCTGGACACACTGAAAAGGGACTTCCAGCAGTGTCAGCTATGAGATGCTCTAGTAAAACACTAAGATCTTGTGAGAGTTCCTGCACCCCTGAGGGAACCTGGCAGAAATGAAGGAAAGAAGTTCAGGTGAGTACAAAAGTGTGTGCATTTATACTTCCATTTCCAAAGTGGAAAACTGATTTACTTCTTTCATTTCAAATGGATAGCCTTGTGTGTCAGAGTTAAGAAAATTATAATTATGTGGTATTTTGAAGAAGTGGGTTCTCTTACTACTTATTTTTGTGGTTTTATGTTAGGATGAGAGTGGACCTGTTAACTGTGTTGCAGGAGGAGATTTCTTCTCATAATTCATTGCAGGCAAACCAAAATACTCAATCTGTCCCCCAAGTAAGAAGGGAAAGGAGGCAAGCTTTGATCCTTGGAAGCAGTCCAGTAAGGGGCCGCTTAGACTGAAAGTGTGATATATTTTGAGAACTCCTACAGTAAACCTCACTTAAAAAGCAATAGTTTAGTTCTCAACCAGCCCAGTTCGCTCTGAACAAACAAAATGAACACCTCTGTAACACGTGCTAGAGGCTAAATTTGTAGCTCAGAGGTTCATTTTGTTTTGGAACACACAATATGGTGATACATGGTTGCAGTGAGAGCCACAGTTTGTGAGGAGGTAAGAGATGCTGCTGTTCCTAAAAAAACCAAGGGGTTTTTTTGATAGTTGGGAGGTTTTTGGATTTTTTTCAGTACCCTGTCCCCCCACTTTCTTTTCCCTAGCAGGCACATGTATTCTTATCAGTTCATGTCCTGGGAAAATGAGACCTACCGTGACTGGCATGCAGGACAGTTGCCCTTTCCCAACTGCATTAATTGCATAAGGTGGTTCTTAAATCAATTTACAAAATAGTTCAGATTAGTCCCAGCTCAAAGTAGCACTCCTCTGAAAGGTGCAAGACTTATGATTTGGGAAATCCATGTGCATGCTAAAGCAGAAACACAAGTGCTTTAACTTTATTTAAGACTCAGTAACTCCAGCTCCTTAAAGCTGCTATGTTGTCTAGCAATTACTGTGTTCAAGATTTGCACTATCTTTAGAATTTCATTACCTGCTGGTAGTACTTCTTTCCTCATACTTTGTAAACACCATACAGAAGAGGATTACTGAGCTCATGGAAATCAGCCAAGTTGTGAAGCAGTACCAACACTTTTTTTCAGGCTTAACCACTCATTTGTTGCAGCTGTTTAGAAGGGCTAAATCTCCTTGTTTCTGTGCAGGTGCTTGGTTTACAGTTTCATAAGGAGGGATGCAAAGAGCACATGCAAACATCTGCCAGATTTCCATCTGCAGTGTAATTCATACTGTGCTTGGGCACTAAGGAAGAACTATTGTGTTTCTTTCCATCCTACTTTTTTTTTTTCCTGAAGAAGCTAACTTCAGCCTTATACATCACTTCTACTTGAACCGTGCTAATGAAGGAGCCAGAGCTATGTTCATAAAGTGTAAAGAACATGAATTTCCACATGCAGAGAAGTCTGTTTACAACTGTTTGAAGAGCTGCTCTTGTCTGTGTAGTCACCATTCCTGTGTTAATCTTAGCAGTTTCCTGTTCAGCCATGGATGACAACCCCTTTGCCACCCTAAGGGTGCTAGAACAAAAAATAAAATTAAAAAGCAAGGGGAAGTTTGAGCAGTGTCCCTGTTACCTTGGGCTGACATGTACCAACCACACTGCACTGCTGGGTGGTGAGTCTTGGTTTAGTGTTTTGCAAGGCTAGGTTTAGTTTTTGCAGTGTTAGAAATGTTCCTTCTATCGCTGCAGTGCTGTCAGTTGAGAGAGACAATGTAAGTTGTTCCTGTCACAGACCAGCTGTATGGACCAGCATCTGAATAACTTGGATCTCATTACATTTGTGATAATGTTTCCTTAAGGTGAGAGGGGGGGAAATCAGCTGCACATGGGTAATTCTATCACTCAGATGATAACTGTGCTCAGTCTAGTGCCAGGTAGTTACAGCTCTGAAGTTTTTTTCCTAGTTATTCTTCTGACAAACAATTTTTCTAAGTAAGAACAGTGAAAAGCTAAAAAACAAATAGTACCCTGTAGCTAACATGTTTGGTAAACTGCTGTTCTTTATAACTATAGATGCAAAAGTGAACACAGTTTAATAAACAATTTAGATGTTTATTTGAAAAATGTTAACAGTAGAAACCGGCATGGGCAGAGTGGGCCTACTTAGCAATAGTAAGCCAATATTTCTGTGCAATTCCATAGAATTTTCATTTTTCTTTTGGGACTTCACATAGTATTGCTGTCACAGATACAAAAAGCATACTATAATTACAACTGCTAACATTTTTTATGAGTGGAAGGGACCATAAAAACGTAAAGTGCTTGAAATATAAATCTGCTTTTTTAATTTTTGTTTTGCATATATAAAATGTCAAATTTCTTGAGTAACACAAATGTTGGGTAGTGGTAACTTCCTTACAAGGCACACTCAACCCTATGAGACCTGAGCCAGGTTGGGCAGCTTTGCTTAGGCTTTTGGCACAGCTGATGTTTGCAATACTCCCTAGTCCTTTTCTGAAGAATGCTTTCTGCAGACTTAAGGACACCCTGAATTTCATCCTCTTGCTAGTCAGGACAACTGACCAGGTTTATTTATGGGCAAGAAGGCAGCGAGCATCCTGTCTAAGGTGTGGAAAAGTGACTTCACAGAAGTTAAAACCAATGGTAGCCCTCAGGGTGGAAAGCTGCTCTATTTTGAAGATTCTGAAAAGGCTGCTTGTTTATGAAGAGGCACAAGGAAGTCAGCTTTGGGCCTCGGCCTGAGTGGCCCTTTTATCAATTAATCAACTGACTTAGTTTTCTTAGTAGGAAACAAACAAAGTATTAAGCTCAAGTGCCAAATTTCAGGTCAACTAAAAGTGTGTTTTTAAAAACCAGTAACTCCAAAGTAAATACAGTATTAAGTACATGCTTTCTCATCTAAATTATTTTTCCTGTCTGGAAGATCTGAAGGCAGGCTGATGGTAGTCACAGGTACAAAGCTGACTTGATCCAGAAGAAGGATGCCTCTGAAAGGTAAGATTACCTGGCATTAGAAAACAATATACAAACAATTCTGTGTTCTTTAGATTTACTCTTTAACTCCCCAAACTTAAGTTTAAATCAGTGCGTCAAGCATTACCCTCATAATAACTCTTTCATGAAGCTAGAATGAAAACTGGTTCCAAAATGTACTAGCTGTGGTTTCTGAGGGCTCCCTTCACCCAGCTTCTACATCTGAAGTGTCAGCAGTGTAGACTCTATATGCTTAGTTTCATAGTAGCCTAAAACTGTCTGCTGTCAGGAGCAACATTTAATTCTCCAAGACTAGGTAGTTTTATCAGTGTACCATAGAATGGCATTAAAGACTTGGGATGAGGTCCTGACATCTGCAACTGTGTCAGTCACCACATGAGATCTTCTGCTCTTTCTTACTGGTTTGCAATCATGATTTAAACCTTTACCATTTTTTATGGGAACACTTTACATAGGTAGCAAGAAAACAACTGTGTGGTTTTGAGGTTGTGGGGGTTTTTTGTTTGTTTGTTATTTCTTTTTGTTGTTGGTTGGGTTTTGTTTTTTTAAGGGGAAGGAGTGGCACAATTTCTTTAAATGTTCTGACAAGCCATGCACAAGCCCCATGTTCTCCAGTTGGAAGAGGAATTACTCCAGGCTGGTTCCTCTGCTCTGTACTCTCCTCTGCCATGGACAGGCCATGAGACATTTTGCTGAATAGTTTGCTGGGATTAGATTTTTCTTCCTAGTTCTACTTAGTTCAGTTTCACACGTGGAAGTGTTAAGCTACTTACTTCTCTGGGAAGTACAAAGTGTTTCTTCAGTTTTTCTGCTCTAACAACTGAAGCATTCCCACCTGACAGCACACTGTGTGAAGTGTCAGGGAAAAGCATAGTCTCTTTTGTCAGTGCAGTTTCCAGCCTTCCTGATCTTCCAGCCCCCCATTTTTCTAGCTTTGTCAGAAGGACTAATGCCACTCATATTCCTGAGTGGATACATAAATTAACTGCACACAGGGCCCTTCAGAAGCACAGCTGATCAGCTGCATCAGAAGACATCAGCTGTGTTTGTTGTGGCTAATGAAGCACACTATGCTGTCAGTCACTTCTCAAATAACATATGGTTCCAAGGGATAGGTCTTCCAGATCTGACTTAGGTAGCTTTAAAATGCACATGCTTGCCCATTCCAGCACTAAATAGACAGTGATTTCTTACCTGCAACTACTAATTCATCTTTCCACCCCTTGTTCTGAGCACTTGCTCTTCTGAAAAATCTTAGTGTAGCTGGTAACCCACCAACTGAGTGAATAAAGCCATCTGCAGGCCACCAGCTTTATTTATGACCTTTTGCCACCAACGCTAGCACCGATCGCTATGGCTTGGAAGCTGCCTACAGAGGTAGGTCCTCCTTGGAGAATTCCCACACAAATTTGCAAAGCCAAATTCAAGGCCTTTCAGAACTACTGCGACAACTCCAACATAGTAGGAGTATGAAAAGCTATAGAGATGTTGGAATTATTTAGCTCTAGCTTCTACCCTCCTCTCTTGGAGCTATGTTAAAAGTGTCTCACAATGTAGTCCTTAGAAGAGTTGATAAAAAAATTTGGCAGTATGACAGCTCAGCTAAAGACATTGCCAATTAAATACCTTCCCATGTTTCTCTGAAATGCTTATATGTCAAAAGTTCACCTGGAAAGGAAAGTTATCAGTAGCTTTTTCACTGAATTGTTGCTACCATCTTCCTACAGAACGGGGCTGCTTCTTGACAAATTTTTTTTGTTAATGTTTTGCCTTCACCACAGCCAAAAAAAAAAAAAAATGCAAAAATTACTTACTTGTTTTCACAGGAAGGGAGAATCACCTTTAAGACTTTGATAATAAGAGCTGCTCCAGCAATTCCAACTACAACAACTTCCATGAAACTAAACAAGATGGGTAAAGATCGGAACCAGAATCTGCACAATCCTTTTCTCAAGTCTTCCACCCACTGGCACATCACCTACAGTCAAAGAGGTAAAAAGACAGGCTGCAAAACAAAGCATGTGCTGGTTTTGTAGCTACTGGTGATACATGTAGTTACATGGTGATAGTTTTACTTAATTTATGTATCCTTAAAATAGATAAAAGCAGCATGGAATTGACCGGTGACTTAGATCTTCTTCAAAGTTTGGAACAGTTGAAGGTTTAGTTCTCTGCTCACTGTAGCAGAGTTCTCTGAGAGGCCACTTTGGAAAATCAAAGACACTTGAACGGAGAAGACGAAGGGGCAGCTGTTTAGCCATAGACAGCTATGATACCATAGCAGTGTACAGCAGTGAAAGGGTTACTGCCAGCCCAGGAGAGGGGTAGCATCTTCTCTAGCCTATCTGTAACTTTCAGCCTACTATTCTGGCCCTCCTGTCTCAGCAGCAGGTTATAACTGTGTTTGTTTTGGCCACAGAGGAGGCCATCAAGCCCATCCTTACCTAAGCTGAAACTCAAACTTCTAAGGCTGTTACTGTCTTTCTTACAGCAGCTGATACCAATGGTCCATCTCTCAGAGGGGTAAGCACTTTCATAGAGTCAGGAAAAAAATGATGTAGTTTAAAGCTAAGCAAAATTTGAAATTGTCATAAGTGCTTAGCTTGGTATAATGGAAATACCACAACTGACTATCATGAAGTATCTGTGAGGTCAGAACACTGCAGGATTTAAAAGCCCATTTGATTCCTACTGGAGTAAAAAATTCCAACAGCTTGTTACTGCTAAAAGGTAATTTAGGAAGAGAGGTTATTTTGATAGTTTGGGGGGGTTTGGGGGTTTTTTTAAGGTTCCTAGAGGTCCATTGGTCTTAGTAGTTTGCTCTCTTTAAAGGTGTATATACTAATAATTAAAAAAGCAGACAAACAACAAAAGTACCTTGTAAGAAGATGGAGGTTCTACCCTAAGAGGGGTCTCTGGTAACTTGCCAGGTAACGTCTCTTCATCTACCGTAGTCTCTACTTGCCGGATGAGGTACTGACTGGTAGTTTGCAGTGGATCTTGAATATCTGAAGAAGAAAAGCTAGATTTAGTGGAGAGCTTTCTTTTTATTTGACTCACTCTTCAGGAAAACAAAGACACAGTGTATTTCTATACTTATAGTATGGTTCTCACACACTCACACCAAGAACACAGAAGACTGACTACCTTTTTTTTTTTAACTTGAGTAGTGGACTTGATAAGCAGAAGCAGTGTTACAGCGCTGCCTTTAGCTATGCCCTTAGTTGTAAATTTCAGCTGTCATCAGATTAAAAAGCGATGAACTAGATCAAAATATTCATCTCTGATTAAATCCTTGAGAGTTGTTGATTAAACAAAACTGAAGTAAGGTTAAGGCATCAAATAACTTCTCTTGCATTTAAGATATTCAAGTTTAATAACATAAAACTGGTCCCTGGTTTGGAAATGACCCAGACAGGTATTTCCTCTACAGTTTTCTCTTTCATTCTCAGGAAGAAGGGGGAGCTTTAGAGAAACTTCCATCATAGATCTGAGAGAAAAATTTATTCCTGTCAAATGTCTGGATTGCAGACTGCCAAGTATCAAGTGCTTCAAAGGAGAACAGATTTGAAAACAAACAAACAAAATACCTAGAATGTAGAAGAGTTGAATTTAAGTGTTTAAAAAAATAAAACCCAAACCACATAAAATGCTTTCCTGTTAATGAAGAAACTGTTTCACTATGTAAAACATGGGAATAATGATGCTCTTTTACCCCTGTAAAGCAATACAACAGCTACAGTTGAAAATATTATGTAGCAGCTGAGAGAGATACCTTTTCCTGAGAGGTTGGGCAGTGTAAATAACATGTCGTTGTCCCTTGGGATGGAATACAGCATGCTCTCTTTCAAAGGGACAGTGTAGTTTGAATGTCTAAGTACTCTCAGGTCCTTTACTAAAATATCTATTTCTGTTACTTCTTCTTGCTGAACCTGCAAGAGATGCAAACGTGTTGCTATTACTGCGTTTAAAGTAAGACTGAAGCTGGCTGGAAGAGAACACCAATACATCACAGAAAACTCTAAGCCATTAAGAGGTAGAGACAGGGCTGTTATAATGTGAATTAGTATTCTTTGCTTTTACATACCACACTTCTGTAGACTATGTCACAATAGAAAATATGCTGAACAGACTGTCTCTCTCTCCTTGCAAAAGCATGTGGTAGTCACTCCATGGGCTTGTAACCAAGTCTTGCATAGTTCATTACTATCCTCTCTCAGGGAGGCATTTTAGGACATGGAAAACTCAAGTATATAGTGAAAGCACTTATGAACATTGAAAGTGTTGCTAAGGCAAGACTGACATTTCTGCTTTTTCAGTAATGTTTCTTTTTTCAACAACTGAAGGCAAAGTATCACAGCATTCGACGGTGTCCTGCTTGACAGCCTTATCTCTAAACTAGAAGACATGGATTTGACAGATGGACCACTCACTGGATAAGGAATTGGCTGTATGGCCACACTCAATGAGTTGTGGTCAATGGCTCAATGTCCAAATGCAGACCAGTGACAGGTGTTGTCCCCAAAGGTCAGTATTGGGACTGGTGCCGTTTAACATCTTTGTCAGTGACAGACAGTGAGATTGAGTGCTCCCTCAGCAAGTTTGCTGATGACACCAAGTTGTGTGGTGCATGACATGCTAGAGGAAAGGGATGGCATCCAGGCAGACCTGGACAGGCTTGAGAGAGGGGCCTGTGTAAACCTCATGAAGTTCAACAAGGCCAAGTGCAAGGTCCTGCACTTGGGTCAGGGCAACCCCAAGCACAAGTGAAGGACTTGGGGGTGTTTGTGGATGAAAAGCTCCATATGACCCAGCAATGTGCGCTTGCAGCCCAGAAGGCCAACAGTATCCTGAGCAGCATGGCCAGCAGGGCAAGGGAGGGGATTCTGCCCCTCTACCATGCTCATGTGAGATTGCTTTTGACTTAAAGGAACAATTACGGAAACAGCACTAGCCTTCTGGTTGTTTTTACCAGGTCTCTATGAAAATCTGAAATGCATTGTGATGTCTAGTTTGCGATCTGAAATACAACACCACTGTTGTGTAACAACTGAATCAACCAGGATATATTAGGCTCCTATCAATGAGATAAACACCTCATTAGAAAAGCTACAGACCTCTCAGTGGGGCTTTTCATTAAAAGAGTAAAATTTTGACATGATATAGATTGCTGTAAAAAATACTACCTGCTGAGCATGCAATTAATTAAGGATCAATGGTATTATTCTTTAAAAAAACAAAAAAGGCAGCAGAACATAAGCCAGCTTCAAAAAAGCCTGGCCACACATAGGATGCAGACATGTACAGAAACAAAAATGTGATGCTGTTGCTGGCTTCAGCAGCTCGATCTTTTCAACAGATCCTCTCTGGTTATTAAATTAACTATACCTTACAATTTTGAGAGTTCTGCACATTTCAATCTCAGCTGGAATGGTAACCCCTCACGTTCACTGGTATTTGTACAGATACAGTTAGAATTGGGCGGGGAGGTGTTTGTTCGTCTCAATTTGAATCTTGATAATGAACATGGATTTTATCTTACATGCAAAATATTCTAAGGCTAAACTCTCAGGTGCTGTGGGCTTTCACAAGCCCATCTGCCATAAGAGTTTGCTGCTGCAAGCTGTTAGCCATGGTATGTGCTTGAAACCCTTTGTTAGCTTGGAATAACAATGGGGAGGTCCTCAGGACTCAAAAAAAGCCCATGCCCCTTTTGTTTGTTTTGTACATTATATTATAAATCAAGTCTTGCTTGTGAGTCTGACTTTGCTTGCATAGGCACATGTGTTGTGATACACTTAATGATAATCATTAGAATATGAATAAAAGCATTAAAACTTGAAGTCTCCTCACAAAACACACCTACTATTATACTGCCAACTTTGCTATTATCTCTTTCAATACTGTGCTATCTAACATTAATTATATACTTTGTGCTCTAATCACCAGCCAGATACATGTAAATCTTTCAATCCTTGGTAACTACTTGCCTCTCTTAAGTTAAAAACAAACCGAATATTGCAGCAGGGGTTTGTTTTACCTGTTTTCCATCAATTTCTGTCACTTCCTCCTGAACGACAATCAGCTGCAAATCAGAACTGGATGCCAAAGGCCAGTCATGAACCATGATGCGAACACTGACGGTTCCCAGGCGCTGCTGATCTGCTAAGTTATCCAAGTTTCCGTTCTCCACTGTTAACACACAATGTCACAGCTTTCAAAGAGAAACCACTCCAACCAGAAAGCAGTACACAGCCATAAGGAAAACAGTTGCAACTCTGACAGAGATGCACATGCAGCACCTGAACGGAAAAGTCACAGCAGCACTAGCATCACACCAGAGATGCCAGAACAGCGGTACAGATGTCTGTACTATGCTGATGTCCTTAACACTTCCAACAACAACTATTATAAGCAGTAGTAATCTGGGCAACAGGTAAAACAGATGCCATGATTTTTTTTACCAGTATATCACCAAATCAAACACGGAGCAAGTTTCGTAATATAACACAGCAGAGCTGTACGATCCCCTGGCCTGAGGGAGCTTGCATCCCTGCCTTGAGGTTTGCATTGAAGCATGTTAAGCTGTGCTCTTTGGCTTGGCTATTGCTGCGTTCTATTTCTATTACTCATAAGAGTAATGCCACAGCCCAGCCAGCCACCTGTGTAAACATCTTGGTTTGCATAACATTCCCTTCCTCTTAATACAGAAACTAATGCGCTCTTTTCCAGGCACACTGTACTCAAGATGAGTGACAGTTCCCTCATACATCTCTGTCCCCCTCTCTGTTTTCATATGTGACTGGTGACCCTCAAACTCCTCCTGCCCAAAAGCTTTCAGCTATTTCAACAGCCTAATATTCCACAAGTACCCACAGAACTGCCTTCCTGGTCTAGTTGTTTCTGCATAGACTTTGTATCCTTCTCCCAAGTACCACACCTCTACTACAGGTGAAGCCACGCTAGAACTGAAGTGGTGGTGAAGCGGAAGAGTGGATGTGGTAGATCTTCCCAACATGCAGATAGCAAGGTACATGAACTGAGACTATTGCTAAGCCACTGGTGCTGTGTGTGTATGCCACTTACAGTGCTGAGGTAACATGGGGTAAGGCTGGACTAGTCTTACAGTAACAACTCAGTGTGTTCATTACTTCTATGCTACAATCCCTGTCCTCATAAAGGTTATTTTACCTATTTTAAATATAGAAAAATACCTTTTGGCATTATTTAGCAATATCTTATGTTGCAAAAGTAAGTGGCAGAAGGAGAGAAGGGCTCCTTATAGTTATGAGCCAGAGCACAAACCTAGTTGCTGAATGCTTTGTGTCTTAGAGCAGTGAGCACACATTGAAGGACCAAAACCTCTAAGATTTTAAGTAGCTGAAACTCCCTGTGGTCCCAGCCCTTCATGTGTTAGGCCATTCAACCACCACATTCAACAGGAATGACAGGTATGTTTCCAAAATTGACATTTATGGGAGCTTCAAGTGGGGATATAGGTATCAGATGAGATTCAGAATACTTCGTCTCTAATATTCAAAAGCATGACTATTAAGCTCAAGTTTGGATTTTATATACATTCAGGAGTATTTCCCCCCTATTTCTATATTTCTTTAGCATTTTACAAACACTACTTGAATCTGTTGTGAAGGATTTAGCAAGTAAAGAGTACAAACATTACAGGTAACAGAGCCAGGTACTATGCTGAGGTCTCAGACCCAAACACGGAGATAGAGAATTCCAGGTTCCTAGCTCCCAGGTCAAATCAGTATTTTCCTGTTTCAGATTCATGTTCATAACTGTAGTCACTGCAAGCTACAAAAATATGATTTGGGAAATTAATAAGAACTACAGGAGAGTGCTCAGGAGCTCTCAGCATCAGTCAGTAAAATCATATCTATTTTTTCTGGAGTGAATTATTTTGCAGGTAAATGACATTTTGCCATAGCTTTCTACCCTAGGATAGAAAAAAATAGAACCAATAGGAACATAATTATCCCAGAAAAAGAGAAATTGATTACTGCTCTCCCTCTCCAGAAAAGAATTAGTGTCAAATGAATAACTGATTGTGCTTGGGAAAGAAGGGTTCAAGCAACAAGGTCATGGCTCAGAGAAGCACTTTGAAAAAGTGTTAGTACTCTGTAAGTAAATGTCTGATGATGATGACCTCAGATATCATGCTAGAGATTGATTGTACCTGATCCATCAGGAGATCATTCTGAATACAACAGAAGCTTAAATCAAATGAGCATAATGGTCCTTTTTTAATTAACTATACAGTATACCCTGTGTATCTCCAAAAAATCACAATACTCGTTGGTCTTTCACAAAAAGCGTAGCATTGAATCAGTGGAAAAATAGAAGTTTCAAGATAATTCAAAGTCATTAACCACTGCAGGACACTAGCAAAACTGCAGTATTTGTGCTATAATATCCTATCCAGCAGAAACTTGTTTGTTCATTAGACACAGAAGTGAGATCATTAAAAGATCTTCCTAACAACAATTCATACTTTTGTTATTGAATCTCCTTCTGGCTTTATGCCAACCAACCTAGGGACACAGCCATTAGCAGGGTGGAGTCCCATCCTACTGTTAACATTGTCTAGCTTGTCCTGCAAAACACTCTTTTTAAAAGACAGGCGGAGTCTGGACTTCAGATTAGACCATTTACATATAAGCACATAAATGTGACTTGAGGCCCATTTTAATACCAGTATTGTCCTGCCTTGGGAAATTATTTGTTTCTACAATGCTCGGGTTTGCAGAGTACAGAACACATAGTCATTGTAAGCCTTGGTTACTACTAGATAACCAGGAAGCCAAATACCCAGGGGGAAGGAGAAAAATAAAAAAAAAAAAAAAGGAAAAGGGAATACTCACATATTACTGTTTGACATGTTACGTGGGCAACCCCGCTTTTCATAGGAAAATCATTTACATATACCTGTCCATTAATATAGGTGATATTAAAAAGAACCTGAAAGAAAGACAAACAGAATGAGTATACAGTTCCTGGCCCTATCCTACAATTCTGCACTCAGAGGAACACATTTTATAGTGACTTACGTCAGACAAAACGACATATTTGCATCCACATGCAGACTTTGTTTCACTACATATTAATTCTCTGAATAAAGAGAAAAACCAGACAAACCTGTCCTTTGTGAAGTTCTCCATTGGCTTTCAACATTGTAACACCGACTCGGATCATTTCCTGGAAAAAAACATTGAGAAGAGACATAAGTTTGAGGAAGCACATAAACCACTGCAGGGCATGGGCAACTCTCATGCATTATCCTGACAGAATGACTACCTACAATACACAAAGCACATCCCCAGGCTTTCTATCCAGCAGACAGAAGAAAGAGGAATATTCTTACTTGTTTCATGTAAGGGTTGGTTTGTTTTTTTCCTCACCACTTTTTAATAAAGAGGATTGATGAGAAAGAATGACATCGGCATCCCCCACTGTATAGTCTGGGGTTCTTTAATAAGGATAAAATAATAATAATCACTTATTTCACAAGGATATAATGGAAAAGAAGCCTCTCAGCTAAAAAATAACAGACAATAAAAGGTAAAAATCAGTTTATCTGTAAATGTTTTTTAAGCACTCAGTCTTCGAAGTGAAGTCTAATTTAATGCATGCTAGCCTATTGTAAAGAATATTGATTTGTGTCAGTTTTAGCAGTAATCCTGTTTCTTTTTTTGGTTATCATTCCCAAATTATGCCACACGGGACTCCTCAAACCCACATCCAATGGGGATTTGCTTCTTTCTTTCAAACCCCAGTTGCTGTAATTTATTGACTCACTCATTCTGTCCTCTCATTTCCCTCTTGTAATTTCAGGGGCTGTTTTGCAGATGGGACCTTAACTCTCCCAGGTCTGCCCCTCAAAAACACTGCATGCAAAAGTCAAATCTCTCTTGCACATGGCCAGAAGTAATGACTGCCACAGAGCTTTCCTGAGTCACCTCTTCAAAAATAATGTTAAGCTCCCTCTTTGCCTTTTGGGAGCCTTAAGTGATTCTAACTGCATTTCATTTTCCTCTGGAAAACCTCTCCATACCTTCAGTATCTTCTTCAGCTCTGTGTTTCAGTCATGGTTTCACACCCAACAGCTAAAAATAAGTCTCAAGAAAAAGTTCAGCTTGCTCAAAATTTTAAATAAATAAATACACAAAAAGGCTTTTCATTTGGGATTTTTATATAACACTAAATATTCTTCCAGAAAATACTTAAAATATGCAGTACCTAGCATAATACAGTCCCAATTCATGAAGAGAGCTTCTGAAATGCAAGTATAATGTCAAAAAATCCTTAAAACCATGGGTGATCAACAGTATAGACAGTTAGCCAGGACTGTCAAAAACTGAAAAACAACATCCACATCTGATTCAGCAGAAAACTGGCATTATGAAAAGTACAGCTTAAAAATCTAACACAGTTAAGATTTTGGTTGGAAGTGACTTGTAAGTGATGCTTCAGACACATTTGTCCTATCAGGAGGAAAACTCTCTGGCCACCAAGACCAAAAAGAAATCTCTTCCTTAATGCCCTTTCTAGGAAACAGGTTTTTACATTGACTTTTCTTCAAAACTTAAAACCCAGCTATTCAAAGTAAATGAAAATTACCAAATTCCTTAGAGAACTGGAATTATATAACTGAAAATATAAACTAGATTAATAGTATAATCATAGGATGTATTCTATTCTGTCATCTGTAATTTCTTTGAACCACTTATTTTCTTATCATGTTTTAAGAATTCTGTATATTAATAATAAAATAAAAATCCACCAAACTTTTAGCTCTTTTAGTTCTTAGCATTCACAGCTGTACATCTTTTGTACCCGTAAACTGTTTAACGAATCATCAAAACTTTGTGTCATTACTTCCTAGGTTCTTCTATTTTCTGGGAATTCAAAGGGCACAAAAGACTGATTTTCCAGGCAGTTTTAAAAGTAATTAATTTTTTAAGCCTCAAGTGAAATCTGAGGGCTTTTATACAGGAAGTATTTTGCAATCTTTTTTCAACATCTACAAAGGAACTAACAGATTACAAGAAAAAGGAAATGACTGGGGAAAAATAGGAAAATCCCCTCCTACTTTTTTTTTATTTGAATCAAATGCTTTATTTGAAAATGAAGGGCATGAAGCAAGATAGATATGCTCAACAACTGACTGTTAAATGTACAAAGTGAGCTATGTACACAATGATTAATTTCCTGCAAAACAGCTGTCAATTCTGTTCCTGTAGTATCCAACTTGCACTTGAAGAGCATATTACATGTTTAAGAAATTAAATAGTTCAGTGGATCATTTCCATGCTGTCAAAGTTACAAAAATTAGAACATAACATGCAGACAAATAAGATGGTTTAACCGCTTGCTGCTTCTGCCACTGAAAGAGAGAGTGCAGATCTCTCCTGCACATTATCCTTCCCTCTCATTTATGCCAAGTCAGTGAGCCAATTTAGTTCATTAAATCAGCACAAAAACCTTCCCTTTTTTGACAGACTATTTTTCTGTCTTTTAAACAAGCAAGGAAGAGCCAGACAAGCACAAGAGATCCAAGAATGCAGCTGGGAGGAGGGAGTCAGGCTAATTGTTCTGATGGCCACAGACTGTTGGATTGGCTCTGCTGCATGGTCTGCCTGTCCTTGCGGCGTCTCCTTGAGAGATGTCTGCCCTCACATCATCTCAGCAGATGGTGATGCATCTCTTGATTGGCATAGGTTCATAAAGCTCCTCCATAACTTAAAGAAATTATTAATACTCTGCTACAGCAGCTACACCATTACTCTTGCAATTATGTGTTCACATACAACAGAGAACTCATATTATTGCCATTCCCAAGACTAGTCTGTTCACATCCAGATCCAACAAATTCTACTGATACTTTCCCATATTCTGTACATCCATTCTCCTGAGCTGTCATATATTCTTGTTTTGCCTCTTCACTAAGCAGTCTCACAAGACTTGATGCCAGTCTTGCTAAGAAATATTTCAAATAGATCTCAAAGTTTTGGTGCTAAAAAATAATTAGTTTCAACTGCTCTTGCTCCAAACCTTCCTGATCTGATACAGTAACATTTCAAGGACCAGAGGACAGCAAACTTTTCCAGAGTCAGAATCAGCTGTGTCTTTGTCATTCCCAATAGATGTATTCCTAAAGCTCTCCAGTGACATTCAAAAATTTCACACTCTCCTCAATGCTTTACTCCACTACTCAGCTACCTTTAATTCTAAAAGTTTTTTCAGTATCTAATGTGAAGCTTCCTTGCTGCAATTAATGAACAGGTTGTTCACTACTCTTCATAATATCTTCCCAAGGAAAATAACTACTTCAACTCAGTCTTCCTGATTTTATGCTAAAGCCCCCAGCTCACTTAACCCTTCCTTGAAGGCAAGTTCCTCACTGCTGTCTTCCCACGGCTTCCCACTGGCCTCTCCTGCAGTGCCACACCTAAAACTCAACAGGTCCTGCTGTAGCCAGTCTTCCTGATCCTACACAACCCATACCAAAATCTACAGGAGGGCAAGAACCACAGGATACATGCCAAGTGCAATGAAAAGCCAGGCAGGAGAGCCGGGGGAAAGGAAGGCACTATTGCAAGCAGCTCCCAGGAGAGCAGTGCACCATCCCAGCCGACCCACTTTGATCCACAGCAGCGCTCAAGCCTCAAGAGCCATACCTTGTTTATGCTTCCTTTTACTAAAGTGGGAAGGAAACAGACCTGGCAGGCCAATAGGTCTTGTACCAGCCTTTCATGATGAAATGCCTGGCCTGACAAGCCATACTTGCTAAAAAGTGCTCCAGTGATAATTCAATACTCGTCTTTCCAATCCTAGAGCAGAAGACTCAGACTTACGTTACCATAATAAAACTCTCTACTTGGAGGAGGGGAAGGAGGTGTTTTATAGTGCTTTATAGATAAGTCTTGTACTGTGTACTCCAGTACTAAGAAAGGTAAATAACCTCACATCCTTTATTTTGGGTATCAGAAGCATAGCAAGCAAATCCTGTAGTAACAAAGTCACTGAGAGCAGGACATAGGTCCTCTGAAGTAATCCATAATATGGCACCATCAAGTTCTGGAGAAGCCTGAACTATGAGTGTAAAACTTCTTTGTATAACTTACAATACACTTTTCAGTATTAACAATATCATGAAGATTCACATAATTTCAGACAGTCCTGAAACTTAAAAGGTTCTGAATTCATTGGAATATTTGAGAAAGCTGCACTTTGACAGGGTCAGAATCAAAGGACAACCCCAAGAAGTAATTCAGGTCCGCAGGAATCAGGTTGTGCTTTCAGCTTAACACTGATACCCGTTCCATACTTCACAGCCCCTTATCCCTTCCTGTACTGGCAAATGCCTTCACACAAAACTCCAATCCGCACTAAAAATGGCCCTATAACTCTTAATGCTCTCATAGGATGTAAATGTGTCTCCTGAGTTTTCCTACAATTTCTCATCCCTGTTTTAGTGCTCCAACAGTGATATTTACAGTGGTAAAGCCACAGAACCTGTAAAGAGGACAGCACTGCTACCACAAATGTATGGCATTATGTTCTAAGACAGCTAGGCAACAGCAGTGAGTGTGATACTATATATTGCAGTGAACTAGTGAATAGAGATAAGCAGGTACTGATAATTTTCTAATTCTTTCAGCACGTGCTGCAACAGAACTCAGGAGTGTTAACTGAGGCAGTATAATTGCAGTAGCAGCAGAAGAACAGGATGGGGAAAAGATGGCAGCAAAGAATACAAAGCATCTGGCATAAGTTAAAAGGGAATATTCATTAATTCTCAAAGACTCCCCATATTAAACACCACACAGAAACGTACAGAGAACATTTCACCTAATCTTGCTCTTTTATGAAAAATGTTGCACATGACAAAGCTGATGGGTCTAATTCTGCATGAACTTCAAACAGCTCTGATTAATGAATCATGGAAAAACTTCTTCCACAGGCAGTGAGTACCCGATGGGTTGTACTGTACAGTTTCTCCCAGTACAGGGTAACTGTTAGGCCCTACACAACTGCATCAGTCACTTAAACCCCATTCAGCTGCTATGGGCCAGCCCACTTAAAGCACAGCTGTTGTCTATTGAGGCTCTCCCAACAAGGCTCTTTCTGCACTAGGAGGTCTGTGGGAAGCGGAGCGGGCAGCACTAGGAACAGATGGTACAATGCCTTGCAAGATGGCCAGCTGTACAGAGACTTGAAAGGCAGACAATCCCCTCGCAGCCATTACACAGGCACTATTGGGATTTCCTGTTTGTGATCGGAAAATACAAAGTCCAATGAAGGTGGACTCTTATCTTGCCAAATAGATAAGAAATAGACAAAGCTAATAACCTGTTTCTAAATTTAAGAAGAGATTATGGCAAAAAAAGCATTCAAACAGACAAACAAAACTACCATACAAACTCATGCCATTTGAGTCCTGGCACTCATATGGACAACTGGCTCCAAATAGCGTAACTATATATTTGCAATCCAGAGCTCCATGATCCATGCTTCACATAATTCTTTCGTCAGACTCAAAACAGAGCTAGGATGATTCTTAACTGCAATCAAGCATAACTGAGTTAAAAACCAGTCATGGTACAAGTTTGACATGACAAGTTAGACTTGACAAGTTTGCAGGATGATAATTAGTCCTTCACATTTTACAAAATTTTAGTACAAAATCTTCTCCATTAGGGTTTGGCATAATTAAGCTGCCTGACAGTCTTTAGGGCAAGATAACTAAATCCATTATTCTGGCAACTAACTAAAACTGAACTATCTTTGTTAATAATAAAAAAAATCTAACATGATGCCATTGCTTTACGTTGCTTTTCTGAACAAGCACACATATTCCTTCCTTGTTTAATGATGACTCTTAGTATAACACTGCTTATCCTTTCCTTTGCCCTACATATGTTACTAGAATGAATTGCCTTTGTATTCTCCGTCATACTATGAATATTTTATCAGGAGTTTTACAGGTGAATACTCATTCTCACACACTGAGACACGGTTGCATCATACTGTGCTTTAATTTAATCAAATACACATAGGAAGATTATGTCAGCTCTTTTAGGCATAAAGTTCAGAACTTGTGCTAGGCTTTTAATAGAGAAACTGGCATAAAGGAATGCAAGAAACATTTCAGCATGTCACTATTAACAAAGTTCTTCTTTGATAAAAATACACTACACTCCCTGCATCAAATGTTTGATGTAGTGAAGATTATTTTCTTGTGTTCTGAAATTATCCATCCACACAGACATTTCTTACAGCCAACAAATAATACAAAAACAATTTTTTTCCAGGCAACTGAACTGAACTAAAAAGAAAAAAGTCTGGTAGGCAAGTATGCCATTTATAAAGAACTTTGCTAGCCTAAATTATCAAGAAGTAAACAAAGTAAACAACATAGCGATAGCATTTAGCATACCGTGCTTTTAGCAAGTTCCTATCAAGACATTAAAAAAGTACTCTATAGCCCAAACCTTGCACCAGAAATGTTACTTTAATGTGAAGGTCAGTTGTCTTATTGCATCATTCCCTGCCTTTTTTTTTTTAAGAAAAAAATCAAACCAAACCAAACCACCCAAACTTTGTCTAAAATTAATCTATCTGTAATCCAGTTCATGAGGAGAAAGAAAAATCAAAACAGACATGCTAATGTTTAAGAAAAAAAGTCCAGATTTCAAAACAGCTTATTTAAGAAATTACAAGTATTGCACAACAATGGAGGCGTTCACATTCCAGAGCTGAAGAAAAGCATTTCAGCCTTACAAAATACTATTCCAAAGGTTCAAAGTTTTTCCCCAGTCTTTCCACTATGGTTTCTGTAACTCCATCACCCTCAGTAAGGAGAAAAATTTTAATCCCATATAGAAGAACTACAAAATGTGAAGCTGTCAGTAGTGTGAGTCCAGTGGGCTCACAGAATTTAGAGCACAGTTGTGGTATCCAGTCAAAGCAAAGCTGAACATGTTGATTCTGCCTTCTCCCAATCAGTCTGCTGTCCCAAGCCATTCTGAGGAAAATACAGTTATTCTGACCCCATCACCCACTATCATTAAGCTTGTGGCTTCTGAAGGTAACCTCACAGCATGGCATTCCCACTCTGCCTATTCCCACTGCCTAGGCACTTCTGTTCCTACCAGGCCACCGTAAACCAGCTCATGCTCAAAAAATATCAACTCTTCTACTCAAAACTTTCTCAAGACACATTGTTCCTTTCACATCAAAAGTGATCCTGTATGTACAAAACTAAATAGTGCAGGAGAAAATGCAAGGGTTTTTTTTTTTTTTTAAGTTTAAGACTTAAAGAGAAAAAAATACTAAACTAGAAATTTATATGCTCCCTTTTTGACTCTTTTAAGAGATTTTCTGCAAATACTTATGCCACCACACCAGTATAAAGCTAAGAGTGCAGACACTTCCAGCTAACAAAAACTGAGCTGACAAGACCACCTGAGCAGTACTGCACAAATGGACAAACTCAACCCCACAAACAGCGTAGCTGTGCCCATAAAGCATTATAGCCCAGTTACTAAGTCAAGTCCTATTAGCACCCTAAAACATACCTATTCTACTTCTGACCCCAAGCTGCCTTCTGTGGGACCACCCTGGCACCCTTGTGGCACGCTCAGGCTTTCAGATCCAAAGACAGGACACACAAAGGTGTCTCCACATCTTATACATCTGCCAGCTGTTACAAACAACTTCAGTGCTGCTAAACCGGAAGTTTTGGTGTAGAAGATTCTGGGCAGAAGTAAGCAAGAGCATAGGTCTATGTTATGTTGTCACTTCATGTGTCTTTTGGCAAATTGAAGCTAGCACTCCCCTTCTCTGAGGAATAAGCAAAGTAGCCGTGGACTGAGCTCGCTCTGCTGTCTTTTGCACATGTGACTTCAAGCATCCATGCCCTTTTTAGAGGTGTCTGAAGATCTAGATCCCCATTTTGAAATCAGAGCTAAAAAGGTCTCTTTAAAAGTTCATATAGAGAAGCGAGGCCAGGAAGTAAGGCCAGGAATTCTGCTTTGCAACACAGGATGTGCCAGTGCAGGGCCTCCGTCGGGCTTTCTTGGAAACTTAAATTACGTAAATTAAATTAACAAATAAATAACTCTGGAGGGAAAAAAAGCCATAATAAATTTACTTACATAACTGCAAATTTGCATAGGCTAAATAAGTGACTACAAACCCCACACAACTCTTCCCTCTTTGCAATCTCACACTTTTGAGTTTCACAGTTACAACAATTAGAGGATGTATCTGGACATGATTCAACTACAGGCAGAAGTACCCAGTTTTCTGCTGTAATTCTAGAGGTCAAAAGCTCACCTGGTCCTGCGGCACATCCTTTTATTCCCACTGAAAAGGTTTCCCAAGTAGTACCCAAAATACCCTTTCCACCCTTTAAAAAACCAATAAATTTAAAACTAATGTCACCAAGATACAGCATAGATACTGGAATAGAAAAACAGAGAGCACTGTACGAATATATATGTATATAGATAGATATATACACACCAATACATCAAAGTCTTTTTCTTGATTCAAGAGTACAGAGACCACTAGGAACAAACGTGGACCTAACGCGCTGCGTACTGCTACAGCCCTGAACTACCAAGGTGTGGGCGGACAAGCATGAAAATACAACAAAAGAACCTACACTGCACAGAAGTAACTATCTCCCTCCTCGACCTGTCAGCTATTTGTTTCGGCACATCAAATCCTATACAAATGAACCATTAAAAGGAGGGGGGCGAACTCTGTCGCCCCGCGGCAGCGTCTGGCTCACCCCTGGGAGGGAGAGGGACGGGGGCAGGCAGAGGGAGGGGGGCAGGGAGAGGGTAAAGGGAAGGGAGAGGGACAGGGAGAGGGGAAGGAAGAGGGACAGGGCAGGGAGCGGCCCCGGCGGTACCTGTCCCAGCGGCGCGGCCGGGCCCAGCAGCGCGGTGGCCAGCGGCGGCGGCGGCGGCAGCAGCAGCGACAGCAGCAACAGCAAGAGCTCCCGACGTCTCAACGCCGCCTCCATCTTGCGACCCGGGAATTAAAACAAAGTGAAACATCAACAGGCGGGGCCGGGAGGAAGCCAGAGAGGCGGTAGGAGGGGGCCGGTCCTGCCCCGGCCCTGCCCCTGCCACTGTCACTGTCCCTTGCCCCTGCGCTGGCCCTGACCCGGCACCGCCGCCGCTGGGAGATCCCGAGTTCGGCGTTGCAGAGTAAGGCGCGGGTCCGTGCCCGCGCCTACAAGAGCCCGTCACTGATAATAGGCGATAGCAGCCTTTGAAAGCACTTTGCATAATAAGAGAGCTACCACTATAGAGAGTGTTAATAATTACAGCTGTTTCTGAAATGGCCGGCGTGCGTCGGGAAGGCTCCCGTGGGGCGCCTGCAATTGTTCACCTGCGAGGGTCGTATGGCCAGAGTGGGACCGGGCTGAGCACTGGAGCACTGCACTGCAAGGGGGGTTTCTTGAAAGCAGAAGCAGGGCAGCATACTCCGGGAGGGAGCAAAAAGGGTCATCGGAAAGGAATAAGGCACAAGATAAAGTCTGAAAGAGCTAGAGGTCATTCTAAAGAAGAGAAAACAGCGGGGAAATTTAGTGGTGGGAGTCAAAGCCATTGAAGTCTTAGGCAAAAACAAAGTTAACAAGCTGGATCTCCAAGTCCTCAGTGGATATGAAGATAAGAAGTGCTTTATTTGCAACAAGAAAGATTGCTATTACCTATTAGCAAAAAACTTCCCAATGGTAAGGGTAGTAAATATATTAACACCTTGTCTAGGGAGGTTTTAATACAGCAATAAATTAGGTGTCCTGTGGAAGCAATCTGTGACTCCCAATTGGTTGAAAATTAATATAAACCATAAACCCCACAGAAACTTAATATTTTATATGCAGTTTGCATTCACGAGACACTGGTATAAACATCTGGCACAAGGTACAAGGTATTGGAAAATGAGGCTTTAGAGAGTCATATATTGTGAACTATATTTCATACAATTACATGAAAACCTCAAATATTTAATCCCTAAACACCTCTATTATCAGAAGTTAGTACTGTTTTAGAGACTGGGAAAAACAAAGCTGATTAACTGCCTTTGTAATAATCACAAAAGTCAGTAACAGAAGAAGGAATAAAAACTCAGATGTCTTAATTTCCACTACCTCTCTTTACCACCATCACCTGGTTTACCTAGTTTCTCTTAGGCCTGTCCTTAAGACTTTTTTTTCTTTTTTTTTTTTTTTAAATCTGCTGTGTTTGGTAAACTGAAAGAAATATGTAAAGGATCTGTTCACTGTGCAGTTCTCATGAGGCAGAAAACTAGGAGGTAAGTTAGCTCCCCAAGACAGCGTTTTGCTGAATCTTATGACGGGTGCATGAGTGATTTCAGGGATATGATGGGTGCCAGAATCCAGCTCTTGTCAGTACTTGCAGCCATTTGCATGTGCTAGTGGGAGGAAGTTTAAATTACCGAAATTCCTAACTATGAGTTGCACTCTGTATAAATCAGAGTGGGATTGTCTTCCAACAGTACAATATTACAGTGTTTTGTGTATTAGAATAATTAACTAAAATGTTTACAAATGTACCAGAGGCATAATAATGTTATCAGGGTACATAAAAATAGAGGGAAGCAAGGATCACTGTTCTGCAGAATTTATAGATTTGTCAAAATTCCAGCTGGGCTCTCAGCTGACCTTGAGGAATTTAGCATCTCACTGAAATGGAATAGTAGATGAATGCCTGCTCATTTTTTACTGTCTTCATTTGTATGGTTCCTGGTAAACTACCTATCGATGCTTTCCTTCTGCTTCCATCATTCTTTCCTTTTTCTCTCAATCTCTTGCACCCCCTTTTCTTCAGTCCTCTTTCTTCTTTGCTTTTTATTCTCCTGGAACTTAATTAAAACTTGAAAAACCACGTACTAAAAATGCTTTCAAGATACTTCTGTTTTCCCCAAATTTCAAAGCTTTTATTAGTCTCACAGCACAACAGAAGTCATAACAGTTTTGTTTAACATAAATGGTAAAATTTCTTGCACTAAATAACTTATGATCAGCTTCACAAGTGAATAGTCCTTGGGTGATACAGGAAGTACTGGGTGCTGGGACAGGCGGAGAGCATAACAGGGCTTTTCCTTTTGGCTCAGCCCCAAAGCTTCTAGGCTCCCTCAGTCTGCCCGTGAACATGTCATGACATTTGTAACTGTTAGAATATGGAACATTTTAAAGTATGTGGTGCTGAGACTGACTACTGCTCGAGCTGCTGAGTGTGCCAGAAGTACTATATTTCCCTGGATTTATATTTAAGTTGGAAAGTCACGTTTTTTACTTTTTTTAAGTGATCCTGAAAAGCCATTTTTAGTTTGAATCTTCATTATAGTCATGGGTTATTAGGAGGTAAAAGCCAGTATAAAGAATAAGGAAATTAGGATTTAATTTCTTTTGTGACTAAAAAGAGTGATAAAAGCCTGGCCTTAGTTAGTGGTATGCTTTCTTACTGCAGTGCAAAGTAAGAGTACCTAAAGTAGCAAGTTAGTTAAATTTCATGCAGCACAGGCTTGTATGAGACTAATGTACTGTTTACATGCCTCTTAAAGTTTTAGAGTAATAAATGTAATATGTGCTATAGTGCTTTCTTCTGTCAATAACTGGCATACGGATGGCTTTAAAACAGCCTTGAATCAATTCCAGATTGACATGGAGACTGGGAATAAGCTCACAAAAACATCACAACACTGCAAAACAATTGATGATAGCACAAACAGCTTTGAAAACTAGCACAATATGGAGGCAGAATACAATACCCTGCAGTGCATGTCTTGGCCCCAGGACCAGCCCACTACATCTCCAGGACAATTATGCAGCAGTATAGAGCTGCAAAGTAAACTCCCTGCTTGGCTGTTTATAAGGGAGCTATTAGATCTGCTGTTACTTTTATTACTACTTGAAGAGGAGGTCCTGCTTACATGCACCTGCTTATATGTACCAACTTACATGCACCAATTTACATGCACCTCTGTGTACTGTGCATTCCTGCTCAGTGAATCAATTCAGGTCACTAATCTGGCAGAAAACAAATTTAGCAATAAACAAAACCAGTTTCCCAACACATTAATGACTTGGATCAACTCATTATGTGGTGAGTACCAGAGCATGATCTAGAAAGAGGTGAAGACAGTACAGTTTGAAGCAGAAGCTCTCTGTGCTGGGGAGTGGGATCCCTTGTTTTGAAGGCAACGATCCTTTAGATTGAGTTCAGCTGTAACACATAAGCCCAAAAACACATTGGAAGGGAATAAATTCTGTATACTTGTCTGTCCTTTCAGAGTCACAGTACTATAGGTCATATTGTGACCATCTACTCAAGGTAAATATTGGGACTGTTAATTGCTCTAATTAATATCTGTGAGGTAAAACTGTTTTTGACTATGTAGAATAAGCACACACCCCCCTCAGTGCACACCACACTCAAAAGTTGAGTGATGCACCTCCAAACGTGCACTTTGCTGTAAGAGGTTGCTCCTAGGGGCAGACGGGGAGGAATCCTAGAATTGTTAAGGTTGGAAAAGACCTTCAATATCATCGAATCCAAGCTTTGACCATAATTTCCATACAAGCTGTGTAATCCCAGCCAACTTCTACATATGCTCAAGGGAAGGGTCTTCACATGAGCAGGGGTCTTTTTGACCTATGGCTGTGATTTTTTAGTATTATAATGAGCATAGTTCAGCTATAGGATAGATGGACTTCAACTGAGTCTTTTGCCAAGTTAGCAATGTATATATAGAGTGGCATCAATATCTTGATTCACTACATCCTGAAAGCTTGTTGGTTCCAGGATGTCTTTGGCTAAGGGATGCTGACTGCTATCTGTTCCACTGATTAGATCTCCTTTCTTGCTGATTAGGCTTGAAAGAGAGAGTCCAGAGAAGGGTGACAAAGGTGAAGGATCTGGTGCATAAGTGCTATGAGGAGAGGCTGAGGGAGCTGGAGTTGTTTAGCTTGGAGAAGAGGCTCCTTAGGGGTGACCGCATGGCTCTCTACAACCACTTGAAAGGAGATTGTAGCCAGGTGGGGATCGGCCTCTTCTCCCAAGCAACCAATGACAGGATGAGAGGACATGGCTTTAAGCTGCGCCAGGGGAGGTTTTGGTTGGAGATTGGGAAGAATTTCTTCACAGAAAGGGTGATTAGACACTGGAATGAACTACCCACAGGGAGGTGGTGGAATCGCCGTCCCTGGAGGTGTTTAAGGAAAGACTGGATGTGGCACTCAGTGCCATGGTCTGGTTGACAAGGTGGTGTTCGTTCATAGGCTGGACTCGATCATCTCAGAGGTCTTTTCCAACCCAATTCATTCCGTGATTCTGTGTGAAGGTACACAAAGATCTTACATCGTACACCCTGCCTTAGGGTCGACACATTCCACGTTTTCCGACACCTGCGCCCTCAGAGCCCCGGGACAGCCCTTCCCGCCCCTTGCGGCCCGCAGGGGCCTCCGCGCCGGCAGAGGGCGCGCCAGCCGGGCCGCCGCACGGGAGGGGGCGGACGGCGGCCATGGCGGTGCTGCTGGAGACCACGGTGGGCGACCTGGTCATCGACCTGTACACGGAGGAGCGGCCCCGCGGTACGAGCCGGCCCCACCGGGTGTGGGTCCGCCCCTGTCCGCCACCGGGACCGGGCTGGCCACTGTCCCCTGCCGGTACCGCGTTCCCCCTGCGCGGGCAGGTGGCGGCCCCGAGCGGGATAGCGGCCGGGCTGGGCGCCCCTGGGGCGGGCGGGGGATCCAGGCGGCGCTTGCGACCACAAATGTAATATATTCTAAATCAAAGGGCTGCTGTGATCTTCTTTCTTAGGTGTTTGAAAAGAAACGGGAGGGAAAATCAAGTGTATTTCTGTATAACTAGCCGTGTTTAGAATTCTTCGAATCGCTAGAGATGGGCTGTAGGAAGGGAGGAAATGTTACCTCTCCTTAGAGCACTTCAGCGTTTATAGATGATACTCTGATGAGTCTCGACACAATCTGCTCCCAAACCACTTTTCTACACGTTAAACTGAATATCTGTTGTATCTGTTCTTCCTGTATCTGGAATATCCTTTAGTAAATGTTGGTATGGTTTTTTACAGCTTGTCTGAATTTCCTGAAGCTCTGCAAAGTCAAGTACTACAACTATTGTCTTATTTATAATGTACAGGTGAGGATTCTCAATTCCTTTTTTTTGTTGTTGGTTTAAAATCACAAACACGAAAGCAATATCTAACGTATTCTGCTTTGTGGCAGAGGGATTTTATTATACAAACTGGTGACCCCGTGGGAACTGGCCGTGGAGGGGAATCCATATTTTGGTAAGTGTTTATGTATCAACATGATATATGTATGTGTGTGTATAATATATGTATCAACAATGAATTGTATAGGGAAATAGGGGCTCCAGTTTGATTATCTTCAGCTCTCTTGAGGCAGAATTACTGGTGGGAAGTAAAAATGTTGGTGGATAGGCTTCTTTGGTTGTCATACCTAGATACCTTTTTAACTTCTGCGCTGCCTTTGGCCATTCCATTTTTTTTTTCCTGGACATTGTTCTATCTTTGACCTTAGAAGTGAAGTTAAACCAACAGCTTGTATGTACATTTCTGTTTGTTTAAAAAGTAGCAAATAACTGTAGTTTGGTAAGAGAAGTATCGTAACTAAGTGCTCTGTAGAAGGCAAAATCATTAGCAGTTTGTTACTACTTTTATCTTTGTAATAAAATGTAGTTAATTGAGCATGAGTGAAACGTAGAGGCTATATTTGATATCCTCTGTGTATAAGAACGTAATCCCTTTGTTCTAAAAATTTGTTTAAGTTCATTTTAGTAATTTTGAATGTATATAAGGAAATCGCTTTTCTTCCTTGTTTAAAACATTTCTGATGGTCATGCAGACAAAAGTTGAAGAAATCATTTGAACAGCTGGGATGGAAGTTAGCAAAATGTTTATGTCCTATATGATTCCTTTGAAATTGTTATTAAAAGTAGAATTAAAATTGCAGAGCAGAACTAATTACAAAGTGCTGGGGAACACAATATACAGAGATAAATAGTTCAGTTTGAACAGAGACAGTGTTGCTCGACCAGTGTTGGCTTTTGTAAGTCAGTCTGAGCCTCTTAAACACAAAACCTTGAACCTATGGATCCATGAATCCTCACTTTGTGGTCCTGGAAACAGTATAATTGTGCTAAGCAGATGCAAGTCTAGGAAGGTAAACTTGCCAGACTTAAGCTCTCTCTGCACACAAGTAGATCAAGTTTATTTTGATACTCTGCTCTGTTACAAGTCTTCTGAGACTTATTGGTATGGCAGGTAGAGAAGTGCAACGTGATGAGAGAGTGTGAGATCCTGTCCTGCTGCTAGCGTGGAGAATGGCAGTTCGTCTTTTTTACCTGTTCGTTATTGCTGAAGTCCACAAAATCTAGTTTTCTGTTTCTCTTGGAAGAGAAATTTTTGATGTAAATTATTGTATTTTTACAGTGTGGAATAACTTATTTTTACAGAACCTACTTAAAACCTACTTCATGCCTCAGAAAAATGTTATATACTGCATTGAACAGCATATAAATACACCCCTCTATCTCCCCCAACCTCCTTCTGTGAAATGTCTCAGAAAAATCTGTTGTTCTCCTGTAATACAAAGTGAACTATATAAGTGTACAGGTCCATAAAAATGTGCATGGATGCAGTGTATATTCTGGGTTTATTTGAAGGCCAATGTAAAAATTTTTAAGATGTCTTATTTACTGTTTTACAGCATTTCATTAGCTCACTTTTTCTTGTAACGAATGTGTTATATATATTTTCAGTCAACTCTATGGTGATCAAGCTAGATTTTTTGAGGCAGAAAAGGTGCCAAGAATCAAGCATAAGAAGAAAGGAACTGTGTCAATGGTGAACAATGGCAGTGATCAGCATGGATCACAGGTTGGTACACAGTGTTGGTACACATCTAAGTAACTAAAATGAAGACTCCATGAGTTTACAAAAGCAATGCAACGATGATAGTGTCATCTCAATAGCATCATCTTGTAATATGGTCAAAAGACATGTGAAAAACCAGCCATAGTTAAATATTTTGCATAGGATTTCAGGTCCCAATGGGTATTTTGTTACAGACAAGAGAAAAATTAAAATACTCAGATTCAAATCCTGTCCTAGATTAGTTTTATTTGTTAGCACTCAGTCCTCTATTTTTTCCTTTATTTATTCCTGTTAATACCTCGATGGGATTTTGCTAATGTATAAAACAGTCAGGAAAAAAATCTGTAGTTGAATGGAAGGGAAAAGTAAGGAAACCAGGGTTTGAAATAATCTTGAAATTTTCTGGTTATGACTTCATGTTAGTTTGGAAACTGAAATCATACCACGGTTTCTTCTGTATTGTTACATAGAAGTGTGTATTAATAATACAGTAAGTTTACAGTTTTACCCCAGTGCTGGTATAAAACAGTTTTTGAAAGTGGTGGTGTGCCCTTTGCTGTTCCTTGTTCAAGTGCATTTTTGCTGTAGGTAGGGGTTTTTACATTTTTTTTAAAGTT
This sequence comes from Corapipo altera, assembly GCF_003945725.1. Lineage (NCBI taxonomy): Eukaryota > Metazoa > Chordata > Aves > Passeriformes > Pipridae > Corapipo > Corapipo altera. The sequence goes on from NW_020884874.1 coordinate 28,466,546, forward strand.
CTTTTGCGTAGAATGGTGTTGTTTCTAAATTATTATTTTAGGTCTGTTGTCACTTTTATAAATTTAAAATGCCTCACTTGTAATATCCATATGTTTTAATTTTTAAAAAGAGGGTTTCTTAATAACTGAAGAACAGTTAAGAAAAAAGTATGGGTTTATTCCAGCTAGAGCTTGTAATATATGCAGTTAATTTTTCTGCTTCCTTGCATTGTATGTGTAAAAGTGCTTGGGTGTGGGGTTTAGGAAAAAGAGGTGATATTTGTATTTATATTTAAGGTGCAACCTGCTAGTGTATATACAGGCATATGGGAACGAATGCAATTCCCAGGAACATTATTGCAGCTTCTTCCTTGGGAAAGAAGAATTCCAGTAAGGAATTACATGGAGTTGCCTTACAAGTAGAGTGTAGCTTAGTGTAACCTATACCAAATACTAGCCAGTCTTAGCTGTGTTGCAGAGAGAATGAGGAGTGAGATGTTACTGGTCAGATTGTAAAGTGTGGATGTAATGGTTGTGTTCTGTTATTTGTGCATATCTGCTTCTTCCTCCTTCATTCATTACCGAGTGCCCTCCATCTTTGATTAGTTACCAAGTGCTCAGTTGGTATCATTTTCCAGATTTTCACTTCAGTTTTACCCTGAAGTGAAAGACCTGATTTGTATTAAGATACATTTCAGTGCCAGTTGATCTAAGTCAGTGCTACTGTGTTCTAGTTCTTCTCTCAGTGCTACTGCATCCTGTTTTTCAGGAGAGAAAGAAGGAAGGAAAAAAGTCTGGGTAGAATTAGGTGAAGGTAGAACTGTGGAAGTTTTTGCCACATTAATGAAAATGCACCTGCTGACCACTGCCTGTTGAACAGGTGATTAGAGCTCAGCTCCCAACTCACTGCTACCTGGAGGGGTAGCCTTGTACTTTCTGCCCTCTCCCTTTCATCAGCTGTGGTGCCTGTCACAGCCTTTGCTGGTCTTGCTCAAGAAACCTACTCAGCAGGTAGCTGTCTGCTCTTCCTCTGCCTGTCTGACTTTCTGCCAGATTGCTGAGTCAAACCAACTCACAAAAGGATCCAGAGAGCCAGAGCTGAAGGCTCATGCAGAGGGAGACTTGTATGAGAGAGCCTCTCTGCCTCAGGCAGTGGCTGTGAGCTGTAAGTTGGCTCACAGTGCTCCCAGAGCTGATGGAAGAAGACTAATCTTCTTCTGCAAAAGTCAGGAAGAATTTTTTTCCCATCAGATTCAGTGAGAGTTGTCTCTCTCCTAAGGTAAAAAAAGCAAACAAAACAAAACTGAATTTTGGTATTCATTGTTACTGGTTTTGTGTCTTCTTTTGTAGTTTCTTATTACTACAGGGGAAAACCTGGATTACCTTGATGGTGTACATACAGTATTTGGAGAAGTGACAGAAGGCATGGATGTATTGAAGACAATTAATGAAACCTTTGTAGATAAGGACTTTATCCCGTATCAAGATATCAGGTGTGACTGCTTTTAACTTCACTTTTTGAGGAATACATTGTAATTAAATGAATTAGTCTTTTTTTGAAACTAGATGAATATTTTGAAGTCAGGTGACCTGTACATGCTATGTTAAATATTTTTTTTATTCCAGTAATATTGGTAAAATAAGCAAGTACTAAATAAACAAGTATGTATGCAAGTACTCAACTATGCCACCCTTACAGAAGCATCAGTACTAGAATTTAGAAGCATCAACACTAGAATTTACAAGCATACGGTATATGATGATCTCGGAGGTCCCTTCCAACCCAGCTGATTCTATGATTCTATATTTGGCTGTTTGGGATATAACTGAGAATTAGTGGGGCTGGTGTGCTGTTACTTGAGTAAAGAGAGTTTTATTTGCATGTAACCGATGCTGATCTTGATTTTGTTCTCTGTAAGGATAAATCACACAGTAATTTTAGATGATCCGTTTGATGATCCACCTGGCTTGGCTGTTCCTGATCACTCACCAGAACCTACGAAGGAACAGCTCGATGTGAGTGCTCATGTTATCTTCTTGGGGAAAAGTTGGAAGAAATAATGAAATAAATTTATCTCTAGTGGTGTCCAGCACAGAATTGGCCAAAATAAGAATTCAGTCTTTTAAGACTTTGTCTGTCGAATCCATGTCCTAAAAGAACGACACATTTTTTCACACAGGAGGATAAGCAACACTCTTCTGCTACACATCTTGAGTTCTGATATGTCAAATGCTTGTCAGTTATTTGAAGCTATTGCTGTGTTGAATCAAATACAGCTGCTTAATCTTTCGAGAAAAGGTTAAAAGCATGACTTGAGTGCTCTCCCCGGTGACTCTGGTGGATTTAGGTTTGAAAGCTGTATTTTAGATTTCTATTTGCAGTGTAGATAAGCAGAACATTCAGAATATTCACCTTAGGTATTATTTGTTTTCTGTATACTCTGCTAGAAGACAAAATATAACTAACATTTACTATTATTAAAGTAGTTACCACTATTTTCCTTTTAAATGTGAAATAGTATGTGTTTCAGTGGAAGTAATTGTGGTCATTCTTTGAGTTATATGTGCTAACATGCATACTGTTGTGGACTATTTGTTCAAACAGAAGAAATCTTCTAAAAAATAATTGGAGTAGTTAATAATTCACTCATAGCATGGAGCTATGGAAGTTATATGTGAGATTATCTCCTTGCATGGAAAGGAGTTTTTTCAAGCAATGACTAAATTGAATAGAGAGAATATTGTTTATTCTCAAACTTAATACCTATAATTACAAGATTGGAAGGAGGCTTTCATAGTGTGTCTGCACTGTGGTTAGTCTCTGATGTACCTTCAGATACGTTAAATGGTATAAAGAGTTTAATAGCTCACTGCCAACTGTGTAGAGACTTGAAAATTTTACTTAGTTTTCTTTTTTGTAACCTTTCTGAAGATACACCTTTTGGTGTCTGTAAGAGGGAGAGCATTGTGTTGATGCTGAAGAGGAGAAAAATTAAACCTCAAATCCTATCTAGGTGTAGGTGTATAAAAATAAAATTCTTGTTTTGCTATATTCTGTTTAATGTTTGAGTCTTACAAGACATCATGGATACTTGCAGTGTTCCTGATCTTCATTTCGGGTAGGAACTATCTGAATTAGAAATGATTTGACACTTGTGATGAGTTTTTCAGTATGAGGTGGGAACATAAAAGAATTTAGAATACTTAACTGAATATTGTTTAGACTGGTCCCAAAACTTCATACATAGTTCACAGTACCTGAAAGTCCACTTCTGCGGAGATACAGTGCTTAAGCATTTTCATGTCTTGAGGTGTGAGGGGAGAGATCATACAAGTAATATTTGGAAAGTAAGAAAGAATTTTTGGCCATGACTTGGTAATAAATAGCTTTTTCCTTAATATTTCAGAGTGGCAGAATAGGAGCAGATGAAGAAATTGATGACATGAAAGGACGGTCTGCAGATGAAATAGAAGAAGTTCAAGCAGAAAAAGAAGCAAAAACTCGTGCCATTCTTCTGGAAATGGTGAAAATCTTCCTGCATTTATCTTGCAGATGTTATTCCAGTGTGTGCACGTGTTATTAAGTCTAGAAGAATGTGTACTACTTATCTTGAAATTGCTTATCTTGTGATGATGTCATGTTTCAGAATCTGTGCTATTAAATGTCTGTGGTACAATGAAAAGGATTGAGTGTGAGCACTGGATGTGGTTTTTTGATAAAACTGGTGATACTTCGTTTTCAAAGCCAGGATTAAAAGTGGGGCAGTGAAGGCTTTGTAAAAACTTGCTAGAAATGCATCCAATTAAAAAACGTAACATACATAACATGCTGCTGAGTATTTGTAGTCCTGGGAAAGGTTTAGCATGTGTGGGAGAGAGCTGAGCTAATTTGTGATAATCTCTTCCCAGTACATACAGTGGCATTGAAGTTGCATTATTCATATCTGTAATGGCACTCTTCCTCCTGTGGAATTAGTTGAATTTAACACTGGTTAACTCTGTGTTCCTCCTTCTTAAATTTAGTGTTTGTTAACTGCTGGCGGTTGTAAACTCAGTAGTAACAAAAATTGTGAATAGGCTTTGGAATCTTTTTTTTTTTCTTTAAGGGAAAAAAATTTAAAAAAGCATACGCACTGTTGAAGAATGAGTGAATCCATCTCACTCCTTTACAACTACCAAATTCAAATTTATGGTGAATAGTTCTCAGCAGAGCCTAATTCCAAGGTCAAACCCCAGATATGGCCACAATGTTGCAGAAGACTTGTAGGAGAAAAAGAAGTGCTTTTAGAACTCTCTGTTATGTTATGAACAGGAAAAACAAAGTAGAAAGCATTTGTCAACTTTAATGAAGTCCCATGGTGGAATTGCAAATAGATAATAATTCTTAGGTGCTACGGAAAACACTTTTTTGTGGCACTGAGTAGGAAAAATAATTTAATTTTTGATTTTGTGATAGGAAAGATTTTTTTTTTCTTGAGGTCATACAGAAGTTGTGTTGTCAGTGTGCTGTGCTTCCTGTAAAGAGCTTTAGGCAGAAGTGATGAACATCCTTTTCTGTATGCCACAGGTGGGAGACTTACCAGATGCAGATGTCAAGCCACCAGAAAATGTGCTGTTTGTTTGTAAGCTGAATCCTGTGACCACAGGGGAAGACCTGGAGATAATATTTTCACGATTTGGTCCCATTAAAAGGTAATTATGGTAAAATAAAAGGGAAAACCTTCTGCATTGAAACTGAACTTGATTCCTCTCAGTTCAGATTTGGCTGTTAAGGAGTAGTCTGGTGTCTCATGAGATTTATGCTGTGTTTGGATAGAGACCACCACAACAGATGAGTACCCTGTCCCAGCAGTGGTTTTAAGTGAAATCCTAGGGAAGTGTAGAAACAAAGAAAGCATATGATATGCTTCCCTGCCCCCTGTCCTCTCACTCCTTTCAGCAGTTTTTTTCTGATATGCTACATGAGCTGTACACGGTCTCTGGGTTTTTCTTTTGCATGGGAATATGTATGGTTTAGGATAAAGCAACAAACATTTCTGGCATCTGATATACTCATTGTAAGGTGTTTCTGATGCCTGCTGCCTTTTTGAGTTTTGAACTTGGCTTCTGGTAGTTTCAATTGATTCCTCCCAGTACTGCTATCAAAAGACATGATGGGCAATGAAGACTGCTTTCCTACACCTCTTTGTCCTATACTCCATAGTAATTTTTTCCACTGCTAAGAGCACTAGCCTACATACTCCTGCTTTGTAGTAGGGATTTCCTTACCTTGTTTCTCTTTTCTTGACTTTTTCCTGTTCTTTTGTTTTCATTTCAAGATGAGAGAACCAGAGCTGCACATGGTATTGAAGAAATTACAGATATGCAGTGGCACAGTGGTGGTCTCTGCAATTATTCTCAACTCCTTTTCTAGTGATTACTAAAGCTGAGGGTTTTTTGTTGGATTTTTTTTTTATAATGCACACGATTCTACCCTTGCTCATCCTGTAGCATTTATCTACATCATATGAACATCGTTTGCTGTCTTGTTGGTCTTGTAAGGACTTTCTGCAATTTCTTCAGTCTTTATTTTTGCTACCTTTAACAATTAGTATCATCAGCACAATTTAGTATCATCAGCAAACTTTGAAATCAGTTTGCTCTTACCTGACCTTTTGCATGTTTATCAGTGCAATGTTCCTTATATCCTTTTCCCAAAAAGCCTTTGGTTCAGGAGTTTATTAGAATTTCCAGAGGGATTTCAAAAGACTGCATCAAATGCATCATCATCATGCATAAGCATATTGACTCTTTCAGAGCGCTTCACTTAGGTTTATTCAGGTGGTCCTGAGTAGACCCTGTGTATTCAGACACACACTAAGTCTGTTCTGCTTTGAGTTTCTACCAGTTTGTGTGGTACTGGCACACAGGCCTGCAGACACCCAGATCCTAAACTAGGTTGTCCAGGGGGAAAAGGGACTGGTGAAATGGGCGTTGTGTGCAGCTCTTACAACTCCAGCATGATGTCTGTTTGTCCTAGGGATTTATTTTTTTCCCCTCTATCAGTTTGTTCACTACCTCTTCTGCAATCCTTCCACTTTGAGACAGATTGTCTGAATAATCCACGAAGCAGCATTCTTGCACAAAACCGTCCTGTCATCTTCCTTACTGATGGCTGCTGCAACGAATGGCTATAGCTTCTCTGAATAGCCTTTGTTCTACTTTTTTTTCTTTTTCCCCCCCCCCCCCCCTTTTGATTGTGTATCCTAATCCTGATTTGTCATTTCCTCAGTACATGTGGGGGAGGTCTCACATTATTAAGTCTCACCTTAATGCCACATTTCCTGCCCTGGTTGTTTGTCTGTCCTCCTTCAGCATCCTGTAGTCAGAATTCTTATGTCAAGTACAAGAGTTGGGTAATGCTGATGCAATACTGTATTGTTCCCATTTTACATCTACTGATTCAATACTTTTGGGCTTCTTTTTTTTGCCCTGTGAACTGTCTGATGAAAAGATGGCTGCTAAAGAGGTGCTTGCTAAGAAGAGAAAGTTTGTCACATAGTGTCTGTTTAAACTTCGCTTAAAATGACTGAGAAAACAGAATGTGAAATTTCTTATCTTGCATTAGTGAAATGCAAAAAATTAATAACAAGTATTGGAAAATGTATTTTGTTTCATTAATTAGAAATTAATCTCTAGTTCTACACTTCATGGTAGCTGTTTGCGAGTTAAGTGTAATTACTCAAGTAATGTCGCAGGCATTTTTTCTGTGCAGACACCCCCACATCAGTAGGGGGTCTCAGAATCAAATGTTGTAATACCTTCGAGGTGTTTTGGTTTTGTGATTTATTTTTTTATTTATTTGAACTGTTACTCTCCCTTTTAAGCAATGCTTTCCTATCCTATAATTTTTGCAACAACAGCATTGACATTTTAATTTTATATCAATTTTTCAGCTGTGAAGTGATTCGAGACTGGAAGACTGGTGAATCTCTTTGTTATGCTTTCATTGAGTTTGAAAAGGTATGTTTTTTAGGTATACTATATGTAGATTCTGCTTATAAAAGTTCATTTCTGGTATACTTCCATTAAGGAAAAACACTGACATCTTCAAGTGTGGGGTAGCTAATACAATATAAAATACAATAGTGTCCTACACTGGGCTTGTAAATGATGCTTACTGTATCAACATGCTGCTCTTACTGTGAGATTGATAGTGATAGTTCTCTGGGTGGTGCATAGCTTTGTATGTGGTAATCTGTCTAATCTGTGAGGAAGATCCTGGAAAAGTGTTCTCACTTTTGAGTTAGCCTACTTACGTACTTAAAATGGAGCTTTTTTTAGTTGTCCTATTTTCCTTATTTTTCTGAATGTATTACATTGTGCCAAATACCTGACTGGACTGGCAAATTTTTAAAGTGATGAATTGAACTAAAGAATTGGAATTTGAAATGCTGATGTTCAGAGAAAGCATAACTATTGCTTTTGAAATGGTACAATGCAAGAACTGGTATATTGTAGGCAATTTTGGAAAGAAATGTGTGTCATTAAGCAGTTGAATATACTTACGAAATAATCATGACTCAAGGTATTCTGGTAATGTTAATATCAGGAGGAAGACTGTGAGAAAGCCTACTTCAAAATGGACAATGTGCTGATAGATGACAGACGGATACATGTGGATTTTAGCCAGTCTGTTGCTAAGATTAAATGGAAAGGAAAAGGTAGGTACATTTGCAATACTTTGATCCTCATAACTTAATAAGCTATGGCTTCAAAACTAAGCATTATATAAAGAGTTTCTAGTTTAAATCATCTCATCTTCAGGGATATAAATTTTGCTGGTACTATAATAAGTAAAGCAACACAGTTGTTAGCTCTTCCTTTCATTTGTTTTGTATGAAAGAGTAGAAGGGTTTACAACTGTACTACATTAACATTGCATTGCCACTGATTACCTTTTTTATCCAGTGTATTTTTGCCACTAAAATATTTTTTTCTCTCAAGCTTTGGACATGATGTTTTTTGATATTACTTATTAGCAGACTAATATTGCAGTACATTGTTACTTTCTAGTTTCTTTTCTTTATTCACTGTATGACAGTCAGGTATATATAAGAAAAAGTCACTATTCAGGCCAAGGATTTCTGCTCTTCACCTCCAGTAGGTCAAACATACTGTCCAGCAGGTTGTATTGTATGAATGCCCAAGTTCAGGTGTTTGAGGATGTTTTGGGAAGAAAAAAATGGAGGAAGAGGTGGATGCAGTGGTTATTTTGTTGCTGGGGAATGAAGAAGACACTAGGCTTGGAGAGGCAACTGTACATTGCAGTGGTGGCATTCTTGTGTGTCTTCTCCTAAAAATGCAATCAGCCCTCGGTTGTTAGCACACAGTTTCTCCAAGTAGGGTTCTGGTCATGAACACTGAGGTCCTAGAACTTGTCCTGCACAGAGCAAAGCAGACTCTGTAGTTTGTCTATACATGTGCTGCACTGCATCCTGTACAACTGACTGTGTGGAAAACTTTGTCTGGGTAGATTAGGTCTAAATTGTTCAAAATACTGAAAAGCTAACTATATTGTCGTCCTGTGCTTCAATGGTACCTAAAACATGACCTAGGGGAGGTACCATCCTTGTTCCTTGGGAGGCCGCTTCTGGCCCAGCCAGTGAATGTTGCAGTTCCCAGTGTAGCCGTGAGATGGCAGCACGTTGCTGTGGTTCGCTCCTCTCTGGGCTGGTACTTCCGGTGAATGGATGGAAACGGGAATCTCTCTTGCCCCTCTCTAAATCCAAACGCGACCAGGTGTTTTTATATAGTTTTCCATTTGAATTACTGAGCTATAGCTGTCTCAGAGGTTTCCCTTTGTGCAGCCCAGAGCAAAAAGTCAGTTAATAATAGTTTAACAGAATTTTAAGTAGTGTGACACACGATCCCTAAATGGGACTAAACCAGTTACTGAATTCTGCTTTGTGATCTTCTTCGTATGTTGTCTCCACTAGACATGATAAGGAGAAAGCCATGTGTTTCCTAATGATATCTGCAAGCAAGAGAAGGACAGAACATCACAGCTTGTTCTCCTTTCCTACTTTGTAACCAAGATGTCAGGTTTTTTTCTGGAACTGTATCCCGCTGTGCATCTCTCTATGGTTATGAAGAGCTCTTAATCAGGACTTAATAATAGTTGTGTGTCTTGGTTGTGTTTTTAGCTGTAATGAGTTGATTGTATTTTTCTGTGAACAGGTGGGCGTTATACCAAGGACGATTTCAAAGAGTACGAGAAGGAACGTGACAAACCTTCAAAACTTGCTCTGAAAGAGAAGGTAAAACCAAAGCAAGAGTATCCTTTCTGGTCAAAGGTGCTTTTTGAATTAAGTACAGTTTATGGAAGCAGCCTGGAAAAGAGTTCTTAATTTTAAAGCTTGCCAAATGGATGTTTTGTTGCTGCTTCATATAACCAACCATTTGGTGTTTGAGATAGAATTAAGCATTTTGTGCTTTTCACTTGATAGCTTTGATGAATTTAGTAAATATACTCTTTCACTTCCATGTTGTGTGCAGGTAAATAATGTTCCCAGTCTACAGCCCTGGAATGATGTGTAACATAACAGAGTTTTAAGTAGTTTCAGAAGGGACATTCTATCCAGAATGAAACCAGAGTAGTAACTAAATCATTCTCTGAGATTATACTTTGCTTGTGGTAAGCATGAGAGGAAATAAGCCCATAGCTTGTTCAGATATCCACAGGTATTAAAAAAAGGAGAACTGGGACCTGGCTGTACTGTTTGACAGGACAGAATTCAGTTAATAACCCTGTTCTGACTGAAACATTTTAAGTCTTGGTAAATGCTTTTCTGATAAACAGGGATTTGTTTGCTTCACGAGGTGTTGTGTTCTGCTACTTACTGATATTAAATAACAGATCTGTCCTTAACCAACACCATCAGTGCCAAGTATGACCTTGTGCTGGATGAGGATGTCGAAGAGTCTCAAACAAGTCACTCACACTTGGCTAAAAAACAAAAGAAGAAAAAGCACCACCACTCCGAAGATGACGATGATGACAAGAGGATCAAAAAATCTAAGGTACTTACCTCTTCATGCACTAACTTTATACCTGTTCATTGGTTTCCTCATAAAAGAAACCAGGAAAAAAAGGTCTGATATTGAATGAGGACATGGCATGCAAAGTCCCTTAAAATACAGCACTTGTGAACTTACAGAAGGCTGATGTTAATATTTGATTATAAAAGAGGCTTTCCAAATCCTTCTTGACTTTTGCGACTTGGCATATCTAGAAGGCTTTTCACCAAAACATCGTAAAGAGGCAGTGTAGCCTCTCATAAAGTAGGAGATCTTCAGCACTTTGAACCCGTTGTTCACATATTCCCAGTCGTAAACTAGTAGTTAATCATATTTCATGGCTGTAGACTATTTTTCATTTTCTTACCAGACCATCATATGTTGACTTTTTCCCATATGGAAAACCCCCCGATCTCTTTGTATTTGGGGTTTTTTTTTTTATTTTTCCCTAAAAGTTTTGGAAACATTTCTGTAAAATCTGTGTGTGGGTTTGCTTGCATCTCTACTGTGCAAGTGTATGGTACTGTAAGGCTGGGACTGTGGAGGAGATCATCAGGAAAGACTGATTCTGTCTTTCACTAGTTCCACTGCAACCTGTCAGGACAGCATTCTCACATTTATGATCTCAAGATATTGGTGTTCTGTGGAAACAAGGTCTGCAATGCTAAAGTGGAGGGTTGAACCGTCATTGAAGTGTGAGCATTAGGAGGAATTGAGTTAAGCTGAAAAAGACAAATACCCAAACCCTACTATTTTAAAAAGGCAAACTTTATGAGTGAGAACAAAACTGTCTTCTACCAACTTTGTAGAAAGTGGTAAGGTTTCAACCGCAGTAAATAAAGCCTTTGTCCTGTCATGAGTTTCGAGTACTTCTCTAAGTTCTGTGTACACAGAGCATTCATGATTCTGTTGTTCTGTTACATCACTACTTCTGTGATGCTTAAAAATAACTTTTCTCATGAACATTAGTAATTAAATTCTTTCAGTGCCACCAGTGAGCCCTATTGCTCATTCATGGACAAAGTCCTTTTGCCACTGTGTACTAATTGTGTCAGAGTCCCTTGGGCAGAGGAGGGGAGACACCTGTTCAGATAATTGAAATCTCAACTGGAGCACGTACAGACAAGAGGTCTGGACTACTTTTGGTTTAGACTTCCTCCTGTCTTTTTGACTGATTGACACTGTTGCTTCAGCATTCTTGAAAAGGGTATTTCTGGCAGTAATGTTTGTTCTCGATGGTTCAGAAATTACACCTGTGGAACTTACTGGTCATGTGTTATCAGCAGAGAACATTTAAAAATCATTTAGAAGTCTCCACCCCTGCAAATGGCACAAGTACCAGCAGCAATATAAGGTGTTAATCTCTGTCATAATAGTTCCAAGGGAATCTGAGTCTTCATAGCACAGTGGATTTCATAGCACAAAATCATAAATGAGGACAGATGGATTCCTGGCGTTGTTTCTGGTACTGGAAAAGAATATTTTCTAGTGCTTCACTGTATGATCTCTTCTATGTGTATGTGTATCTTTTTGTGATTTAGTCACCTGCTCCTAGTGTGGTTTGTTCCTGTAGTCTCTGCTACTGTATTCTGGTACCTTCTTTCCCATGGCTTTCTTCTCTCTTACTTACCTTTACCCAGTTCACTGTAATATCTTAGCTTTCTTATGCCCAAAATCACAGAAGGAGGCTTACTTCTATTCTCTGATGACAAGCATCACAGATCCCTCTTGGACTTGTGAAAATTAATTTCTGGGAAGAACTTTTCTCTCTGGATTTGACTGTTCTCGTTAGTGTGTAGTGTATAGTATGTACATACTGAGCAGTATGTACTCACTCTCACGTATAGATTCAGTAAGTGTCTTGGGCATGGCCTTTCCAATGAAATCTGTAGCCAACTTAGCTGAGAAATCTTGTTTGACATATACAAAATTTATTTTTTTAATTTTTTTTTATTATTTATAATTTGGTCCTAATATGTGGAACTCATACCAGAGCAGGGGAAGGAAGCATGTTCCTGAGGTGGAGTGTGTTCACTGTGAATACTGAGGCCAGCACAGAGGGTAACAGTAGCATTTTTAGTATAGGCAAACAAAGCGTTCTCCCTTAACCCTATTTTGTAAATCATAGAATATATTTGAAGTAAGAACTTTAAAACAAAACAACAGCAGACCTCCCACAACTAATTGGCCAAAGACCACAATAGCCGTGCTTCATGCAGAAACTTCTACCCCAAGTCCTTAGTGTGGCCGAGATTTTAATTGAGATCACGGGCTTATAGTGGGAAGTTCTGGCAACTGGAACTGCAGTTTGTTCTATGAACTCCAGCTATGACTTGAAGGGGTTTTATTTTCTGAATAGTTTCCATAAGGTTAGGTTGTTTTTCTGTTCTCTTGCTGGTGATTTTTTTTTTCTTTAGTATATTTTGACTCATCCTTTTCTTAGTCTGACTCCTGTTTCCTGAATCTTCAGCAGTGTTGATGTTTTTAAGAATGTATTTTTGAATCTTGTGCTGTTTGACTTGATTCCAGTGGGTAGAAGAGGTAGGGTGTTGTGGCTTGCGTTTAGTAGGTAACAGGATGTGGGTCTGGGGCAGGAGGCTGGACTACCATGTGGGTTTGTGAATAGAATTTGGTAGTTTTTTTAAATACAGGTCAAGCTCCTGCTTGAGATCTGTATTACAACTTTGTTCCCCTTCCAGTTTTCTCTGTTTTCTCTTGGATTTTATTTTTTAAGATAACTGGATCTGTGGAGGAGTATAGCCTATCCAATAGTTTTTTGTGAGGCATAGGGGCTTCCTGACTTTCCAGTTTCTGTACTGCACGGTTTCAACACAGATACTCATTTTTCTGGTTTTAATTTCCTGCTCTTACTGCTTTTTGCATACTGTTCCCTTTAGATTCGGGGTCAAGTTTGATCAAAATATTCCCCCTGAAAAGGCTGTCTCTATTTGTTTGCTCCTTTTAACCTTTAACTAATGTGCCTATAAGTGATATGCTTAATGTGTTTAGAGGTGGCATATGTATTCTACTTTTGTGGTCATAGTATTTCTAGCTGATTTACCTGCAGGTGCTGTTCAGGAAGTGACTACTTTTGGCGAAGTCAGCCATGAACTTCCAGAGAAGTGTCTTCCCCTCTTTTCGTATTTCCTTCCTCAAACAACCCAGCCTGGTGCTGGATTAAGAATTGAGGTGATCATCTCTTAGTCATTAGTCATTAACTGATGAGAGGCTGTGATCCTGTATTGAGAAATCTGAACATCAGCAGTAGGAGAGAGCCTGTTTTTAAGGAAGAATTTTTTTTCTTCTTCTTCCAAAACAGCATGGTTTTGAATTAGGGCATAAAAGATTTGATATCAAGATAACATTGGTTTTAGTAATATAGAGTGTTTAAAAAACTGACCTTTTTCTATGCCAAAGACTTTAAAATGTAAAGTCTTATTTAAGGGGTAATGCAGCTTGTGTTGGTGGTGGACTAAGATGCAATTCATTCTATTAATTCAGACCACTACACCGTGTTCATAGTAGCTACTGTGGTGACTTTTTTGTGTCCCTTTCAGACTTGCCCTGTACACCTACACCTTAAATGCTTCTATGAACGTCACTGAGCTTGGCTAACTCAATGCTTATATGACTTTTTTAATCCTTTCAACAAGTTGCCCATTGTATGGCATTCAACGTGGGCTATTTGGCTGTAGTTTCAAGTGTTCACTAACCTGTTCCCCACCCTGACTTGGCCGGTAGCCTGCCTCGAGTGTTGACATGGTAGATTTTTCAACTGAGCACTGTTCTGCTGTTCTCCTGGTTTCCCATGTGCTGGGAGGCAACTCCAGCAACAAATCAGGTAGAAGGCAGCCATACACAAAGCCCACCACTTGTTTACCTGGCCAATATTGTCTTGTTTCTCTGTACTCCACCACCGGCATGTCCATCTTCTGATGCCCATCTTCTGATATTCTTGCCACAGAGGGGCTCAAAACTTGATGTCTTGTTCAAACCTATGGAGAGTGAGGGTTTTTGGCTAGAAGAGTAATACGACTGTGCATCATTTTGACGGTGAATGGACAAAGTTTTTGTAAATAGCTCAAAGCACCACTGAGTCTTTTTGGTGGATTCAGATTTCCACATCTGTACTGAAATAAGTTTGACATTAAAGACATGGAATAGGCACTTGGCCACCAGTGAGATTACTGTAGCCAGCAGTAGGAGAATTTTTTTCTTATAGATCAAACCTGTGATTATTCATGTGGGTGTTTATCCAGGGGGTTTATGTTGCTTATTGTAACCCTAGTCTTTCAGCATTACCTATGTAATTATAAAAGTGATGTTTGCTCTGGGAACCATCCTGATCCCTGGCTCTCTGCATAAAAGCTCTGTTTGCAGTAGAATTTTTTCACTGTTCTTTTAAATAAATAAAGTTTGCTTGTTTGTACATGGAGTATAGGTTTCAGCCATACAATTGTGAATGCTACTGTCATGGTGCGTATTTAGGAAAATCATATCTGAAACGAGGAAGGAAACACTGTGTAATTTAATGCAGACATGTTTCACAGTTCATCATGATCTGTGCTCAGTGTTGTTAGTAAAATTCCATAAATTGGTATCTGTCTGCTAGAGCATTTAGTCATACTGAACTTTCAGGTGATCAGTCATACCTTCAAAAAAAAAAGTGTCTACCACCTTTTAACAGCAAGGTGTGTAAGTATCTTTCTGCAGGATTCTGAAGCTCCCTCTTGTATTTTGTTTCGTGGTATATCTTAATTGAATAATAAGAACAAACTAGTTTTTAGCAGTGCTTGAAAAATGTTAGTTCACATGTCAAAAATCAGTGTTTTGTATTAATAAAATCTTTAGAGCTCCTTGAAATGGAATGTCTGCTTCCTAAGTGATCTGTGTCTTTTTACTTTTAAAACTGGTATGATGCCACGGCCTGTACAGGTGTTGGTGTCCGCACATAGTGAGTGTAGTGTGTGCTGTGCCGTAATGTTGTCAGTGTGACATTTCAGGCCTATTTCAGACTATCTTTCCTAACTGCAGTCTCAGGAGTTTCATACTGCCTAGTGCAACATGTAGAGCACTTGTTCTACTGACAGCAATTCCTCCTTTGTTACCTCATCTTTTTTCTCTCCAGAGCAAATCTGTTCTGTGCACTGAGCCCACTCACACAGCATTCTTAGTGACAACATGAAGAAATCTAGGAAAGTTCAAAATTTCCTCATTTTTGGCTCCCTGACCTTGCAGCTTTTTTTTTCAGGAGTTTTTATGCGTGTGGTGAAACACCATTGCCACTTGTAAATACTGTTGGTCTCTCCTTTTTAGGTCATTTTAAATTAGATAGATGAACTTGAACCCCCTTAGAGTTTACTATGCCTGTGTATTGAGTATATCCTCATGTGTTTTGTCTATTGGTTATACCAGCAAGCCTGCAAAATATAACTAGCTTTTCTTTAGCTCATTATTTCCATTTCAACTCACATACCCTGTGTTGTTGTTTGATTGTGCATTTAAGAGGATCGTATTCTCCATGCTGCCTCTTCTTGTGGACTTCTACCTTCAAGGAAACATAGTTTGCACGTGTCTGTGTGTCGTTGGTCTCTGTAACAGTGTCATTTATTTTGCTGAAGCCTAGAGTTTAGACCATTAAGAATTATTACAGGCATGTCTTAAAAAATGTTCTGCATCTGCATAGCACTGGAATGCCTGTAGGGCTTGAACCAAAACTTATGATGGAAATACTTGCATTGGATACTTACATTAAAAATCCAAATCTAGCTTAGAAGCTTGTGTGATGCTTATGAAGAGTTTAATAGTATCCATCTGAGTGGAATCCCTGATATAATCAGTTTTTGGGTAATGCTCCATAGGAAATACAAGGAGAAGCATTCCTGACAGCCCTGCATTTTTCCATACACGCTGTCAAAAACTTATCTTCTTCATATGGTTTTGGTGGGGTTTTTTTCGTGTTGTCTTTCTCGAATCATCATGGATGTGCATCTGTTTCAGGGAGTACCAGCCCTAGCTAAGGAACCAACCATGCTTGAGTCTTCTCAAGTTCTCTTCACTCTTCATGTCTTTATATATTTTCCCATTTTGTCTGCAACTACATTTCTGTCCAATTCCTTTAACAGGATTCTGATCGAAAACATGAGGGAGAACGCTGTAGAGAGAGGATAAAGAGTGAGAAGAAAGACAGGCATCGGAGTCGCAGCCGTTCTCAGGAGAGAGATTACAGTTACAGCAAACAGAAAGACAAATACAAAGAAGACTTCCGAGTAAGAGACTGGGATAAAAAAACAGACAGAAGCAGAAGTCCTAAGAAATCAAAAGACAAAGAGAGGTCCAAGTACAGATGAAGGATGAGGAAAAGAAAGAGGGGGACTAAAATATGTTTTCTTCCAGTATTTCCAACATTCTGTCAAATGGATGTACAGTTACTGGATAAAAGCAGTTGCCTTCTGTTGGCAGCCTGACCTTATAATTCTATGAATGCCCAGTGTATGACTCTCAGAGTAAACTGTGATTCCAAAACCATGCTTTCAATAAAGTATTTTATGTTAGGTAATTGGTCTGAATCTCTGGTAAGGAATGTTGTCTAAAGGTTTATGGAAACATAAGCATGCACTAACAAGTGAATTGCCCTTCTCCACTGTGACAGGATTTGCATGATGTACCTCCTTTTTTCAAGGAGGTTGTTTTTACCTTTCTGTACTTTCAGATGTCGTGGTAATGAGTGTGATAGAAGACCTGGGGAGACAGAAGTGTGCTGTGCACAGTCCTTTCAGGGAGTGGGCAGATACCATTTGTATATGACTACTTAAAACTCTTTCCTTCCTGTAAAATTAAGGGCTTCTGTTTGGCTTAGTCCCACCAGCTCCATGTGCTGCCACCACTGTGCAGCAGTGGTTAAAGGCACTGAAGTGCTGCTGTGCTGCAGATTTGACAAGGATCTGGAGATGACAGAGCAATTGAGTTCTTGCTGCTTTTAGGAAATGGCAGTCATAGAAACAAAAACCAGCTTCCACTTGGGGAGAACACTGAATTCTTGCTGGACACCAGAGATCCTCTTACTGGAGAATTGTAACTTAACAACACAAAGAGTTTCAACAGGCATTCATAGGCTTCAGCTAGCCACCAGCCACCTGTGGGACATACAGAACGTCCTGATATTTAGAAGCAAACACCTTATTTCAGATGAATGTGTTCACTTTTCTGCAGCAGAAATGGCTTTTTTTTCCTTGCAAAAAGTAAATGCTTAAGAACTGAACCTTTATATAAATAGCATATGGAAGTAAATAGTCAATTTGTGTTGGTGGTCAAAGAGTCTTCAGAATAAAAGGTTAAAAAAATCAGTACATCCAAAAGGTTTCAAGTTTCTGATTTCCAATATGCCTTAGTGCTTTTAAAAATGTACCCAGTAGCTTCAGATTGATGGGATTACCTGTTTATATTTTTAGGAGAAAACTCTCAGATGTGGTTGTTCAAAAGTAAGGTGACATTAATAGATGATTAAATGACAGCATGAAAGCTCCCAATTTGAAGGCAAGTACTTAATTTTAGGACTGCATTTCTAGGCTAGTCTGCTAACACTGGAGGGATCGCAGTTCACCTGGCACACACATGGGTGGCCCAGCGCTCTGGATTAGATGGGATTTACTGCTGTGGTCGTTGGAAATTATGGTTGTGTGCATGTGGTTCTTCTGGAAATGACATAGGCAAGCTGTATGGTCAGCTGAAACCAAAAACACTTCCTGCTGGTTCTGTCCTGCCAGAGGTGTTGGAGTGGACAGGACTTTATCTGGGAGGTAAAGAGTTGACTTGTTCTAATCTAATGGGAGTTCACACTTCCCTATCCTCATTTCCTTTTCGTCAGTGCTATCTCCAACCTCAGTTTCAGTATTGACCTTTGGTGTTTGTGGTAGCCAGGAAACAGAAGAAAAACCACCCCACCTTCCTCTATAATGTTGAGAAATAACATTGAAATGTTGCAGCAGAAACATCAGCTTCTACACTTCGACATAGCTGAGGCCTGTTTGAAGGGGAACTCTCCATGCTTTGGGCTCTTTCGTCAGAGGTTAAAGGCTTAAAGAAACAGCTCCTCAGAGTTTTCTACTGGCTTCCTTTACCTGCAGCAGCTTAAAAATATGTATACTCTAAACTGTTATATTCTGTGGATGAAAGGAAGGTGGAGACCTACTTTGATGGTGTGCATTGTAGTTACTGTAGTTCTCTTTATCTCTCCTGAGCTTGAGTCCAAGATTTGAAGTGTTCTTGAACAAAACCATGTTATGAATGGGGTGTAGTCTTAAAGCACTAAAGGCAAGTGGGAGAGGGGTAGGGTTTTGCAACAGAGATCTCTCTACAGTCCTGTGGACATCATACAAGTCAGTGGAAGTAGCAGAAAGATTGTATACAAGTGGTTGGCATTACAGGATGGATGACACAGTAAACAGTTACCCAAAAACATCCATGAAAACCCTGTGCTTCTCCTGGTGTGTGCTCTGCCTGGTGGCTGTCAGCCCCCTTGCTGATGGCTTCCTGTTTATTTTCTCAAAGATCATGAGTATGTTTATGAAACTCACCTGAGTTGTGCTCCATATGGCTTTGGAGCTGGTAACACATAAGGATTCTTCATCAAAATCCTGTTTTGGCACGATGGTTTGGCATGTTGGCTCTTCCTTTGGGATACGTGCTGGAAGAGTTGTTCTGCGTAGCCCCACATGTGGATGGAAGAGTGTGCCATGTGCCTCTGTTTCTGTGCTGCCAAGAATCTTTACTCTCTGTAGATAAAGCTGTACCTGCTTCCTTTCACTTGTCCAAAAAAACCCAAACCAAATAAGCCCTAATAACCACCCAAACAAAACAAACCCCCAAAACAAACCCCCAAACAAAACAAGTTATTTGGAGAAGCATTTAAAAACTTTCAAGATGTTTAGAATAATTTCTGAATCAGTTGCTGCTCTTTGTTCATCTCACCCTCCTGTAGCCTGAATTTTGTCGTGTAAAACTTGTACTTTCTTGACAACAGGATTACAGGTTTTGCTTGTAAGCTTCCTAGAGCATGGGTGATGTCTCTCCTTTTCTATCAATAGCCTACTGCGCACATAGGGGTAGCACAAGCATTTTAGAAACAGTTAAATGACAGATTTATGTGACAACTTGCTGCAGGGCAATATTTTTGTGTAAAATGCTTGGTCTGTTTACTGATATAAAGTGCTTTTTCTCAGTGAGCAAGCCAGTATCGTATTGGTTAAACGTGGTAGGTGTGTTAAAAGGTATCAGTAAACCACATTAAGGTTTAAGTCTTCTGAGCATGACATAAATTATTGAAGCTGAAAGACAGCTCCAAGAGCTTTCTGAAATCTTAAGCTGAGCAGCAGTAAACTTTTAAACTTGAAACTTGTTTGGGACTTTCTGATTGTGAAAGGTACTTTCTTGTTATAAGCCTAGTGGAAAACACTTGAGTAATAGCTGTATCTTGTTATATAAAAGGCAGAGGAAAAATAGATATTTTAGGCAAAACCAAGTTGGGATCCTGCTACATCACATCTTATGATGGGGTTGTAATTTTCCAAGAAGTTACCGTTGTCTGCATTGTTGCAATGAGTTCTCCCTGGTTTTTGTTCTCCCTGTTCCCTGGTCAGCTGGAGTGCTCACCACAGTGGCATAGTTTTGGGGAGATAGGAAAGGCGGTCATTTTGGCAAAAGTACCTCTTCTAAAGATAATGGCTCTCTACCAGCCTGAATACAGGATTGCCCATCAATAACTAAGCTGTCACTCTAGTAGCACCTGTTAAGTTAGTGATGTAGATGTTTGGGGTAAAAAACTGTCTCCAAGTCAAAATTTCCAGTGTCTCCAACAGCACTGGCAGCAAACAACCACCAACAGTTCACTGCACTGGCAGCAAACATCTAGACTTTGCCTAAGTGTGCAAAAACCCTATTTAAAATTGGGAGCATAGCTGGTAGTGTGTAACAGTTGAATACAGGGAGCTTGGCTTGAGGGTCTGCCCCAACCCTTCCTTGAAGGCACTAGGGAAATATTCTTGCTTGAGGTAGGATGAGGAGTGTATTAGTTCCAGAACTATTTAAAATATTCCTGGCAATAGACCTGCATTTGATTTAGCACTTGCTTTATCCCAACTGTCTTGCACTGGTTAGGGGCTAAAGAATTTTCGCTGTGATACTATGGCCACATACACTTGTTTGATTTTCCCAGCAGGTGAACTTTTACAGATGAGGAAGATGGTGATAACGCTTTTCTCTTGTGATGATGCAATAATGACTGTTTCCTTTAGCAAAGCAAATAGCTTACTGGTTTGTGCAGACCAAAACACCTGAGGTGTTCCGCAGTACCAGTTTCAAGAGAGTGTTTTTTTCATACTGAAGTCTAACACCACCAGGAAAGTGGTTTTGCACAGGCAGCTTCCTTGAAAGTCATGCTTGGTCCTCTCCATAGCCTCCAGGAGCTGCCACAAAAAAGCTGTCCAGAGATTGGTAGTGATTCTTTCTGGTGAAGGTCTAGTTTTTTCACAAGCCAGTAAATCCTCAGTCAGTTCTGCATCAGAACAACCATTAGTGGGGAGATCTTCCCCGCTGAAAACATCTCTCATTGCAGTTCTTTCCCTCTTGAACATAACAACAGCCTTGAGCAGCAATAAATCTGTGCTGGGAAAACTCAGCATGCTTGTCAGCACAAGGAAGCACAGCAGAGAAAGCAAATGTCTATGAAACATTGGGTGCTCAAATGTTTATCTGTGCTGGTGAGTGAAAGGGCTTGAGGCCATCTGAAAAATTAAATATGCTCCTTTATTTCTCATGGTGTTCTCTCCATCAGCTGGTGACCACCTAGGTAAAGGCTTTTAACAGGTTTCAGGGATTGGGTAAGGACCTTCCTGGCTGACTACGATTTGAATGATATTGAGGTCTTTTCCTCATGGCTTTTTATGGTAGATGGGTTTAGTCATTTCATTAGAAATGGAAATTCTCTTATCTAATTGACTTTTCTTTTTATAAGCTCCGTTTTGTTTCTATTTATGTGGTAAAGAAAACATTTTAGTGAGAAATAGAGTTTAAAATGATACTATGCAATGTTGTATGCTTTGCTCTGTTACCTACTCGGATTATAAATAATGCAGCGACTTTCTCTTTCCTTTCCAATAGTACTGCTTCACAGTGGTCTTGTAATGAGGTGTGTAACATTCTGCAAGCTTAAATGGAGCAAAGAAAATCCTTCCTCTCCAGGGGTGTGGAGTCAAAGGCTGTGGCTGTTCAGTTTATAGCTGTTCCGGGCAGCAACAAACTAACATATTTCTTTAGTTGTGATCTTAGAACACTCCCCTATTTCCATATCCACTAACCTACTCAGCCAGATCTTTGTGGATCAGAAGAAGTGTTGTGCCAGAAGTAGGATAGATGAGCTGGTGTGCTTCCTCTTTATCCTGTGACTGCCTTGGCACTGCTTTACACAACAGCAGAGCAACCTGGGTCCCAAAGAGTTTCCAGGACCGTGAGTGTAATGCAAAGGCATAACCATCTACTGGAATGATCTGGGAAGGGATGGTGAGGCTTGTTTAGCAGCAGTCAGTCTTTGGATTAAACAGGATACCACTACAAAGGGTTTGGCCACCCTGCTTCCTCCCACAAAGTACGCAAGTAAGGGAGGGATTTCTGACTGGGAAAGGTCAGTCCTGCTCTGGTGTGTCAACTTTTGACAGTGGCAGAGGTGCTCTCCTTCCACAGTGGGGTACCCCCACCCTCCCTGGCCCTGGAGGCAGAAGGCACTGCACCTGCAAGAGCTGATTGCAGCATCTGAATGGTCCCAGGGGTTAACTCTTCCTTGAGTCTTCAACCCTTCCTGTTGCTCAGAGTTGGATTTTGGACATATTTCTTTGCAGCAAGGTAAGGAATAAGCAGAGGAAAACCTCTGTTTTCTGTTGGGAAGTGCCTGTCATTCTTTGCCATGGACAGGCTCTGTATCTCTGAAGTAGCCTTTCGATTGAGGCACCAGTAGGTTAGAGGGGATTGTTTAGTTTTTCATGTTTTGTTGTAGTCTCCCAGACCAGGTTCTCTCAGACGTGGAAGTGTTTGAATGAGGCTTTGCAATATCAGATGCTAAGCAAAATGTTGATTTTTTAAAATTCTTTTTTTTTTCCATGTATCCCTGAAGGTCAGAAATTTTCCAGATGTATGGGAATGAGGATACCCTAACTTGGTAGAGCAACCCTGGTGGAAAACTTTTCACTTGACCCGGAATTCATATGCCATGTTCTTACTGCCTTATGTTATGGATTCCTGCCATAGTGGACTTGACTAATCTTTGCCTGTGACTCAGAACTGAGATATGTTGGGAACTTCTTTTTTTTCTTTTTCCCTTTTGAAAACTGAAGTGAAAGTTTATCAAACGGTACAGTTAAATGAGAGCTTGGCCAGCCAAATGAGGAAGTAAAACCTTCCTATAGAATGAGTTCTGTCCTGCTCACTGCACTTGTTTGCTCTCAGTTGACATCAGCCTTGCCATAAAGCCTCTAAATACGAGCTGGTGACTTCCTTGTGAGGCCAGTACTGCTCTGAATCCAGCTGCTGGCCAACAGGTGGTGGGACAATACTGCTGGGCACAGAAAGAACAGCTGTCAGGTAAGGTGCAGAGCCAGTGGGGTTACCTGTGAGTACACCTCGCTCTCTGGGCAGTTTG
Source organism: Corapipo altera (assembly GCF_003945725.1). Classification (NCBI taxonomy): domain Eukaryota; kingdom Metazoa; phylum Chordata; class Aves; order Passeriformes; family Pipridae; genus Corapipo; species Corapipo altera. The sequence goes on from NW_020884874.1 coordinate 28,489,272, forward strand.
GCTTTATTATTTTTGGCAAAAGGAGCAGTGAGGTTGGGGAAGAAAAAGGCAAATTTTTCTTAGCCATCAAGACAACAAATGACTGATCTTGTTATTAAGAGTTTATGTGCATCTCTAATTTGTGAAAGTAAAAATTCTTGTTTTTCTGAAAGCAGAGCAGCCCATCTCCTTTCAGAGAAATACTGCAGGGCTTGAATGGGCTGTCAGTCTTAGGTGGTTTGCAGCATTATTCTTGGGTGTGAAGGAGGAAGAAGAGGTGGTCCAGACCTAAGGGGAGAGCAGGAACACTACCATAGCAGGGAGCTCTTGCTGCACTCCTTGTGTTATTCAGCACACACATCTACTTTAGAGAAGACCTAAACCTGCTCTGCCTAGACCAATGCCAGTTCTATCTGGGGCTGTGTCCCCTCTGCCTCTGCTCAGGCAGGATGTGGCTTTGGTAGGGGCTTTGAGGAGTCCTAGCTCCCTGTGAGTCAAGCTGGTCCTTATTGTGGTTCTGTGGCCTGAGGCTGCTGGAGGTGCTGCTCAAACACACACCTGCAGGGTACCAGGTCTCCTGCTCTGACTGGTCACAAGTAGAGCAAACTCCTGGTGGAAGGACAAGAAAAAATTATTCTTTACAGTCATTCAAGATGTAGTAGTTACCACCATTTTTTAGGAAACTTTTTCAAATTATTATTTTCTAACCTTAAAAAATCTGTCAAAATAAAAGAAAGACAGAAGACCATAAGAGGTCTTCTGATTTTTTTGGTCAGAAGTACTTTTAAAAAATAGTTAAGATTTTACAAGTTAACATTTTAGAATGTTAAGATTAAAATAGAATTTTGGATACCTGACTGAAGCCATTTCCTCTGTGTGTGTGTGTGTTTGTGTGTGTGTGCACCTGGGGTCACAACAAGGGGTCAACAGACAGAGAGGGGTGCTTTTTAAGCCAGAACACAGGATGGGCACACCATTACCTGTGGATAAATTTAGCCAGGAAATGAGAAGATTTTGGCTTTCAGTGGAGTGAAAACAAAAACAACTTCCCAATGGGATCTGCTGAGATAAAGGGAGGAAAGTGGCAGGTGGAAATCTAAGTAATTTGATAACTAAGGTCACAAAGTTTATAAATGGGATTTTATAGCCTGTTTGTCTGTGATAGCAAAAGCTGGACTCTGTGATGCAAAGTTTCTCTTTTTGTGCTGGTTATAAGCAACCAACTGAGCTGTTGGACTTGGGCACACTACTGACTGTTTACTAACGTGTAAGCTGATGATATTTTTGTCCTGTAAATTCCCTCTCTAGAAGGGTGACCTAAGTGTTGTCTGTGTCAAGTAGTACACATTAAGTGTTTTGACCCACTGACCACATACCTGGAAGCAGGTTTTGCTTCAGTGCTAGCCCAGATGTGATGGCTTCAGCTATATTTACATACATCAATGTATTTCAGCTCAGCGAATAACTATTTTAAAGCTGAGAAACCATTTCAATAATGAAAAAGCAGTCAATTACATTTTCATCTTTAGTCAATGAATTAAAGACAGGGATTAGATGTAAAAATTGTTATGTTTATGGAGTACACTGTGAGGAAAAACAGTCACTGACTAAAAAAAGCAATACTTTAGTTTAGATGGAAAAATACACATGGCAACTGCTTTACACTTATGATTATGACATAGTTAAGGTATTTTTTATTTTACTGATGCAGATTCTCATTTTTCACGTTGCCAGATTTCTTCCACAGAATACCTGAAAGTTATAAAGCTATGTAGGAAAATAAAGGTCAAAGTTGTATGAGGTGGGGTTATAACTAATTATCATGCTGAGCTAATCAGTTTTAAATTAACTGGACACAATGTGGACTTCTTCTCCACAGCCCAGTGGGGCTCTTGAGTAGGAACTTCACTCTGACTCCTCTCTCAGCTCCCTGTTTCCAGTACCTCCATGCCTTCCTTCACATGGTTTTGGGTTCTGAGCTCCTGGGGTGGCCTGCCGCTGGGCAGGGAGTGGCTTAGGCTGGGAAGGGGAGCTAGTGGGTGCAATGTTGTTATGGCTCTGGGCTTGTCCTTGAGGTAGTTATTTGGTCAGTTAATTCTGCGTCATTTGCTGACTGCAACCAGCAAAGGGAACAGGGTCATCCTTACATTCTAAACGTGGGTAGAAGAACCAGCCACAGCTTTTATCCAGGTAGCACCAATAATTGCAGTGATGCGGCAAGAGAAGCTCCAGTGCAAGTATGCCAACAGTGACTGAAGATGTTTGGCTTGATGGATGAGTGGTCGCTGTGTATGTTCTTCTGTGTCACCCTTGTTGGGCTAAAGCAGTTCAGGGTATTCCTGCATATGCTGCCCATCACCTTCTGTCACTGGGTAGACCAGAAACTTACACAGATAGTGCAGTTCTGGAGAAGCATGAAGTAGCTTTTTGCTACTTTTACACACTCATTTCTGAATTACCAGTTTATCTGGATAATAAATATAAGTGAAATTGAAACTGCTTTCCAGTTTGCCTATTGGCTGCTTCCAAGCACTGTCCTGAGAGTTTTCAAAAAACAAGCTACTTCTCTGAATATAAAAGCCTTCACTGAAATAGCAAGTAACAGGAAAAGAGTAAGTCAGGAATTATCCGAATAGATGAGTGACAGAATTTCATAACGTATGCTTACGTGCATAGAGACAAACATGCTAAGAAAGACAAAACTATAAAAAATGTTCAGACTTCCCAGATACCTTGCAAACAGCATGTTTCCTTAAATCACTGGATAAAATGTGCTATACTTGTTAAGTTGCTGTGGCATCTGAGCCCATCCAATAACATCTGACAGATATTTATCTCTGACTGACAAACCACACTGAGCAAGTTGAAAATCCCCTGGTTACACCGTCCTTGATATCATTTCCTGTGAGGTAAGTCTGAAGAACCAATTCACGCATACAGGCTGTCTGTGTAGAGGCAGGCTGGCATAGCTCATGAATTAAGATGACACCTGTCTGACATAATGTTTGGAGAGTGACAAACATTGTATGGGACACTCTGGTGCTTTTATAAGTGAGAGCAGACCAGAAAAATGCTTTAATACTGAGAGAAGACTGGACGGTCTTCTCAGAGAGAAGACAGATGATGTGATGGTCTCTTTGCTGTGCACTAGGCAGATAACTGAGATTACTGTACATTCTTCCTTAACACTGTATTTGGTTGTTTCTAATCTTTCCCCCCCTAAAGCTGATGCCTGTTGGACAAGCCTAGGAAGACAGGAACACTGGGTTTAAAGGAATGCAAATGCCTGCTAAGATGGCACTGGCTGGTTCAATTTCTAGCAAACCGGTACCACCACGCTCCAAAAAAGTGTCTGCAGCAGGGGTGGATGTGAATCAGAGCAAGCTGGATCTTTTCTGCAAGCTGGGCTATGGTAAGCAGGACATCTGCAAAGTGCTGGAGAACCTGGGCCCAGAGGCCCTGGAGGATGATGTGTTGAAAGAACTGATTCGGATGGGAAGTAAACCTCAAGCTCTGGAGAACCAGGCTCAGCCTTCCCCACTAAAACTTGTTGCCCGTGGATCATGTAGCACTACGCCAGGGTTGAAGTGGCTTGGAGAAGATGAAAGTGATTCTTCCGATTCCTTGAGACCCATTGTGATTGATGGCAGCAATGTTGCAATGAGGTAAGCTCCATTTCCTCAAAGGGATCTCTCTTCCTCTGAAGCTTTTGGATTTTCAGGCTGATGGATTGAAGTATGTTTTTTCTTCAACTGAGAGATGCACTGATGTATTTGATGTATAATGTATGAACGATCGCTTATTCCTTTTTTTTGGCTGATGCACAGGTTCTTGATATCTTGATGCCCGTAAATACGCACGTTGCATGCAATCACTGGCTTGCTCTACTTTTTGACCTTTTATAAGGCAACAGCTGGCTAGCCACTACTGTTTGTGGCAGTATCTCTTCCTTTTAGCTCACCACTGAATTTCCTTGCCTTTTCAAATGGGTGCCTAGGATTTCTGAATCCATACGCTGAGAAGTTTCCAGGAAAAACTGATGAACATATAGACAGACTCACTCAACTAACCTAAGAAGGAGAGGGGAAATAAAGACAAGTGACTGTGGTTCCTAACAATATCACAGTTGTAATGTTTTGACTTGCAAGTAAAACCCAAAAATGTTCCTGGCTTATATATTTTTTGTTGGTTTTAGATTTGGCTTCAGTTTTATGGAAATATCAGGGAATTGATAGTTGACCTATAATGAATAGACTCACTTCCTCCTTAATAATTCTGTTTCTGGGGAATGTCACATCAACCTATCCTGTCCAATTACATTTCCTAGGCAGTGCCCTGTCACTATGGAAGAAGTCTTACTGGTGGGGAACCTGGCATGTCCATGTGGATGGGATGTCCAAAGACAGCAGTGGGTTGGCTTCTGTTTACCCAAGCAGTATGGACAGCAAGAGACTCCAGGAGTCAAGAGTCCAGGATGCACTGGCTATTCATCTGCTTTCTCTGTCAACTTCCCTGTCCACTCAGCAGGGTCAAGCCTGTCCCTGCAGGCTGGGACAGGGCAAAGGAGGACTTCCTCCTTTGGTTTGCTGTCCTGTGAGATGAGATGAGACCATATTCCCTCTGGTTAGAGGGGAAAGTGGACAAGCAAATCCAAAGCAACTGGAGACTAAGCAAATTATGCCATCTTCTGGGTGAAGGCAGAAATTCTTGCTGAAAACAAGGGTTTCTTGCTCAGGGTTACTCACGAGGAGTGGGAAATACACACCAGAGCAAAATTGTTTGACCTTGTCTGGGCCATGAGCTCAGGTAGCCAGGTGTTTGGACCTCCTGCCCCACTTTGCATTTTCACCCTAGCCCCTTCTTGAGGTGTCCTTCTTGCTTTTCTGCAGAAGAACTGATCACCCACTCAGGCAGCATGGCTGAGCTGCTCACCCACCTTTCCATTGTACCAGGGACAATATTACCTGATGGGTCATGTGCTCTGTTCTCCAGTCTCCTGGCACAACCTTATCCTCAATGATTTACCAGGGCTTTTTTTAGAACAGGCAGAGGTGGACAAGGCACAGGACAGCATTGTTTCCAAGATGCTCTTGCCACTGAGCAGGAGGCTCAGAGTATGTTGGTAGCTGATGAAATAGGGCATTTGTTGAGCTTGGAGTACTGTGGGAAAGCTCTGAGATCATCCTTCTGTGCCAGCCTGTGCATGGGAGCTTGCTAGACAGAGATTATTTAAACCAAGCATAACAGGTGCAGTGGATGGTTTGAGCTAGCACGCTGTACTGCTTTCCTAGACCACATGCCCACCAAAATGGGTTTTGAGAAGCCACACATGCTTGTGGCATGTAAATTTAAATTTTTTTTCTAGAATAAATTCCAAAGCATGGGTCCAAGAGATGTTTGCCTGATAGGTTATTGAAGTCTGGTGTTCTGATTTGGAGTCATAATATTTCACCTAAAAGGAATTAGAGGAATGTGAAGCAGTTTTGAGCTTCAGAAAAGCAAAGGTTTTACAGCTCTTCTCAAACACCCCAACCTCTGTCTTGATAAAGTTAAAGACTACTTGGATGATGGAGGAGACTATTGAGCTTGTCAGTTCAGATGCTACTGAACTGCATAGCCTAGGAGGAGCTGCTTTCCTATCCTGGATGTCTTTCAAAGGGGTGCTGAATGGCATTTACTTTGGCTAAAGGGATAGGCCTAGTGTGTTTTTTCAGTATCTTTGATTTAATTTTTCTGGTTTGCTGTTGTCAGACAGAGAAGGACTCTTTGCAGAAGTTAGGGGAAAAGGATGTTAGGTCTCATTGCTGGAGAAAACTGCATCACCATCAACACCAACAACCATAAAAGTGCAGCAGAAGCAGCAGTTTAGGGATGAAACAATCAAAGTTAAAGCTTCAAGAGGCAGTTGCCTGTGTGGAGAAAAATGTCTCAAGCATTTGTATGTATATCTTAGGGTTGGTATTTCTGGAGCATTTCAGAGTTGGCATTGAGGGCCTACTGCAGACTGCAAGGTTTTGAAAAGGATGTATATGCCCCAGGGTAATAAAGCGAGTGAGTTGGCAGTCTTCAACCATCAATCAGCTTCCCCATAGAAACTGAATGGAAAATAACCTTGCCTTCAGCCAGTCTCACTCATCAAATGTCTCAGTACACTTTGTGTTTCCATCAGATGTAATGAGAAACTCAGCTGCCTGCCAGCCTGTCCATTGGAAGTGGGCAGGACAATTAGGACAGCTAGTGGAAAAAATAAATGGAGTTGTGTTAATATGAAAAGGGAACTGTCATAACCCTATTCACTGCACACCAAAGAGGCTATCTACTCAAGTGCTTGCACTTCCACCTAGTTTAAAAGCTGTGATAGGTACAAAGGCCCTTTCCTAGGCCACTGCAGCCCTGCACTAGGCTCTCCCCTTTCTGACAAAGCTGTGGCAGAGTCTGTGCCATGAACGGGTGGAGATGGGGCCATTTGCAGTTTTCAAAAGGAGTTGTTTTGCCTAAACTTCCTCTCAAAGGAGTTGGAATTGCACTATTTAAAAAAGACTTACTGCATGCTAATGATGGCATGCTACTGATGCTAAATTGCTGCTTCATTTTCTGAGAAATGGGTCATGCTGGTCTGTGACTCAAGTGCAATGTAACCTGTTGCTGGCAGAACAGAGAGACGAGAATGAGTTACGACATATCAGTTATGGTCCACAGACTGGACATAACTGACTGACAGGAGCTGATCTGTGACCACACAGGGAGAATGTAAAGCTCTGAGTCCCCTGCTCTGCTGCACAGCAGATGCTGGCATTGTGTGGACAGTGCAGCACACCACACATGTACGTACTGGTTTAGATACACAGGTTTGGCTGTAGCAATGTAGCAGGAAATGGATTAAGTGATAATGCTGAGAAACAGTTCCAGGTGCCTCATTTGCTTGTTCTGCTTGGCGTTTTGGCCAACTCACTTGTGCTTGAGTACCCCTTCTGCACTGAGGTATATCTAGAACAGCTTTCCTAAAGCTCACAGGATTATATATATAAGTAGTCAATGTTAAAGAAGGCTGTTGCTGAACTTTCTTTGAGTCGGCATCAAAGATGTACCTAGAGTGTTTTTTAAAGGCAGTTATCTGAAAAAGCCACCCAAACTTCCAATTCACCTGTTCAGGTGATGTTATGTGTATCCTGGGTAGATCCTATCATTTAAAACCAAACAAAACAGCTGTTCTCGATGTGTTGAGCACTTCAGACCATTTATTATTGCTGGGGTTTTTGTAAGGCTTCCTATTGCCTTGGTATCTATTAATAGGCAACTAGGTTTCTTCCTCCAAATTGTGCTATTTTTCATTTGTGGTCACCATTTCAGGATGGAAACTTTTATTGGGTGTAAAATGGAGCTTTGGTTGTGAGGCTGATGTAGGCAGTAGCTAGAGATGAACCCCCAGGGGATGGTGATGGGAGAGTCATTTAAGACTGCAGCATTGTCCTTGACTGCTCTGTTAGTGTAGTGTGTAGTAATTGAGAGAGTAATTTACAAGTCCATTTTCCAGAGGTGAAAGCCTGAGTGAGACTGTGGTGATATTATCCAGAAAGGTCAAAGTACAAGGATGAGGTTTCTGTACATACTGTGAGGGCATTTATTCATTTAGGACTTTGTGTAGAGTTCATTTTAGTTTCCTTGTGCAGAGGTAGTTAACAAATTACCTTCCTTTACACATGCACTGCACTGTAGTTGAATTTTAGGTAAGTGAATGCCAAGTAGTATGAACCTTCAGGGAGGGGGAGAAACTTAGAAAACAACCTCAAGAAAAACAATTAGAGGTGATATCCTTTCTGTCTTATGCTGAATATTGATAATTCTTCAGATAATTCTTCTTGCTGGCATCCTCGACAACACTTGTTCTAGGGCTTTCCTACCCCTCTGTGCAATGAAGACAAAATCCACCAACTAGGGCAAGATAAAAGTGGTTATGAGGTGCCTGTGGTCATCTCCACTGATGTCTTGTCCCATTTTTGGTGTCCTGGGTTAGGTTCTCTATATTTTCTGTCCTGCCTCTTGCAGCTTTTCTTCCCCCATAGTTTGTCTTTTGTTTCCAAAAGAGATCAGCAGTTGAATGCCCTGTGATCGTATTTGCAGCCGCTTCAGCCATTAATGGTACTGTTGCCACACTTTGTTTCTCACTGGAAAGCCTAATGGATTTCTGCTGGTGCTAGAAGAAACTCTCACTCCTCAAAAACCTTAATCAGACAAGGCATGTAAAGACATGACCTAATAACTTGCTGGTACTTTAGGACCCAAGTGCACCCAGATGCAGATATAGATGGAAGGAACAGGCTTGGGTCATAAAAATGGGCAATAGGATATCTCTGTTTTTAAGCATCCAAACTGCTTCAGATAAATTTTTTTGCTTCTGCTTCTGAAGAGGTGTTTGGATCTGTTCAACCAGGACACCCTGCCAGGTTGTTTTCTTGGAAACTGGTGAATGACACAAAAGTTGTTTATTTATCCTTTTCATTACTGGCTTGGTTAAAGAGAACTCTAAGCTTCATAAAAGCTTTGCCTCATCATCCTCCTTTTTTTTTTATAGCCATGGAAACAAAGAGGTATTCTCCTGCTGGGGGATCCAGCTGGCAGTGGATTGGTTTCGAGAGAGGGGGCACACATACATCAAGGTCTTTGTCCCACTCTGGAGAAAGGAGCCCCCTCGACAAGACAGTCCCATTGCAGGTAGGTGACCATCCTGGGTATAGTTTGCAGTTTAGAGACAGAGGGGGTGTGAAGAACCCAGCACAGTTTTGCCCTGCAAAGACAAGCATAGCGCAAGTTGCGTATCAGGCTTCTCACCACTCTAATTAGCCATTAATTCATTGCCCCATTCACTGCTCCTGGCTAGTAGTTAAAATTACTTACAAGGATTTGTTACACTGCTTTGAACTTTCTGCTTTACAAGCACAAGTTGTTGCCAGCAGAGTTAAAGAAGCAGTTTTTCGGCTCACAGTGAGTCTACAGAGCTTTTAAGTCCAGCCAGGAGACAGCGACATTCATTACTGCATGACTATTATCTGTTAGCCTGTTACCTGATACAGAAGGTACATTGAACCCTCACGGAAGAGGGTTCCTTTTCTGGATGAAGGAAGTGTATCAGCAAAAGTCTGTGGAGGGGAGTGAGACTCAGTTTGTATGGGAATAAATCTGCAGGATTTGTGCCAGCAGTTTGGTGTCTGCAGATGAAGCATTTGGGGATCTGCCTTTTTCCAGACCAGGAATGGTAAGAAGTCAGAGTGTTCTAAATAGCAGCAAAAAAAAAAAGTTTATTTCTTTGTTTTATCACACGCATTTTATCTCCAAATAAAGCTCACACCAGGGCTGGTTATGAGCCTTCTAGATCTAGCAGGGTAAAAAGGGTTCAGAATGCCTCTGGTGTAGAATTCAAGGCATCCTTTTAGGTAAGACTTAAAAATAAAAAAAAGGTGTCTCAAATTTTACAAGTTGGCAAATAACCACCAGATATCAGTGCATCTGAAAACCACAACGCTGTAAGTTGCCTAAATTGCTGAAACATCTAGCAGATGATTGAGACCTGGTCATTTTTAATTAGTTAGTTTCTTTCTTTTCTTCCCCCCCCCCCCCCATCCTATCCATTTCTGCTAACCACCCAATCAGATCAGCACATTCTTGAAGAGCTTGAAAAGCAATCGATCCTTGTCTACACACCGTCTCGGAAGGTGAAAGGCAAGAGAGTAGTTTGCTACGATGATCGTTATATAGTGAAAGTTGCTTATGAAAAAGATGGAGTCATTGTTTCCAATGACCACTACCGGGATCTCCAAAATGAAAACCCTGAATGGAAATGGTTTATTGAGCAACGACTACTCATGTACTCTTTTGTCAGCAACAGGTAAGAGACAGTTTTTGTGTTATATAATCTAGAATTTAAACATTATGGGCCAAGTCAGCTCCAACATCAATGCACAACCCACCAGGAGCAGAATACATGAGCCTTTTTCTGAGAGGAATTTAATGCAACTTCTCTTATCTTGTTTCTTGAGTTCCTACTCCCTCAGGAGTAGTCTACTACTTGGTGTTAAACTCTCCCATGTCACTCTTCTGTGAACTTTTCTATTTGAATGACAGCATTAGTGACCAGCTTTGCTTCTTTCCAATTCAAGCTGGGGTGTTAAACCACAGCTTGGAATCTTCTAATTTCTGTTTCTTAAAAGAAAGATAATTGAATCCATGAGAGAAAGCTGGCTGGCAGTATTTTTAATTCTCCTACAAGACAGAACAGCACTTTTTCCTGTGCTTTTGTAATCATAACTTTCTAGAATAGAAGAAACAGGAAGCTAGTCTCTCTGACCCTTCACCATCCCCATTGGGGAAGGTTTTCAATAAGGCACTTGCACCATGTCTGCGAGGCTGAGCTGAGCTCAGGTGTTCTGGGGAAATGCACACCATTGAGACATCTAGTGTGCATGGACAACTGCTTATATCCATGACTTTTTTTACTTTTCCAGGTTTATGCCTCCTGATGATCCGTTAGGCCGGCATGGACCTACTCTTGATAACTTCCTCAGGAAAAAGCCAGTGCTTCCTGAAAAAAAATTGCAGCCTTGCCCCTATGGTGGGTTTCTTCTTATGCTATGAACTGCCTCTCCTCTTCCTCCTGCCCCTTACATCCCAGTGGTGCTTCCCTTCGGTTAAGGGCAAGTGATGTTGCCATGTGCTGTCCTGCTTTGTGTGGTAGGGACTTAGGTTGGGGCTGCTCTAAAGTGTGATGCTTTTTTCCTCTCCTGCTTAAGTAGCTTCAATCTCAGCCAAGGCAGCAGCTGTTTCTGGCTCCTCCACCCCTGCCTGCACACAGCACCCAAACTGGGCACCATGGCTGTGTTGACCACCCTGCCTGCACACATTTCTCACTTTGTGAACTTGTGCTGTAGCACTTGGGAAAATCCATCCAAACACTTTCCCCCTTTCCCCTCCCAACACCTCTCCAGCAACGTGCAGGTTTCTCAGAGGTAAACCCCTATGTCATTTCTTAAAGCAACCCTTTGTAGCAGCAGATGTCCCAGCCCACAGAGTGCAGGAACCAAAACATAAATGAGTATCAGACACTTCCAAAATAGCAGAAACTTCCTTTCACTGTTGCTTCACCCTGTTATTTATGTCGGCATTATTTAAATCTGGGGTCAACAGTACCAAATCTGAAAATAGCAGTTCCTCTTTTCCCTGTTTGTTCTCATCAGACCCCTGCAAATGCCTGGTGCTGGGGAGAAGTGATGAGTGTGTTAATTGATGTTGGTGCTAGTGACAACCTTCTGCCTGATATTTTTGACTCTTTCAGGTAAAAAATGCACCTATGGCAATAAATGCAAATTTTACCATCCAGAGAGACTACGTCAAGCTCAGCTTTCAGTTGCTGATGAGCTCAGGGCCAAAACAAAGGTCCTGTTAACCCTGGGGAGAGAGGAGGAGAGATGTAACTGCTCACTGTACAAGACCAGAGGAGAGCCTGCACCCTGTGAAGCCTGCACAGAAACTCTGCAAGAAGCCAGAGGCTGTGCAGGGCCTTCCTCCTACTCAGGGAGTTCCCAGAGGAGCTGTCCTGAGCAGATATCCAGTGCCTGGGCTGGTGGTCCCAGCTCTGACCTGGGGCTGGACCAGTGCTTGCCACAGCCAGAGCCGCTGCGAGACCAGCCGCTCCTGGAGCAGATGTCAGCCATGTCCATTGGTGATGGCACCTACAGCTATAACTGGTCCATACAAACCCCTCAGGACAGGGAGGTGATGGACAACCCTCATCACTGCGGTGACCTCAGGCACAAGTTGTTCTCACTTCACCGCCCTCATAGCTTGGACCACACCTGCTCACTGGGGCGCCCTTTCCAGCAAACAGTGCTCCCCGCTGCGCGAGGTGGGATGTGCCCAGAGCACAGCTGGCCTCACGAGTGCTGCAGCATGCACAGAACAGGGCAGAGGAGCTGTTATGTCCCCGATGGTGCTCAGCACAAACAGACCCTGGGGACTCAGCAGCATGTTTTGCTGCAGTCCACAGTTCTTCCCCCTGACATGTTTCCCTTGTACAGTGAGCACCAGCTGCAGCAGCAGCAGCACTGTTCCCCCAGCCAGCCCCCACGGCAGCCCTTCCTGCTAGACTCCAGCCACAGACCGGGCTTCTTCCAGAAAGCCCGTGCTTACCCCAGTGCCTCTTACAGTGACTACTGGCCCACCCCAGCTGAAAGGCCATCCTCTGCCCAGCAAGTAAACATACACAGGGAGCTGTGCTCCCTTTTTCCTTACAGCGAGATGAATCAGGTCATGACTTTGTACCCTGATATCAAGGATAACGGGACTGGAGCTCCTCCCCTATGAAGATAGGCTGAGAAAGTTGGCGCTGTTCAGCCTGGAGAAGAGAAGATTGCTTGGAGACCTCATAGCACCTTCCAATATCTGAAGGGGGCCTAGAAGGAAGCCAGAGAGAGACTCTTCAGCAGGAACTGTAGTGATAGGACAAGGGGGAATGGCTTCAAACTGAGAGAGGGCATGTTTGGATTAGGTGTGAGGAAGAAATTCTTTTCTATGAGGGTGGTGAGGCATTGGAACAGGTTGCCCAGAGAAGTGGTGGATTCCCAACCCTGGCAGTGCTCAAGGCTTTTTGCTTGTTTGTATTGCTTGTTTGGCTTTACTGATTCAAAGACACAGAAACCTGTGAAATCTCCAGAGCAAACGCTTCCCAATAAGCACAAGTCCTAGGGCAAAAAGATGCTACTCTGAGGCTTAACTATTATTGAAGTGTGTTATGGCAAGGGTTGCAGCTGTTCCAGGAACACAAGTATAAGTATCAACCAGCTATGTTGCACAGGACATCGAGTCAAGGCAAAGGCTGTCGTCCACTGCAGTGGGATCGCATTCCACCTCCCAGGAAAGGGAACAGCATGGCTTGGGGTAACTGGGCTGTTAGCATTTGAACCTCACTGGTGGCTGGATTCAGGATGGCATAGAGTTCCATTAATGCCCTGAAACATAAGGCATATTTTTGAAGTCCCAACCTATTGTTCAACTTCCACTGTCCTCAGTAACAGGTTCCCCCATGACCTCCCTGTGACTACTTGCTCAGCTAGCATAGAAAACTATTTGGCCATTTTCCCCTAACACAGGGTTGTGCTCTCTGCTAGAAGGCATCTTTGGGTCTGTGTTATTAGCCGACACAAGCCCAGCCTGATACAAGTAAGCTTTCAAAGACATATTTCATGTTTATTAAGTAATGCTGAGAACACACAGAATCACTAGCAGAGGTGGTGGAGCTACACCAGAGCCCTTGAAGGGAGCTGCAGGTACATTTCTCAGGTACCATGCACAACATAAATCAACTCAAGGAACTCATCTTCAGTGTAACTCCTGATGTGGACGGAGGGCTAAGTGTTGGTAATTAAAAGAATTCAGAAATCCAAATGATGTAAAGAGGAGAAAAAGAAGAAAAGAAGCCTTAAAGTGTCTCTTGTATTGAATAAGAAAACTATTGTTGACTTAACCCTTTATTACTAAATGTGGCCCCATAATGCAATTATACAGATAATTTATGATTACAAATATTTAAAATATGTCCTGTTGGGACATGTTTGATTTTCAGTAAGCTGTAAAGCTGCTAGTTTCTGTATTATTCCACTGAATTCTTCAGGTTATAATTCAAATACTAAGGTTGACCCTGAGGGTTTTTGGCATTATACCAAAGTTTAAGTATGTCAGTATGACATGTTTTAAAAATGCTTTAACACATTATAGAATGTTCATCCATAACACTTTGTTCTGGATAATGTCTTCCTTATTTTCTGGAGCTTGTTTGGATGTTTTCTTGGTTTTGTTTGGTGTTTGGTTTTGTTTGTTTTCCAATCCTCTTAGCACTGATGCTTCGTCATTCAGGTGGGATTTTAAAACTCTCTGACCCTGCAGTATTTAATTTCTCTGAAGTGCAATCAGTATTGTTGGTTCCAGGCAGGAATTAAACTTGGTCATCACGGAGAAGTTGGAATTCTCTTGCTTTTGACAAGGGAGTAGTAATTTACATGTGACATTATCACACAATGCATTTTTTGAAAGCGGTTTTCCCTCTGAAAACCACCACCAGCTCTTTTTTTTGGTGGTGGTGTTTAAAGAATCTTCAGGAAATAATATACTGTATCTGTTTGATTTCTTTTGCCAATGTGGTTGGCTCCAAGAAATTATAATTTGGAGTTTAGAGATATGATTTATCTTCACAGAACATGACAGTTTTTTCCATTTGTCATATGGATTGTCAGAATGGCTTATAAACTGATCCACTGCATATTACATAAAGATTAGAAATTGTATTGAAAAAACCCTATGGAATAAATTCCCCATGAAGTGCTTTGAAAAGTACTTGAGTTCTACAACCATGGTTATTTGCACTGAGATACACAATGCATCTCAGCTATACAGAAGCAACTTGAGATATTTCATGGATTAAATGCCTACACTGTGCCTATGCAGGGCCGGGTGCATCAGCTTGCCTTGCAACCTGTACCAGGTCTTTCTCAACTATTGCTGTACACATACATACACTTGCAGAGTGGAAAAATACCTTTCACCTACTCAAACAAAGCAAGTCCCAAATGACAGCAACAGACCAGGATATAACTGTTACACGTCAACATTTATTTTCATGTCTGGAATGTACATATATCTTCTGACACAGAAAGCATTTAAAAATCTACAGGAAAATTGGCACACTGCCTCTATATGGTGCCCTCAGCTTGCTGGAGACGTGCACAAGCTTTTCTCCTTTTCCTTTGAGGATGCACAGGAATTTGGTGGTTGTTCAAAAGCCTCTCTCACTGTTCAAGAACTTATTTTTCTTTCACTTCTGTCTTATTTACTGAGGAATCTTTTAGTAAAGTACATAGAATGTGCATTCTGCTGAGAAAGTGTCTGAGAAAATAAATCAGACTTTGGTGCTAAACAGAAATTGATTTCTCTTGGCTCTTGTGCTCACCAGAGGATTTTTTCTCATGGAGATTTTGTTTGAAGGGTAGCTCAGCAGCAGCGCTGTGTCACTGCCTGTTTGAGAGGAGCTCTGCCGCTGGCCAGAAGCCCACAGAAAGCACAGACCCTTTCGTTATTTCACCACAGCACAAGCACATGGGGCTCATGCTCCAGGCCCCTTTGCACTTTCAAAAGCAGGAGGATTTCTTTTTGCCTTTTTCAGCTCCTGAAATAAGGGAAGGGGCTGCTAACAGAAAGGAGGTGGCAGCTCTTATACAGACAGGGTAGAAGGCTCTTGCTATTTGGTATCTCTGCTGAGATGCATTTGAGGCCAGCTTTCACTGCCAAGTTGAAAATGAACCCATAAATCTTAACAGGCTCAGAAAGCCCTTGATGTTCTTTGCTTTTTGGTTGTCAAGACTCTTTTGGAAGAAGCTGGAAGCAGTGGGAGCAATCCTCCAGGAGATGGGCCGCTTTCCCAAGGGAGATTTACAGTGTTGCCAAGTTAATTTTAAGATTAAAAAAAAAAAAAGTCAGAAAAGGGAATCCTCTTACTTTCTCAACTCTCACCCTTTCCCAAACAGTCAGGAATCCACCAACATCCTCCCTTGCAAGAGGCTAGGGAAACTATACACAAATATTTCACTGAGAAGTCTTGGGTGGAGGTCAACCCTGCAACAACTTCTCAGCAGCACCAGAATTGTTCACTGTAACCACACTGCTGGCTCCTCCTCTTTCCCTGAGTCAAGTAGTTTCCTCGTCTTTCCTTTTTTTCTCCTATTTTTGTTGGGCTCAGGATTTCCATTGCAATCTTTATGGAGTGGGGCACAAGTTACCAAACACCTTGTCACCCCAAACCCTCTCCTTCTACCTCCACAAAACCATGCATCCCCACCCACTGCCAGCCCAAACTCTAGTTTTGTGCTCCTTTCACTTCCCTGCTACCTCCCAGCGTGCTCACCTCCTGCCTTGCTGTCCCACATACTCCTCTGGCTCAAGCCCAGATAGCATCCTATCTCTCCCTTCCCCTCCACCCTCCAGCTGAAGGGTTTTTTTATGGGTTTCTTTTCTATTTTTCCTTTTCTTTTTTCTTAGCTATTTATTTTTTTAATATTGTTTGGTTTGGGTTTTGTTGATGCTGTTAAAATTATGACATAGATGGCTTTGGCCTGGCAGAGGTCTGATACGCTCAAGCTGTTTTCCCATAGCACCTTAAAGCAGTCTTCCCAGCAAAAGCTGTTTGGGGAAGGAAACAGAGGCAAAGTTACATTCATAGGTGCTTGTGCTGACTTCATACAGCTTTCTTTTCTCTAAGGATCAAAGGGGATGCTAGCAGAAACTCAGTCACCATATGCTCTTAAATCCTACTGTAAAAGCCACATTCATCCTTCACCTACTATTCCCTAGTTTGTACATTTGAGGGAGTTATTAACACTACTAGTTTCAGAGAGAAGACAAATGGTCATTGGGACACTTAATGGCAGAAGAAAAACAAACTAGGAGCAGGTAACAAAACATAAAAAATGTCAAAGCGGGCAAACAGAAGTAAATTTCCTCAAGAAAAGATAAAAAAAAATTAAAATTAATGAAGGGTAGAGCTAGAAGAAGCAAGTACTGAATGTCACATATGGTAGGCTAAACCTCAGAAAGGAACTGCTGTGTAAAGGAAGACTGCAAAAGGTAGCTGCCACCCATCTGCACACTTGCAATACTGAGCGAAGTGGGTCCAGCTCTCCTGCGGCTGGCAGCTTGCTGAATTTAGTAGCTGTAATCTAATATCTGCAGACACTCCAAACAACTGAGAAAACTGCTAAATAAGGAGCAGCATCAACTCTAATAACCAAATGAACTACAACACTGAACACAAAGCCAAGACAGAGATACCTGCACCGTCTGGTGATTTGGTTTCCAGATTAGACTTCATTTTACTACAGGAATTAACGTTCTCCTGGCATTGTCAGGAGAGCTGCACAGAGACAAGAACTGCCTAACAGGACTAAAGAGCAACCAGTGCTTGCTAAGGGGGGCAGCAGGAGAAGCAGAGGAATGTGATGGCTTTTAGTACTTGAAATGGTAAATGGCAAAATGTACTTCATAAATAAAACCACATTGTGCAGCAACAGGGAAACCAAAAGCATAAATGCCATGATGGTCTGAAAAAGGTTGCAGTCCATCCCACCACTGCTCCAAAAGTGGTACTAAGGAAATTTTTAGCAGGGAAACAAACTTGAATATGATTTGTTATTGCCAAAATATACACAGTTATTGGCAGACAATTATAAGCATTACCCAAAACCATCATCGGAATGAGAAATACCAAGTTTTCCCCACAGGAGGTCCTGTTAGGAAGAAGCTGAAGGGAATACAGAAGCTTGTAAAAATGTTATTTCCAGCAGGGAAACATTCTTGGAGAAGAATTTCAGTATCTGCATATCCTTTTGCTCATAACGTAATGTATGACTTATGGTGGATTTGGAGCCCTGGCTTCACTTAGGAACCAGATGGAAGATCTTTAAACCTTTAGAGCATCTTCCTTAGGTCATATTTAAGTCTGGCAGAAGAGGAAAAAAGTGAATATCAGTTTCATCTGAAGTCAAATATACAATATTCTGGAAAAAATGGGCAGATAATCCAAGTTCTAGATCAGCAGAAAGGTAAAAGAAATATTCCCCAGTGATTATTTCTATTCATCTTCTACAATACTGATATGCAACTGGGGATGGTATTTGGGAGACTGGTTTAGGTCAGTCTCTGCACTTTGCTCTTTGATGTTCTAATATTTGAATTTGTCCAAGGGGGCTTAAGTAGAGTTGTTGAAAGAAAAAGTATACATAGCCAAGTGGAAGCCTCCAGGAAATGTCTAGCAATTGACATTCATAAGACACACACCAGTACCATATTTTTAAAAAACATGATGGTCAAGTTCACCACAAGGTGTCAATGTGGTAGCACTAGAAACAGTACTTGCTGCTCCATGGCTGACTTTCAGAAGCCGGTCCTATCCACTCCCATAAATCCCATCAGCAGAAGTTTCCCTTCATCTGCACATGGAACAGAACCGACACGACGGCACAGGTTGGAGGGCTGTGCAGCAGAGTCTCAGCTCTGCTCAGCACCAAGTCAACTCTGTCTTGGCCTGCCTCCTAGAGGCTCCTGCAGGTTGAAAGAAACCATGTACCTGCAGGTGAGGCTTGATCACACCATCTGAAACGATTCTGTTGCCTTCTGTGATCTGCTGCTTCGTACACAGAGCTGAAACACATGGTACTGTTAGGCATTTACCCCACACCTTGACTTTGGCCTGTGTTTTATGTTAAAGCAGCCCTAAAAGCACACACGACAACTCAGATGGTCTTAGAAGCTGCAGCACTGTGTCAGGCTGTGGAGCAGTGAGCGTCAAATGCAGAGTAACAGGTTTCAGAAAGGGGACATTTTGCAAAATCCACCCTATATTCCATCTTTTTATTCTCCCCTCACCTGCAGTTCAAGCTATGACTGCCCTGCCATTGGCAGCTAAGGATTTATCTTGGCTGGGGCCCAGGTACTGCTGCCAGGCTTTCCTTTCAGGGCAACAGCCCTGGGAAAGTCACTTGGGGTTAAGTTTAGAGTTCCAGGTTGGCACATTCTTAATGCAAGCCAAAAATAAGTGTGAATGGGGATCAATTTTATGAATTTGCTGAGCTGCCAATTATATTTTAAAGCTGAAATCTGAAACTAGGTTTGCCAGTTGGATAAGTATCACAGCCAATCCTTAGGCAGAAATTAATTGGAAAAACACTCTCTCTCCAAGCCCAGATAGCACTGCCTTACAAACGTTATCTCCAAAGTCTTTCCAGGTGTACTTTGGATATTAGCAGGCAATCAGAATACATGGGATTTTAACTAATCAAGTTTATTATCTTGTATGTGTGTTAATCAACAGTTAGGTAGATATACAACAAATATTCCCAGCATGCAACTGTAAGGCAGGATTAAGTGGGGGGAAGGGGGAGAAAAGCTTCTTCCAAAACAACTCAAAATGCCACAATTTCCTATTGAATTCCTTTTACACCTTCTTTCCTTGCATTTTTAGGGAGTAGGGTCACCACAGTCCCACAGTTGCCCAAAGCCGGGTAGTTGGGTTGTGCGCTCACATCTCCATAGAACTGAAAATAAAATTCTCCATTAGCCAGGCAGAGGCTGGATGTGCAACTCAGCACTTACCAGCTTGAGCTCACAGCTATCTGAAACCTGCCTGCAGCCTTGTTTCTAAGCTCCTTGCCAGAGGCACAAATAACCCTTTAGCTCCAGCTATCACCTCACCAGCAAAGCAGCAATGCTGGCTTGAAAACAATATTTCCTGAGCCTCCTGATGGAGCCCGTATTTGCCCAAAGACCAGCAGATATTCCCAGGGCCGTGACATATTTGTTTTCATTTATTCAGGCCTGCTTTAACTACTGCATTTGTGGTGCCCAGCTCTTGGTTTTCAGGGCTCCATACAGTTTTTTTCTGTTCTAGTGAATGCAGAATGTTCTAGTCCCATTTCAAGGCAGAATTACATCAGAGCCATTAGTAACGATATCACAAAAGTTACACATGCTTTCTAAACTCCATCATATGTACCAGAATTTGTGAAAAAATGAAGGCATCCCCATCCCTTCTTAAACAACTTCCAAAGCAAATCTTCCAGAGAACAGACAATTTTACAATGTATAAATATGTCTTCTTTATAAAAATATAAATATATATTTTTATATATAATAAATTCTATTATATTATAAATAGAAATATATATTTTATTATGTATAAATATTATCTTACATCAGATCAATACAGAGCTGGCACCCAAAAGGACCCATAAGGTGCGGTCTCACCTTGAATATTGTGTGCAGTTTCGGGCACCGCAATATAAGAAGGATATTAAACTCTCAAGAGTGTCCAAAGGAGGGCAGCAAAGATGGTGAAGGGCCTTGAGGGGAAGCCATAAGAGGAGCTGTTGAGGGCTCTTGGTCTGTTCAGCCTGGAGAAGAGACTGAGGGAAGACCTCATTGCAGTCCACAACTTCCTTATGGAGGAAGGAGGAGGGGCAGACACTGATCTCTGGTGACCAGTGACAGAACCCAAGGGAATGGCCTAAAACCACGTCAGGGGAGGTTTAGGTTGGATATCAGGGAAAGGTTCTTCATCCAGAGGGTGCTTGTGTGCTGGAATAGGCTCCCCAGGGAAGTGGTCAGAGCACCAAGCCTGACAGGGTTCAAGAAGCATTTGGACAACACTCTGAGGCACACAGTGTGATTCTTGGGGTGTCCTGCACAGGCCAGAAGCTGGACTCTATCCTGGTGGGTTCCTTCCAACTCAGAATATTCTGTGCACACAGGCTTTTGCTGAACACCCCTAGGGTGCTGCCATGGCCCAGCCTCAAAACATTGCTCTGCAGTTCATGGCAGCTGAAGCACAGGGTTACCGGCACCAAAAGCTGCACACAGTTAAAAGCAAAGATTCCCCCAGGCTGGCCTTGACGTGAAAAAAGCAGGAAACATCAGCTTCGCTCCTGCCTGCCCAGGGACCAGACACTTTATATTGGGTAAAGAGTACAATAAAACCTTTGCCAGCTCAGAGGTGACTCAGCAGCTCGTGTGCATTACATCAAGCCCTGCACCATCAAACATGCTAGCAGGAAAGACAAGAGAGAATGAGAAAACACATGGTTTGGGAGTTCCCCATGCCCATAACGTGGTATAACCCCTCTCAAAACTGCAGCAGGTTTATCTGCTCCTGACTAGAAAGGGCTAAAACTGCAGGAAAAGCAAACTCCATTGACCCAAATACTGAAGGTTGGTGAAAAAAACATCTGGAAAAGGTCAGCAAGCATGCTGGCTAATGTTACAGCTCGAGGACAGGAAGAGAGAGCTAACTGTGCCTGTGTCCTGACAGCTGGCAGATACCCTCTCAAACCACCAGACAAAAAGTCACCAGAGGCAGCCAAGAGAAACTGCAGGTATGGAGCAGCTTTTGTAGCTAAACACACTACAGGAGGGTTTTGGGGTGGAGAATACCACAAAAAGCAAGCTCTGTCAAACATGAGCGATGGTTGATGATTTAGAGGCTCACACAGAAGCGGCTAACAAAACTAATGACAGACATAACAAGCCTCTGAGCAATCCAGTGTATGCCACCTAGTCAGGCCCTTACCTAACAGCTTCTTCATTGGTGCATTCTAGTAATTGGTCTTTATAAGGTTGGATTTAAATGCTTGTACTCTTAAAACAAAATGAAAATAAAAATAAATTAGGTTATGGCAGTAACAGCAGAAGCCAACTGTGATGTGAAATGAGCTGTGTTACCTTCCTGAGACCTGGCTAGAGTCATAAAATCAAAATTCAGAAAAAATATCACTTGATAACTTCCTTTTGCCTTCAGAAGTGAAAACCCTCCTGCACTAGTCAGAAAACAGCTGCTGTGACTAAACCATGGGTAGTGCTGAGATCAGCCATTCCCTGTTGCCCCTAGGGAGGGTGTGCCATTCTGATGCCAGAACACAGGATTCATAGCTCATTAACAGCTCCACAGAGAATGGGAGCATCACAGAGTACAGCCCTGTAAACAAGTAATGAGGACACTTCCAGCTAAGTGTGTGTGGGGGGAGGGTGTGATGCAATCCCCACTCTGAAGCATTACTAATGCATTTTGTCTTAGTTGCATGAGATGAATTTCACATGTCAAATTAAAAGATACTGAGCTGAAATCACCACATGGCAGCCTACCACCTCCTGGGGCAGTACTATGACTACTAGAAGTGTTTTAAAAACCAAGAGAAAAGCATGGCTGCCAGGGAGTGACAGGTTGATGTTCAACTAAGATCTTGATGCTTATTCAAGCCTTGAACTCAACCACTGTACACAATCAAAAATGAACAGGTTCAATCTTGCTATTGGGATATAGGGATTGGTACAGAAAAAGAACAGGATGAAAAGAACAGGATAAAAAGAGAATGAAAACCAACGCGAAGCAACAGATCAGGAGATGGATGATGCACTTTTCAAAAAAACTACATTAAGACATGCCTTTGCACATTACTTATATCCACTTCGAACATTCCTGGGCCCTCAAAGTGGGAAGGAAAGTTTCAAGCATCACATCATATGGCACAGCTATGCTTGACAGTTGCTTTGGGTGCAACTATAACTCACGAAAACTATCTCTCTCTACCACTCAACTGTTCTGTTTTTTCAGGAAGCGTTGAGAACTGGAACACATCACAGCTGCCTTGAAAAATGGTAAAGTTTGTTTTTTCAGAGCAAAACTACAGATACAGTTGGAGGGTGCAGCTTGATGGCCAGGGCTGTGGAGCTGGCAGAAAAGCCCTGCCTGGTGAGATCCATCAGGGCAGCTGCAGGGTCCATTAACAAAAGGAAACTCAGCCCCAGCCCATGCTAGCTGGTTGCTCTGTTTCATTTAGTCCAGAGTCCCAGGGCCAGAAGTGAAGCTCATAGGGGCAGAACAGTGGTCAGGTTGCACAGCACTTGGTTTCCTTAGGGGTTCAAAAACCTTAAGCCAGATTATTTAAAAGTATCAAGCTCAGCAGGAAAAAACCCCAGATTACTAATCATTATTAAAGAGGGAGAGCTTTTGTCATGTCCTTCAGCTCAAAAAACACTAACAAGACATTTTCTTTCTCATATACAGGGCAGTTGTGCCAAGGATTATGAAGGGTTTCCAAAGCCAAGAGTCACACTGCCTTTTTTTTTTTTTTTAGCTTAAGCCCAGCAGCAGCTTAGCTGCAGCAACAAGAGTATGATCTTCTAGTACACAGCTCCAGTTCTTCAAAACCTTAACATATAGGAACATGGACAAAAAACATGAAAAGAGATACACACCTCTAAATGCTTTCTCAGTTGCAGAGGAACTGCACAAGAAACAGTGTAGAAGTGATAAAGGTCATACTGCTGCTATGGAACAGATAGACAAGGACCTACACAACTCTCCCCAAAACACTGAACAAAAAAAGCCTGTGACACGGCATCAAACCATACTGATTTCAAGCTGGATGTCTGATGACAGCATCCAACATCCTCTCTATGACAGCAAATATAAACTGTAGACACTGGCTACCAAAAAGTGATTCTTGCTGGCAGAAAAGACATCTCATGACAATCTTTTCATAATTGTGTCAAATATCTCTGCCGGAAGAACAGTATTTTCTTTCCTCAGGTTATATTTAAATTTGATTTCTGGCCCAAAAACACAGAGGGAAGAAAAAGGTTCATGAAAGAAAACAAAAGATGCATCCCAGTTTTAACCCAATTTTTCACTCTAGCTATCGGATAGCTACAAAAAAAACATACAAGATTTGGCTTAAGTGGTTGTTCAAGTCTCTAGAGACGGACAAAAGGAAAGCTGAAAAGACAGAGGCAGAGATAAGAACATAGATGAGAAAAGGCACAGGGAATAGCAAAAAGCTGGGTTTACGTTCTGCACACTTCTTGGCACAGAGTTGCTATGTCACAAAAACAGAGGATCTTTTCAAAACTGAGCCAGTGACACAGTAATATTGCTGAGATGGACCATCTCTAACAGGTCCCTTTGGACAAAACAAGGGCCAGGTTAGGTGAGGCTTTGAGCATACTGGTCTAATGGAAGGTGTCCCTGCCGACAGCAGGAGGTTTGGAACTTAATGACCTCAAACGTCCCTTCCAACCCAAACCATTCAACGATTTTATGACACTTTTGGTGAAATGTCTTTTAAGTGGCATTTCACATTTGTTTCACTACTGTCCACAGTCTCCCAGTCAGCTCCAGCCCCAGAGTAACCAGAGTAGCAGGAAGGGGCACAACACATTCAAGTACCTCCTACATCCTTCTTCCAAACAGCAGGTCACCAGATGATGTGACAGTAAGTTTCCATGACAATAAGGTAAGACACTAAAGAAGTAATTCTGGAAATTTGACTAACACAAAACAAATACAAACAACAAGAGCAAAAATGAGAAAAGATTTGGTAAAAAAATAAATCCATCCATCCAATTTTGTTCTATTGGACAAAACAGAACTACAGGACATGAAATATCAAATATTAAAAATATATTAAAAAGCCCAAATAATAAAGAAAAAAGGGCCCACAATTTACAGCTAACTGTGAAGTACAGAGTTACTACTACAAATAAGAGGTTTGTAAATGAAATATTTTTTATATCTGCTGTACACACAAACATTGCTTTGCTTATAATTTTAGATCAACATAAAGCCACCATAAAACTATTCTTTATCTAAAGTTTTAGGGCTGATAACTTTTGTAATCAAGTTTTCTTTCTGAACAAACATTTATTCTCTCATTTGAAATATGTTTCCTGTCACCTCGGAAGACCTATCAATATTCATTAACCTGTTTTGAACTCTTCTAGATTTACTACCTTAATTAGAAAACACCACTTTTAAGAGTTTGTTGTTGTAGCACGATGGTACAAAGCTAATCTAGAATTACTGATGCACTGGCCTTTCTTTTGAGACTGTTTTAAGGAATTGGTGTCCAATCTCCAACACCATGGAGGAAGAATAACCCCTTTTAGATGCAGGCCCCTCTCCTCTCCTGTGGGTAAGCACCTGCGTACCAGTCAGATGAGGCACTCCAGGGACTTGCTTCCCACTGTCCTTTTCTTATGAAAACCTTGTGAATCTTTCCTTGGCATGTAACAAAGTGTGGCAGGCGTGAGACCTTAGTGCACAATGGAGACGTGGCTGTCACAAACAGACACACAGTGGTGACACCTGCATTTCTCTCATGGAACCTTCCAAGCTCCTGACATCCTTTTCCAGCCTTGGGGCCTTCTGTTTGCCACATTTTAATATGCATGTTACAGAAGGGTGCAAGAAAAGCAACAACAATTGCTTCTGTATATGAAGAACAAAAGACAGGATTCCTTAGTCCATTTCCCTGGTGTCTCGTACATTGTATTTCTCAGCCTTGGATCTTAAATCACTCCCCATAGGAACTTGAATTTAGGTGAAGCTTATCAGTCACATCCTGGATGGGGTCTGCCAATACGTCCTAAGACAAAACCACATTAGAAATGCTCAATATACATCATCTCCATTCGTTACCACATCAACTACATCAAAATTGTACTGGTACTGTGCTCCTATAAGCAGTGGGGAAAAAAGCAGTCATAGAATTCAAAGCCATTAACACAATGCATTTTAAAATATGAACCTTACAAGGCATTTTGGACTACATAAAACCAAAGACTGTTCCTCAAAGTAAGCAATAAAAGAGCTATTCAAGCAGTCAGCTTAAAAAGGAACATACTGTTCCTTTCCATTCTACTCTGTACCCATGAAAGGAATCAAAAGCTTAAAGCTAATTTCTATTTTCTGTTCAACTTACAAGGGTATTTTAACTAATAAAGAGATAAATAAAATATCTTTTTTCTTGCTAAAGTTAGAATTAGATAATCCTGGGAGTTGCCGTGCATTCAGAAGCTGCATTGTATATGCTGTTAATTAACTGTATTGTAAAGTTTCCGCCACTGCTTTGTAGCAATACTCCCATTTTAGAATACCAACATAGTATTGAAAAGGGTAAATACTTGGTAAATTCAATAGTTGGCTTTTTTTTTTCAATTATTTGTTCTATATCTTTAATCAAGTCTCCCTTTAATTTGTGTCCAGGCTCCAATGTACACTCATAGCAGAGGAATTTGACTGAAGAAATGTAGTACTGATAAGGATACTTTTGTCCCTGGCAATCTACAAAATATGCTGAAGGTAGACATTTCGAGACCACAAAATTGATTAAATTCACACAAATAATGCAAATACACAGACAGGCACAAATACCAACCATGCAGCTTATAAACCAATCTACCATTAGCTTGAGACTGAAGGTACTGAATCTCACAATTAATATGAATTTCAGAGGTGCCACACCTAACCACACTCCCAGTCAAAAGAATAGCTCTATTGAGTGGCGACTGCACAAGATAAATGTTTTTCTAATTTATCTAGAAAGGTAGCAAGGTGAACTGGAGTCAGTTCCACAGAGATGATGACACACAGCAGCCTGTTACCATCTCTTTGTCTCAGTTCTGTTGCTACATTTTTAATGTTACCCCTATTCTGAAACTTGACCAAGCAATAACCTTATGCATTCACAAAAAACAGGAGCATCTCTAAAAGCTAGGAAGGGCAGTGCCGTCCTGCCAAAGAGGTTTTTTTTTTACAGTTACAGAGATCTCTGACAAAGACAGTACAGAAAAGTCAAGTCATAAATCAGCATCCAAGATAAACTACCGATGTACACAATACAAAGTTTAACCTTACTGCAAATGTTTCTTTTTTTATAGTTATCCTCTATCAGGAAAAACATTTTAAAAAAAATCAGCAGTGAAATCCAGTCCTATTTCATCCTTTTAACTGAAACCAATAAAGACGTACTATAGTGATATGTCACTATACTGGTATCAGCTTGAAGGAAGTGCTGATGATACATGTGACCTGAAATACACAAGGAACATAAAACCCCTGAAGGTGAAGGCAAAAGTCTGTAGAAGAGGTGTCACTGGAGACATAACTGCTCTTATCCCACTATTCCAGGATCATTTATTGAACA
Source organism: Corapipo altera (assembly GCF_003945725.1). Lineage (NCBI taxonomy): Eukaryota > Metazoa > Chordata > Aves > Passeriformes > Pipridae > Corapipo > Corapipo altera. The sequence continues at coordinate 28,515,818 of NW_020884874.1, forward strand.
GACTGTCCAATACACACTCATACTGCGTGGATGGCTCTGCACAGCTAACTGGAGCTACGATGTAAATATTTTTTTCCCCTTCAGAAAAATAAATGCTCAAATAAATGCAGGGAAAAGCTCAATTATGCATTTTATAGAATGAGCAGAATTCCATCTTGCCTATTTTCCAAATATGCTCATTCCACCCCACAGCTGACTGGAGTTTGTTGTTTGCTTTTTAAATACAGCTGCCCTCCTTGCTCCAACCACTTTATTTCCTACTGCAGATTAAGGTACTCCAGTTCAATGTGTTAAGGAAAGATTTTTGCTGGATCTGCAGTTAGTTTTTTGCTAGATCTGTTTACAGAGGCCTCCTGACTTTTACACAGCATCACCATGTCGCAGGAAAGCTCAACTCCAAGTACTAACTGTCTGCTTAGACAGGGTCCATGGGGGAAAGACATGTCTAGGAACACTGCATATCTCACAGCACTTATTATATACATAGCACCAAAATACAGTTTAACCATGTTCATCCTTTAAACCATGCTTATATCAATGTAACTATATCGTCTACTGCCCTGGACAAAGTGGTTACCCATTTTGATTAGAAAAATATTTTTAAAATCGTAAATCCCTGAAGCATGAAGTAAAAAGGGCCTGTGTCCAGCTTATTACTTTATGAGTAAGTGAATTGGTCTTTGGTCAGGAAACAACTTAGTCAGTGTAACTTTATGAAATACATTCCATACCCTCTCTGAATTAAACAAAATAGTGCCTGGGAGGAGAGACAAAGGTTACAAAAGACAAGACAAAGCTTAAGTAAAAACTCTGGTCATAAGAAATCATCCTACTTTTAATACTGTTAATGCTTATTGATCCGTTGAGTATTCTGTTGCTCCATAGCATGGAAAAAGCAAACAAATCACAGAAGAAAACATTAGAATATAATTTTTTTTTAATTTTTATAAATAACTTATCTGTTACAAAGGCAGTTTACCCAGCTAAATCACAAAACCATCAACTCAAGATATCCAAATTAGGTTTTATTAATAAACAGGTAAAAACTGATTTGTCAATCTTCACATAGAACTGCAGATGAAGCTGAAAAACAAGGCCTCATTTTATAAACAAAATGCATCGAATGCAAGTGCTTTGGGTCTACTGCCTAATTACCTGGGATTGACATTTTCTTCCCGCATAAAAAAAATGCAAAGCCTTCAAAACAAAGGCTTCTGTGCATTCACATAGATCACTTGTAAAACTCCTAATAAAAGTGTCCACTGGCAGATGTTTACAGTGGGTGACAGTCTACTTTATCTTTTGCTACATTGTTAGCACTCCCTCCAGCCTCACACTAAGTGCTGCTGCTACATAATTCTTTGCGTGCCGTCTTTCATGCATATTGTACTGGAATTCCATTTTCTTGATCTCGGTTACATACATCCCCGATCATGTGAGTATTTTCCTTAAAAAAATAGATCATCAAAATATAAGAGATGCTTGAGGTTGCTTCAGTGTTCAAGTCTGTTTGATTTCTCTTTTCCAGCCTTTATTTCAGTTGTCCTAAATATCGCTATCCTTGTTTTCTATAAATATGAGACTTCACCACAAAGTCAGGTTTAGAAACTGGCTGCCAAAACAGGAAAGTATTTAAAGTCCTTGAACAAAGCTGTACGATGCTGCTGCTGTTGATTTTGGCACTGTACGTACTTCCCCAATGAATCTCTCTTCAGGAGTCTGCAAGACACCCAGCAGATGAAGCAAGCTCAACTCGGATGTTGATCTCTTGGTGGGTTGAAAGTTTCCTAGTATAAAGTTTCCTCATGCCAGACAAAATGCTACCTTTGTGTCACCCACCGTAAAACTCAGTGTACAGAGTGAACTATATGTGTAACTCTTCAAACTTTTCCTGCATTTTTACCACGCTGCATCTGCAGGTCTTCACAGATCATCAGCATTTACAAGAGCAATGTACAGAACGAGCAGAGGAAAGCTATTTTGTGCATAGTTTCTTATTAATGCTCTTATTTTAAGGCATTGCTTCTCTCAGATAAAAGCTTAAAAAAAAGGGACATGATCGTGCTTAATCACTTAAAGGGAAAAAAAGAAAGTTAACAAAAAGACTATTACACTATACATACAGAATTACAAGAAAATAATAAACGTGAAGAAAAGAAATCACTTAAAGCAGGCCCTAGAACTATGTACAGTAGGAAAAGCTTTGGGGTATTTCACTGTGTGTATTGTACAGACAACGCATGCAGTTTTTCCTTTTCATCTTTAGACGTAGTTGTACTGATTTCTGGCTTCACAGAGATGTTTTCAGGGAAGACAAGGCAAAGAGTACCACTGATTCGTGAAGCTCTTCCCTTTATCGAAGGCACTATGTGGCAGCAAACAGTTTAAATATTTAAACCTTGTTCCTTTTAAGATCTCCTCTGTGCATGTAGTGTTTCACCGAGAGCTCTGAAAACAAAAACACTAGCACTCTATTCCCTTCCCCTGTCAAAATTCAGTAGTGACATCGGGGCAAAGAAGAGGATGGGCAACACCCAGGCACTGAACATGGTGTTTGTTATTGGGACACTGGTAATACTGTACATGGCTTAGGCAGCTGGCAAGTCTTTCAGCAGATTACCCTTCAGCCAGTCAATCTCAACTGCCTGCGGCACAACACTGAGGTATTGCTTGCTCTGTGGGCTGACACTGAACATTAGCAAAATACCATCTCCTCACAACTTCGATTTTACAAAATCCTACGCATAAATGCTTTTTTTGCCCCCCAATGACTGGATAATTCCTTGTATGTTTGCTGTGGTTTTACAGAAGGTAACGGGCCTGTTGGCTCAGAAATGCCTGGGCATTTCACACTGTTCACAGCGGTTTAAGGCTGGATGATTTAAAAAAGTACAGGCGGTACAGCTCCACTGAGCTCCCTCATCTTCATCTGTGTCTGGAACAGTCTTTGGTGTTTTCACAATGGACCTCTGATCTGTGACACGAAAGAGATAAGATAAGAAGTTACTAACCAAGAACAGTATGGAAAGAATTTTGAGATTATTTTTTTTTTCAGTAACTGAGAACTATCTTGTTCCTCTGAGAACAGCACAGTTATTACGAGTGACAGAAGCAGCTTTTTACCACCCCCTTGACTACAGTTTGATTGTAAGTCAGCCAAAAGGCACAAGGTGAAACTATAAAAAGCAAGTTTCCCATCCCTTCACTCTGCCTTCTTCCTTTCCGCCTTCAGTTCAAAGCTATTGCATGGAAAGGAGATAAAATTTAGAAATTAATCAGCACAGGAAACATGCACAAGATTTAGAAGTCTGAGGTCTAAAATTCATTATGCCAAGAAGTAAATGCTCTGTAACCTTCCGACATGTTTAACTTTTTGACCCTAGAATGAGTATCAGCAGTTCTTCCTCAAGCCAGCTCAGCAGGCAGATACATTAAAGAAAAAACGATGCCTGGCTCTGTCATGCTACTGAGTAATGCTCCTAACTATACAAGTGCATCTTTTTGCATGATGTGTTAGACTATTTTAAAAGAGAAAAGAAGAAAAGAGAAAAGGGATGAAAAAGATGAAAAGAGAGATGAGTGACTTCTCAAGTTAAAGGTTCCCGGTTTAGGCAACTGCAAAGTCCTTCATCCCATTATTTCAACTGCAGAACATCTCATCAGCAACTAGACAATGGTAATTGCTGCAAAACAACAGTAAGATCTTCATAAAGTACAACAGTACTGATCACAACTGCAAGGATTATTTTTCTTTCTTTTGGGAACAGCAGTAATTGTGGATTAAGTCAAAGCCTATGTGACAGTTAATTTTAAGCTTCAGTTTAACTGAAAATTAAGGAACAACTAAGATACACTGGTGATACTTTTTTAAAAAGAAAGAAGAAAAGGAAGACAGTTGATAAAGGGACTTCAGGGCTTTATAAACCAGTCAGGGTTAATTTTGCATTTTCAAGATTGAATCAAACACTTAAATTTTGGAGTCCCTAGAAGATAAGCCAATGGAAATGTTAACAATTAGTCACAGAAAATTAATTTAAATTTTCTTCTTTGACAGGTTACTTTTTATTTACTGTAAAGGGAACTACGGCAAATAAATAATTGACAGAACTTCTTAGAAATTCTTTATAGTCCAGTTGTAAAATGTATCCAATAGGACTGTGCATGGATTTAACTTCAGTCAGTATTTTCACTAACAGCTCAGGTAAAAGATAAAAAAAGAGCTTTATAAAGCATGAAAAACAGTATCAGTTTGGAGACGTTACAAACAGTCTGGAAGATAAAGAAAGTCCTATTTATCTAGACCATTTTACAATATAGAATGGTCAGAAATCTGTTAAGATGAGATTCTGTAGCAACAGTTACTGCACATGATAAGGACCAATCACACATATATATACTATGTGGAGAACTTCCTGAACAGAAAGCTTGCACGGAAACATTTGTGGATTATCTATTTCTTTTGGTGGTTTGCCTAAAGTTCTTAGTATGATGCCCTTGCAAACAAGTTAATTTCATTCTCTGCTTTATGTAACACACAAGAGGTAATTATTCTGCCTTGTTTGACATCCTGAGAGGGAAGAAAATAAGTAATGTACCAAACAATGACAAGCAGAACGTTTAAGACTGGCTAATATTCAGCAATACTGACTGCTCTACTGGGCTACATTACTTTCCTCTTCAGCTAGCTAGATCTATATGTAACAGTAGTCAGAAGAGGCTTTCATGTAATTTGTTAATACAAACTCTACAGCAGACAGAAGTCCAGTCAAGGTAACCAAACTGAGTTATTGCTATATGTAAGCAAATCCACCCTTCACCACAGACAATGACAAAGTCATATGAGTTTCACTCATCCCTAAGCAATGTACCTCATGTTCATTTTTAAAGACAGATGGATACCTCCATTTACTTAAACTACCTTCCAATATATTATCCATCTTTAACATAACCTATTTAATATACTTCTCTTTCCTGAATGTATGAATAGAGAGGAAACAAGAGCAAACAGAAGCATATTTACTGCCAATACAAATAAAATGCAACGTTCACATAGTTTTAAAGAAGTCTATTCCATAATCAACATTTAAAATAGATGTGTAAATTAGAACTTGATATAAGATGCAAACCAAGTATTTGAATTAAATCCAAATTTTATCAGTACAATACCTTTGGGTTTTGGTGGCACGGGACCAAGAAATCCAATATTATCGTAAAAATTATGAATAGCGCTGGGATTAAAATGTGGTCCTAAAAATGAAAAAAAAAAAAAAAGGTGCAGCAGTTTAAAAAAATAAATCTGAGTCGGGAAGCATGTAAATTTTTTTTTCTGGCAGTAATTCTGTAACAGTACTATTATTCCCTTATCACCTTTTATATCAAGGTGTCAATACAGACCCCAGTGAGATATTAGCGATGCCAACAATACACTTTAAGAGACTTATTGCCCAAAATGTGCAATCTAGAGACAGAATCCAGCAGACTAAACTCCTTAAAGGCATCTTTTTATGCTATGCTTTAACACCGTTCTATTAGTAAATTTTAGTTTTTTCTAAATTGCAACTATACTCAGAGATACATGCTTAGAATTAATACTCAGAGGAAGTCCTACATCCAATTTACTGTAACAAACAGATAAAAAAGTCATCTGCAATTTAAATATTCTATTTCAGGTCAGGTTTTTAGTGTAGCATTACATTCAGTACACCTGTCTACCTTCTCCTTAACTGCAGGTATATTGTCTGAAGGAGAACTTCCATGGTTTATGTCTGAACTGACCTAACAGCTCACTGCTGCTGGAAGTGGGAAGTATTGCTTTCTTCCCTCTCACTATCTCAGTTCTCCCTACCCGTGCCCCTCCCTCACATGAGCTGTATGTAGCAAGCTCTTCCAGCAATGCAACAGTTTTTACTTGGCTCGTGGACAGAATTAGCTCTGCAAAGGGTCTAAAAGACTAATACAGAGCCAGAGCTCAGTAAGTGGCATAAGAGGGAAGCAGGAAGAGAGCGGGATCTCTTGTTGGCAGCTCTTGAATTGGCTCAGCTGTCTCATAATTTCACCCTCATGACCACAGGCTGTGTCCCTGCAGACAAGGAAAGCGGAAGGAGGAGAGCACACTGGAAGTTACAACTGTAGTTTATATTTGCTAACTTGAGAGGCTGACTACAGACAGACGTGGAAGACAAAAGAGAGAGATGGACACCTACGTATAGTTGTACGGTTTAAAAAACTTTTTTTCTCACTTTGATACTCAGATAACCAGATTTTTCCCCCCAGCATTTATTAAATAAATGGCATCACAAGTTTCTCTCTTCTGAGCCAAGTATGAAAAAACAGGAACGACCGTGGGATTAGGAAAATCATAAAGCCAACAAAACCAGCAAGCATAAAAGACAGTTACTTCCATGGTTTCGCTCAAACTAATGTGATGATTTTGCAAACAGTGTCCATCACTTATAACACAGACTCTTTTGATAAATGCAGACAGTGGGAAAAAAAAAAAAAATCAACATTTACAGTTGCTGATGTACTAAGATATACTGTACCTCTTGCTTGAAAAAGATCAATCTCTTTGGTTAGGCAATCTATGTCTATCTGCAGCTGTCTGTTACAACTTCTCAACTGTTGCATTTCTTCCAGCTGGAAAAATAAATCTGCCTGTTAGACTAAATTTCCCCACTTTATTAACAGTTATCATTCACACACAGGTAGACAGCATTTAGTTATTTTAGAAATGAAGATTAAAAATCTTCCCTTATGACCACCTTTCTTTTAATCCAAGCATGATCTTACAAAAATCTTTCAAACCCACTTAATAATTCTCTCACATCAGGCTTCAGAGCTGACTGAACAACTCCAGACTGTGGTCAGGACATAGCCAGTGGTCCACCAAATCAATGGCTGAATGCACTGAAAACTGATGCATTAAATTGGTTTCCTCAAGATTGGTATATGCACAAAGACCAAAGAATATTTGGTGTGGAAAGTAGTATGAGTATTAAATTGTAGTCTGAAATGTTAGAAAGGACTAGCAGGCCAAACCTTTTGTGACTGCCTTTAAAAGCAATACTTCACAAAGCAATTAGTGAACTGCAAGGTTGTGGTTAAATAATGCATATTTAGTCTTTACTCTGAGCTACACTGTTTACCAGCTTAATTCTAGCTATACTGCCTGTCACCAGTATATTGTCAATATATGAACAACTCTTCCTTCAATTTATTGTGACAGACCACACTTGTGGTTTAGGTTGATAGCCTACAGACGTTTCAACTTACTGACGGAATTTGGGAAACAGAATTCGATCTTTTCAGGCGCCTTCGTGTTAGATTATTCTCCATTTCATTGACCTCTGCTTTTAGTTTATCCAACTTTTTCTTTTGAACCTCAAGTTCTCGTTGAAGTCGCTCCATCCTGGCCTTCTGGTGTACCAGTAAAGCTGCAATACATAAAGTCCCATTTTATCTACTTTATTATCCTTCACATGGCAATATCAGATAAAGAAGCAAGTTAGTATTCTTTTGGGAAAATACAGACAAACCCACTGCTTTTCCATTTTCCTCGCAAGAAAATCTCTGTCATAAGACAGAATGTGTTGTATTTTTGAAAGCAGCACAAATTAATTACAGACAAGTAAATAAAATGAGTCATACATCATAATAGATGACCACACAAAATTTAACTGTAATCTCTAAAAACCTACAAGAATGACTACCACAAGCCAACAACAAATGCTTCTTTGCATTCAGCCTCATCACTGTAAAACAGCATAAAGAGGATAGACAACTGCAATATGCAGCACTAGGTATGCTTATTGCTATTAAGATTGGAACATAATCCAGTGTTCATCATAACAGGGCACACCAATTGAAACTAAACCAGAAATAAGCAATATGACTAGGAAACAGTGATATTTATCACAGAGGCTGGATTGTGTGTAATTTTATCCCTAAACTACGGTGCAGAACCGTTAGCTCAGCTTCTAATTTCTAACACTGCTTGCTATTTGTAAAGTAAAAGGTATGAGGAGACCCAATTTAGAAACAATGAAGTTAGCACTTAAACCACAGCTTTTTAAAGGTACAAAGAATGTATGCAGCAGAAGACAAATTCATGCAGTTTAATGAGTTCATTTCATTGAAAGTAGATTTACTACTAAATATCACCACAAAAGCAGATAACACTGCTCAAAGCAATAATCACCTTCTACAAAAAAAGTATTTCTTTAAATAAATCCAGCAATCATTTCAACTTCTTCATAGTCATTAATTCATCCATTCAATCAGTAATTCACACAAACTGGGATCAGTTTCATAGACCATGGATACTTTTATAGCACTGAAGACATTACAAAAAAGTAGCAATAACAAGACGTTCCAAAAGATTGAATTTGCCTCACAAAGGTCTTTAAGTCAAACTCTAGCTGTAACATAATATTTAGTTCATCGTGATTTCTTCAGGTACCAAAAAATTAGAAGCACTCCAATTTAGTTCCCTAGGTTTCCTGAGCAGTAGCAAAGGAAAAAAATAGCACATCAAAAAGATGCAACTTTCCACATCTCTGGCAGGTAGAACCATCTTTTGCTGCAACTCCTGCCTGTTCATTCATTCACACATCATATTTTGTCTTCCAGAGGTTCTTCAAAAATAGAAACCATGCCAAACTATTTTTGTACAGTGTTACAGACTGCAAAGCCTTACTGAGACCCAGTCTAGGCTTTTGAGTCATGTGTTCACAAGATACTGAAATGCAAAGCTGATGAAGCTTCTGCTAGGTTTCGATCAAATCAGAGAAGTTTGCATAAAGAGGCACCTTCATTTCAGGTCAAAGTAGTCACGCCATAGTTAAAGTTGCAATTGTGCTCGTATGTAATATAAAAATGTAATAACTGAAATCTCAAGGTAAAGATTTTTGTTGAATTATCAGGTAAGTATTCTCAAAAGACATTATCTCCTCTTGAAAAGCCTTTTAAAAATAGTGGAAGAAACTTTTCTCATTTATGAACCCCAGTAGTTACAAATGCAGCTGCAATTATAAAGAAATGAAATCAAAGGCTACTTTGCCTCTATTCCTGCAGGGAGAATACAGGCCCTTTTTCCTTCTACACTTAATTTCCACTTTTAGAAAGTCTCTTCTATTTTTATTGCTTTGGTATTACTGCTGAGGCAACATCTCAAAGCTCAGGTTATTGGTACTTGACCTGCAGCAACACAGCTGTGCTCTACTGACCAGACTCAGAACTCTTCAGACCTATGGATGCAGGTTGCTGGCATGCAGCCAGTACCACTGTATGTGGTAGGTAAGGAAAAATGTTACCAGAATATCTCCAGGTGCCATGGCATGGACTCAAGACTTTGACTTGTGCATCCCCCACCTCCTTTTTTGTTTCAGCTACTCTCGTAAAGGGAAAACCTCCACAAATTCTCATTTCAATGTTCTCCCACTTCTGTGGTTTAGAAATTTAGTAGTCATGGAACTGCACAAGGAGCAGAAGGCACTGATGGATGCCCACAGCACTATTAATTGCTCTCCATTTTCACACCAGGTCTGTAAAGTGATGCCATTTATTCTCCTACCAGCTTTGTGACTACTTTACCATTTTACAATTTCAAATCCCAACAGGTTTTGAAAAACTCATTATAAAATTACCATTATGATTAAAGAAGAATCACTTGATATTAATTCAGTCACAGAATATTCTGATTTGGAAGGGATCCAGAAGGATCATTGAGTCCAGCTCTTAAGTGAATGGTCCATATGGTGGGAATTGAACCTGTGACCTTGGTATTACCAGCACCATGCCCTAAACAACTGCGTTCTGTATTGCTATGCTATACTTCTTCCACTAAAAGCAACCTGGATAAGGAATTCGAAGACATTAGTTTAAGTGGAGACTTTCACACAGAATTTGGCAATTTTCCTTAAATACAAAACGGGCCACTGCAGGAAAAAAAATGGGTTGGGGAAGACAAATCCCTCCTCATATCCCACTGCATTACTTATGAACGGAAACCGGCAATTTAGGTATTCAGCTCCCTCTAGCGTTGCTCGGAGCAACTGAAAACGTTCAGAAAAACACTGCAGTTCAATTTCTTAATTACGTGCAAACTTCGATTTTTTCAACTTCCGCTTGTTTGCATTCAACAGACTGGCAAGCACATTACACTTAATAATCTAGCAGATGCCACTGCTTCCTTTGATATTCAAAGTGCATATTTTTCACACAAAGGTTGTATATCGTTATAATTACAGAGAGTATGAAAGTCTAGAGGACAAAAGTTCACTCTTCCTCCCCTAGAGACCTACTCAATCAGGTTCTGAGTACACTTGTAAGTTTGGAAATGCGGGCATACTTGTTTTCTCAAGGCCTCTTTGAATCTGAATTTTAAATCTAGAGTGTCTTCTGTTATTGAGTTTCTAAGCTAATCTGCGAATGCAATGATTTCAGCCTATTCTACAGACCTATGAATTTCTGAGATTTCTTGGTTTGCCAAATATGGAGGGGAATTCTGGCAACGCAATTACTCTGCGGCAGTAGGTTTGTGAAAGTCTCAGGACACACTTATGTTTGTGCATGTTTTCAAAATCTGTCTTTGAAGCTGCACAGAATTCAGTCATTTGATACGCAACTTCTAACCGATTTTTTTTTTGTTCTCCCCTTTTCAACACTCTCTTCATTTAATTTTTTAAAGAGAGCATCATTGAAGAGTGGGGCCTGATATAGAGAGCCAAATATAAGGCTGCATTTTTTTCTTAGATCACATGATGCAATGGGCTCAAAGCCTCTCGGAGCATGGGGCACAGTTGTGTCTCATTGAAGTCTTTTTTTTCCTAAGCATCTACAAGGACTGATAGGAATTTGGGAAACTTGTTTCCTGCAGCTTTTTTTATTTTCAAAAATTTTAAAAAGCTCCAAGAAGCCAAAGCAAGAACAGTGCAAAATGTTAATTTACTTATCTAGTTTATCAATTCACTTATTTACATTAAAAACACAGTGGCAAGAACTGCTAAGCAAACACGCACCCACATATATAACACCTATAGATGGTGTTATAACATGTATAACACCTAATGATTCACTCTGCATACCATCCCCTTCCCAGGCTAAAGAAAATAATCAGACAGTCAAAGCCATGTAATACTTAACTAAGGGACTTAAGCTCCCAAGCAAGAAAACATCTACCTAAAGATTTTATTACAGAATTATGCATTTTCTTGATGGGATGCCTTCCCATTATACAGATGGAAAGCTACACACAGAATGAGCAACTACTAAATAATTATTTAGCCTCACTATTCAACACATGAGTACATGCAGAGTGAACATACACCACAGCAAGATATCTGGGTACAGAATTTTCCATTTCCAACAAGATTTAACTTTTTTCATCCATAAGACACTTTAAACTAAAGTATACATTGAAATCTCATTTACCTCCTTCATATTAATAAAACTAATTATAAATTGAAATCTCTGCTAAGTAATGGGAACCAATATTCCTGTACACACAGAGAACTGACACTAAACAGATTGGCATAAAAATGCATCCTCTTTTGGCTGTCCTTTTGGGCATGCACCTAGCATTACTCTTCTCACAGCTTTATTCATTCTTACTGACTTCAGTAGCGGATGCGGATGCTCAACATTTCCACAAGCATGTCCACAGTATCTCAAAGGGGAATCCCAGAAAATGAGAAACATCCATCAGCAACCACTTCTGATAAGTCTGGTGAGTTTCTTAGCATCACAGAGTCAGTGCCAGAGATATAACTGAGCATTCCATGGTAACGACAGTCATTTTTTTCTGAGCAGTATCCACTCCTTTTCACACTACATAACCTCCAGATTTGGCAGCAAACAAGACAGAGATCTGGGGAAGCCACCTACTACCTGCTGCGACTTACTTGGGAGGACAAAGAGAAATCTAATCGTGGAAGGAGACTGGAGTGCCTACACACATAACTAAGTAAAGCTTCTCAGATGGCAGACAGCAGCACTTGCAGATAGGTCCAACACATCTTCTGTTCTCCTGGGTTGGACCACGCATATAAATGTAAAGTAAATAAAAAAAGTACAGGAAATTTTCTTTGACACCAAAGCAACTCCACCTTCCACCCCAAGGTTCCTTCTACTCCAAGCCAGTTTCAGTTCTTCCTGCCAAGATAAGGAGTATTCTGGCAGAAATGGAAAAGCTGATGAAAATACATTTTTCTCTAATCATGGCCAGAGAAACTACTCATCTGTTCTGGTTAAAATTAGAATGAGACAATCACCTCGCATGGAAGATTTTTGGCATAGTCTGGCCAAATTATAAGCACTTTAGAACACAGCCTCACAAAAGAAAGCATCGAGCAACTCGAATCCCTTCTTGTATGTAACAGAAAAAAAACCCATTGCTAAGTAAAACAAACATGTTTTAAAGCAATAATTAGGACTTTCAAGTATCAATATTATACAAGCAAGCCTAACACAGACTTCAATTTTCCAAAGATTAAATAATAATAAAAATGTAAAAAATACTGCATTTACCGCAGCAGAAATTAAGCACACATGCCAGAAATCTTCTGGATGTAAAGAACTTCAGAAGCATGAGTATACTTCACATGAACTAGTGAAAGACACAGAAAGGTGGTCTTTCCCTGAGGTCCCTAAAGCTGTACCAATCCACATCATGCATCTACACTTCACCTAAAATATGCATTTATGTCTTGGTGTCAGGAAGACGCCATACCTGCTGGGCTCCACGGCAGGTATGAGGTCAACACTTCTGAACTCTTATGCTGTGTATCAAGCTTGTCTCATCTTGATAAACTGAATGCTGATACTTGCAGCCTATAGAGACTGTGTAGGTTACAGTGGTCATCATTACCAAGAGTACAAGAGGTAAAGAACTAGACCTGGTAGAAGTCAGCGCCGTCAGAAAGGCAAAACAGGAGAAAGGGATACCCTACATCAAAAAGTACTCAAAATGCAGAATGCTTGGGAAGCAAGTTCATGATCTAGAAGAGTATTTAGAGCCTAAGGACAAGATTTCAGCTGCTTAATTTCTAGGTATACAAAATCTTCTAGGACTAAAACTAAAAGAGCGAGGCAAGTCTCCCTTCAAAGTAAGAAAAGGGAATATGACTTCTGGGGGGCAATTTGTTTTCCTTATCTACAGATGAGTAATTTTCTGAAGTTCTTTAACTACGCACTGAATGTAAAAGTCTAGGACGATTAGCTTTTGGTTTTCACACATAACCTTTAGAAACTTTTGAGTTAGGATTGACTACTCCTCACCAAAGATAATTACATCCAAAAGTAGTGCACAAGTTACAATTAGTGTTCATTTACTTCATATAGTATTCTAGATGCAGACATGGCTTCTAGTCTCCTGATCACTGTACTTACTTACATCAAACAAAATGGCTAAATTCATCTGAAGAATGTTTACAGTGGTCATGGAACAAGCCCATTTTTCTAATTCTGAACTGTTTGGTAAGTCCAAAGAGGACCAATGAGGTCAAAGACAAATTATTTTGACAACTTCTCCTGAATACTGCTTAAATATCCTAAAATTCATTCAGTATCTTTATATAAAAAGTCCACAGGAGGGTTAATAAACCATCAAGTTGGTAATAAAAGCATGCAAATCCATGAAAACAGAAGAAAAAATATTAACAGGTTATATTGCCATATCACATATTTTAAGTTTTACCCTTCCATTACCACTGATCCTGTAAAACAGCTAACTTTGGTGTGGTGTTCCTTCTTACGTTTTATAACCTAACAGAAGTAAGTACCAAGACTTTAAGATTTTTATTGTCAGGCACACAGTAGGGAACATGGAGGTCAAGACTTCATCCCATTAATTGCTTTTGAAGCCTGCTTTTCTTCTTTCTTAAATAACACTTGCGAAAAGAAAAAATGGGAACATTACCCAACGGAAACAGTATCTCAACTGATTTAAAAATCTGACAGTGGACTTGTACCTTTAAGTCATTAAGACAAGTCGAATAAGAGTAGATGTTTCTTTCAGAACAACGTAAAAATGAAGATGTTATGACTCCACTTCGTTAAACAGATAACATATCTACTTAAGACAAATAGAAGAATTATCTCCAAGTATTCAGTTACATGTCTTTACCATAAAAAGAAATCTGTGATTTGCTTATGAAGCACTTTTATTTATTTAGAAATACTCATGAATGCTAAAGTTGACAATACTGTATTAACACCACAAAGGTTACTAACTATTTTCTGTTCTGTAATCTACACACAAAATGGACAACCTGGTCAAAATCTCTATGATTTATATTAAGAATATTACCTTGTGTGTAGGCAGCATCATCAGATCCCATACTCAATTTCCGTGCATCACTGATCCTATCCACATGTGCTAAAACAGGGTCAGTAAGATGCTGGATACCCTCTGGTTCAACATAGTGATCAGGAAGGTTTAGAAGGTTTGTAGGTTCAAAAGTTGGGGACACTACCCCTGGGGAAACTGCAGGGGGTTTATTTGGAGAAACTGTAATTTTAAAAGTATATTTTGTGTTAGGCTGCGTAACCACCACTCGAGGAGAGGTTGCAGTGGTGCTGTTGCCCACTGCTCGACTCTTGGGTGGATGGTGATGAATAAATGCAGGACCCATGCTTACTTGACCAGACATATTCCTAGCAGTAGTAGATACTCCAGGATTTGTTGATATGAAAAGCGTGGGCTGGTTCCGCACAAGTTGATCATCTCCTGTTGTGGCATTTGCTGAAATGTAGACCTTGGGCTGACCACGAGTGATCACTTCATCAGTATTTGGAGGACTGGCCGATATGTAAACAGTGGGTTGACTTCTACTTAACGTCTGGCTGTTGAGGGAAGAGGGAGCAGTGGAGGTGCGAGGGCCAGTTGAACGCAACTTAGAAGTACTATTTCTTTGTGGTGGTTCAAGTTTGATTTCAATTTGGTTTTTGCGAGGTCCTGTGGATATATTCTGAATGTTGTATTGGCTGTGAGCAGAAGATTGAGAGCTACCAGATGAATGAATCATAGGTGCTTGTGGAGTAGTAGGAGAACTGATAGGCATGTAGACATGAGAAGTCTGGTGGCCTTGCTGGTTTGGCTGTGTTGAGTGTTGCGATGAGGTATGTGGCGTAGTACTGGATGTAGGAATAGTAGTCCAGGGACTTGGCTGTGAAGGCTGGTAGACTTGCTGAGGGTGCGTGGGATTAAATTGAGATGCCCAGCCTGGTTGTTGCTGTGTCTGTCTAGAGGTACCACTGGGAGCTGTGATGTAAGGCCTAATATAGATAGAATTTCCCTGTGGACTGTTAAGTACAGGAGGAGGTACACCATGTATGTGCAAAGACGTAGGGGTATTGCGACCAGGCTGAATGTTTGGGGCTAAAGTTACCATGATGGGGTTGAATCTGGGCGTTTGTTGAGACAAGTTAGATACTCCTTTGCTGCCTAGGTGAAATCCAAGATGCTGCCCTGGATTAGAAGTACTAACTGTATTAGCCATCCCAAAGACATTAAATCCTTGTGGAACCTGCGCAGGTGCTGTCTGTGGTTCCTGTTGAAACAGTTCATTGTTGGACTGACTGGTTTGAAGGTGTCCATCACTAACACTGTGAGCTAGAGTCCTACTTCCATTCATTCTACTTCCTTCTCTTCCATGGTGATAGACATTCTGTGACTGCAAATCCAAATTAAGAGATGTCATGTGATTTCGTAGTCCAGGAATCCCAGAATCATCCGAAAAACTTAGGTCTCCTTCACCGTAGAGATACTTTGTGCTCTCCTGAGAGAGAACTGCACAACAGGCATCCAAATTATTGTTATTCTATAAAAGACAGATGCAAGTTTGACATTAGTGATTAAATATTGTCATAGTTATACACGTATACACCCAATCACAACTGATAAATTAACAATGTAGCATCAGACAGAAAGCTTTAGGTGGCTGGCTAGCATAGCTGCTATGCACACACAAGGGGCTTGCATGTGAAGCTTACTATCCTGAGAAAAGAGACAGCCAGAGGCACCAAGGGCAGAGGTCAGCATTGCTGCTGAAGCAATGACAGGGAGATCCTGGACCTTGACAAGCTAACACTATACAATATGATACACCTTGGACAAGTACTTTTCCTATTCCTTCTCAACTTCAGAATAATCTTCAGCAGAGACCAAATCTCCAGTTTGAGGAGGAAAATGACAGCAGAAGTGGATTCACAGCATCTGCATGTTATTGGTTAACAACTTAAAAACAAAAATAAAAATATATGTTTATTTTAAATGTTTTCCCAAATACTTCAATACCAGCTATGCATTACCTGCTGCTGAAAATGGAAAGTGAATTTTATGCAGAGAAGAAACATGCTGGCCCAAGGAATTGTACATGACTTCAGAAGAAATGTAGAAATTCAGTTTATAAAAATACTGCAGGATTACTATTAATGGAAAACCCAGGGGACATTTGTATTTTCATTTTAAACCACTGCTTGCACAGCTCCTAAATATTTATATTTGTACAAAGTTACTTCATAAAACCTGTAATAGGATGACTTAGAAAAGAAACCACAACCTAGCTAATTTGCTTTTTAAGAACATTTCAGAAGCAAACTGCTAATCTCTCTTCTCTTTTTCCACACGTTTAGTAATACTGTATTCCGATCTTCCCAGTTTAGTTTCCTACCTAAGGATTTTTAGAAAAGAGTGAACATGCGTCAGTGGCATAATTTCTTAATATTGTGCTCTGTCTATATCACTTTTCTTACAGAACCTCCCTCCCCTCACCCCCCAAGAAATAAAGGTTAATACTTTCAGCCAGAAGAGCATCTGTTCAGGCCCAAATGTTAATAAAACTAAAGAGGTGTCAAATTCATCCACGACACAGAAAACAGTTATTAGAAAGAATGCATGTGACCAAGGAAAAAAACTGCACATGCCAAGAAGTAAGGTGATCAGTTAGTTAAAGAGTAACACAAGCAAGACAAATTGATCCATGCTACATGCTTTCTATCAAGTTACTTTTGTTAAACTAGCAGACCTATTTCTCTTCCTTCAACCAAGATGAAGCGTGACAGTGTTGTGCAGACATAGCAAGACCATCTCTACCTTACACATTTACAAAAAAAAAACCAACCAAAAAACCAGAAAAAATGAAAACAGAAGTGGGAGAGGGATGACAAGGTTAAACTCCACCCACAAACCCAAAACTATGTGTTTGTACAGACCAGATGCAGTTCTGAACTCCTTAAAAAAAAAAAAAAAAATCCCCCACAAAACCTCTTAAAATACCAGGATTCCCTAAAGGCTATCTAACAAGACAACTGTATATAAGGATTGTTGCAGAAAAGTCTTTTTATATATGAAAATGGGTGAAATGGATGATATGTGTTTTGGCTCTAGTTTGGAATAAGCACCAGAGAACAAAGTAATCAAAGGAAGTTAGTAGTGAAGAAAGGAAACACACAGACAGAACAGTGGGTAAGAAAAGATAAGAACAATAGCCTTGTATTTGTTGCAAAGGAGAAAAGGGAGCCAGAAAAGAGAAAAAGATAGGATGCCACAGAAAAACAAGCTAGAAAGATCTTAAAGGCAGATTTTGCATGAACTTAAGTGAATTAAAATTATCAACAGAAAGGCCAAAAATACCAAACCAAAAAGGAACAGGCCAAGCTTGCAAGGCCCTTACATTCAGCTTGAATGCATTTCTTTGGACAATTTTTTTTTCTTTTTTAAGACTGCATCCAATCAATTCCAAAATTTCAGTGACGTCAATGAGAAAATTGGAGAACTCAAAGGGGAAACGGGGGCACATGGAACCCCTGGCATCTTCTGGCTGGCAGAGGCAGAGTTTCAACCGCTTCTAGCTCTTTATAGATCAGAGAACCGGTTGATGGCAGAACTGAGCATATTCCAGCAAAACAATACCCCTCATCTTATCTCTGCCCATGTCCCAATTGAGTTTAAAATGTTGGCACCCTGAAAGAGAAAGAAAAAAAAAGAAAGAATAAGAATGTTGGAGGGAAATAAGGAAGCAAGGAGAGGACGTAGACTTGAGGAGCAGGCATTACAGAATGCTCCAGACACAAAAACCAGAACAACAGGGAACAATGTCCACAGATCGCAGGCACTGCAGTGACTCCTTTAAATGAGGAGAATGGAAGAGCTGAATTGCAGGAGGCTTGTTGGGAAGAACAGAGGGATACAAAACTTTTTAGGAACATTCAGTGCTGTCAGCCCAAGACACTTTACTCCCTAATTAAGAGGGTTTAAGCTTCATCCTATTGGATCTTTGGTGGTTCTCTGTTTTTAGTATGCTATATATTGCTTCGACATTTCAACAGTGACCTATTTACCTTGAGACATTTGCATATTGTCTTTATCCATAATTTTTTTCATTATAAGCATATAATGCTACAAACCTTTGTTTAAAATTAAGCTGTGTTTGGCTAAAAAGAATTCAAGGAGGAGGACTAAAGTATCTGTATAGCTTTTCATGCATAATTCACAGTGATCTGAAGAAACCTTCCTTGTTATGAAAGCCTCATCAATAATATTATTAAATGCCTAACTGCTTAAACTCTTTCAGATTCTCTCCTAGGCTATCTTATAATTCCTAGCTTAAAAATCACTTCACCCTGACATATCAGGCACATTAGGTATTGTGGGGGTAAGGCAAATACACCATTTCTTATACCTGATAATGTCCTCAAGTACTTGTCTTTGACCTAAACCACTTACTGCCTTTATTGGAATTCCTTTCACTATGCTTAACTACAAGGCAGCAGAACTCAGGATTTACACACTGTTGCAACAGTATTGCAAACACGTGCCCAAGTACTCTCAAATTCTGCTTTTCAATCTTTCCTGCCAGTCCAAGTACAAAATTTGTTGGTTTAAAGAAGTCATGTTAGGCAGCTTTTATAACAACAAGCCCTCTCAAACAAACCCAAACACAAGCAAGCAAGCAAAAAACAAACCCACAAAACACAAAACCAAAAAGCCCTAGTAACTCAGAACAGAAAAGCTAGAAGCTGAGTCAGAGAAATCAGAGCTCACAAAATTTCAAAGAACCACCGAGATGACAGGATTCTGTTGGTGAGTCTTAGCTCTGGGCTAACTAACAAAAACAGGTACCTTTCTAGTGTAACAAATTAGTGTAACAATACTGCACACACAGAACTCAACCCTTAAATAAAAACACGGAAGTGTTTTTTAAAGAGTCTCTTAAGAAAGCTGACCTAAAACACTTCCTCAAAAGCTAAACCCTCCTTGCATAGATCTGTCAAAGTATGAGATGTACAGTATCTTTTCTTTACAATTATAAGGCCCTTTTTATTAAAAAAAAAAAAATCCACTGTATTCAATGTTATGAAGACTGCTGAGTTTCCCTAAAGGCAAGCATTAGCTTTTAAATTTATCAAGAATTACATTCAAAAGGTGATTACTGATACATTCACCCTGTCAAGTCCACTGACCTTGCTCAACAAGCAGTTCTCATGTTTTAAGAACAAAACTGTACTTGTAGTATTAAGTCCTACAAAGCACTAATATAAAACTTGCAGTGTACAGTCTTGAGAACAAACATAGTCTGGTTCAGTTTCCTCTTCAGCTAAATAATTAGAAAGAAGGGGTTGGGGAAAGCTTGAAACCTCACAAGTCCCAAGCAAAATTTTGTCTTCTTGTAAATCAAAAGCAATTCTCTTGAAGGACTGCACTTTTCACAGCTTCTTAGTCTAACGATTCTTCTTAGTAAGAATGGAGAGTCATGATAAAGTCTTGAAAATATGAATGTTAAACTGGCACAGTTTAACAAGTTTATTACCAAGAGTACGAACACTGTATTTGGGTGTATGTGTGTGAGTACATATACATTTGTGAGTACACACATATATGTATTTCATAAATAAAAATACATATAAATAGCAAGACAAACAATTATGATATAAAGGATGTTGACTCTTAACCACAGATGTCCTAGTCATAGTCCAGAGACTATTAGTTTCTGGGAACCCATGACCCATCATTTTTCAAATCAAGTGTTGTTTACAGATTATCAGTATGAATATTAAGATAATTCTCTCATTAACTTGAGTACTCAAAGGTTGAGTATCTTAGATAATGAAAAAAATTCAATCAGTATGGATGCTTTGAATTGCTGGAAAATGCAAAGCAAACATGTTTAAGGAACATAGTTAAGTAAGTCTATCAGCATTTGTTAACTCTAGGCATTTAGGTGTCCCTACTGGGCTTTGGATGGGCATACTGATTTATCTGCTGAAGTAGCTAACATCATATTATAGAGTAGAAGTTGATACAAAAGATGGGCACGTATCCTGATAGTGGCAGCATTAAAAACAGCACACAGACGTTGAGAACATCAGTCCACGGTCTTAGCACTAACTGCAGCACCTGTGAAAAACACTTTGTTACTTTCAAGCCCAATAGAAATCCATTAATTAGCCACAGGGACTCCAGAGTTACAGCAAAACAGATGAATCCCATCTGGCAGCCAAAGCCCTAGGAAGCACTGGGCAGAAGCACACCAGTGCATCACACCCACTCAGGTCTGACATGGTGGATGTTAAGCTACAACCATCAAGTCCTGCCTGATTGAGCCTGAGTCAGACAGAGAATTTGAGTGTGCCCACATCACACTTGCCGGTGCAGAAGTTACCTAAGGCCACCAGTGCTGGCTCTGCAGACCAAGGGAACCGGGAGTGGAGAGCACTGGGGCCAACCTGTATGCAGGCAAGGGCCCACTAATTACCTCAAAGTCTGATGGAGACTAGATAGCAAAGTTGCTTCTGGACTTGCCCTAAACCTCAAATAAAAACCTAAATAAAATTTAAAAAGTAATGCATTTTGTAGCATTGCCTTAAATTGTCCCTGTTGGACTCAAGTTGGCTTTGCATCCCTCCTTTTGCCACAGTTAGTTTTGACTCTTGAGATGGCCAAAAGGCATGAGCATACTGATTGGTGAGACCATAGTCTCCATGCACACACTGATTACTGATTTATAGGCTGGTTTACCTTGGGCCACCCTTTATTAGACACCGAAAAAGAGAGGTCAATTTAACACTTTGCTTGCTGTGCAAAATAAAGGAATTGGCTGTATTTGTCTCATTTATAAAGAAAAATAGTAAGAAAAACATCTGTTTTCAAAGGAGGCACCCATACAGAATGCTTAAAATAAGCACTGCTGCTTACTCGTACAGTCATTAACAGAACACTGACCTGTAACATGCATCTGGATACAACACCTTCAGGTACCTCAGGAAACTTCTGTCGCAGGTCATGTAAAACCTGAATATCAATTTGCTGGCTTCCTTGGGCCATTCGTATATTGCCTGGTCAGGATTGTTTTTCAACAGGCAGTTTTAGGCCTTAGTAAAGGGAGTACTCATCTCTTCTGTCCCAGCATTTTCTGGAAGAGAAAGGAAAGCCTTGAGACACAGAAAGCAGGCATTTTTGATGTAACAAAAAAGCACTCCACAAAAAAATGAAACACAAGTTTATCGATAACTGTACTGCAATACTTCCCTAATTAAAATTTGTATCTGACAAGATCACAGCAAGTACACAAAAACAGAGGATTCCATTAAAAGAAGAAAATTGGTTTACCATAATTCAATAGCAAATGCCATTTTTCCACCCCTTGTCTACTGAACAGTCCTTAAGACTTCCTGCTAAATAGTTAGTCCCCTCTCAATCCTCCTAAGACCTCTTATTTTTCTTTCCAATTTCTCTAACCTACATTAAAGCAATCCATATCACAATACACTCTATCAGAACAGTAAATTCTATAATCTCCATCTCAAGTTCCCTGTACAGTACTAAGAAGTTTGTACTTACTCCTTATGTAAATTTTATCAGATGGGTAAAAAAAGCACCTTCACAGCTGTTACAGCAAAAACTCCATGGAAAGAGATTAATGCATGTAGAGTTTTCACAAAAACCACACAGAATAAATTGAAAAACAGTATTTAAACCCCATCATCACCCTAGTGCTTCATTTCAATAAAATATTTTGTATTCTAGCTCATTTTTCAGTGTCTGGAGTCTCAATAAAACACAATTTCCAGTTATTACTCCAAAACTGCCAACTATTATAACAATTATCTTAAAATTCAAAGAAGTGCTACAGAGGAAGTTTTCTGCATCTTCATGAGATGTAAAATTACTTATGGGGCATCATCTAACGCTTCTGAAGTCCAATTACGTGTTGGTAGCATGCAAAACTTGAGAGACTGCTTATTTTTATTTTACTACTGTACTTTTAAGTTTCAGTGGCTTAGAACCAAGATGGATGCAGTCAGTTAGTGCAGAAAGAGCTAGAATTAACATCCACTCTATAATTTTACTGAAGTTACTAAGAAATTTTTGTACATGTGCATCAAATGTGGCAACATGGTGGAGTATGATTACATTTACAGTATTATGGATAAAAATAAACCCAGTAGGCTCTGATTCCACTATCTTCATTCAGAGAGAAATATACTCCAACATATTCACAAAAACAAAAAAGGAGAGGGTTTTTTCCATTTCAATTACAATGGGCAACTAATATGGCTGCACTGACTACATAACATGAAAAATGCACTTGTACCATATGAATATGAAGGTCTCTCCAATCATCACTTAAAAAAACCCCAACCTACTGCAGAGCATCAAAAGATTATTAACCTTACAGAAGTCTGAAGTAGAAGGTAACGAGGCCTCATGAGGCCTCTCTACTATAGTAAAGACAGATTAAAAGGTTTTTTTTCCCCAAATATTGATGTTGCAAAGAAACTACAAAATGGACTCAGTCTCCATCTCTAGAGGAAAGCTTAAAGGAACTGAAAGTTACTTTGACAGATGCATGCCAAAGGAACAAACACATAGTGCTGTCGTCAGCCACAGAACACAGGATTCAGCAGCAGGACATGCAGAATGTTGTTAGAAAGTTATATATACCAGTGGCAAATAAAAGGCACAGATGCAAGAGCGACAGCCAAGACTGCCAGTAAATAGACTGTAGAAGAAAAAGGTACCAACAGGAGGTAAGGGAAACTGCTGGCAGCAACATTCTGGCTTCATTCAGAGACTTGGGCATAAAAATAAAGGCAATACAGTTTCATAGAAGTAAAGAGAAAAATCTACTCAAGAAATTAATTACCAGAAGGAAAATCCAGCAATGGTGACTCAGAGAAAGTATTCTTCCTAAAACCATTAATATCAGACTTTAATTACAAAGCAAAACTTTTAAACACTGGAGTGCAGTACAATATAAAGTTATTCTTGTAGTAATGACCATTTACTGATCCTTTTACATCCTGCTTCTAGCTATTTCAAAAAAACCCCTTCAGTGTGACTTTATAATGTTGAAAAGAGACAACAGAGAGATTCTAGTGCTCATTTACGCCAGAAATACTAAGTAACCGGAAGAATTAATTAGCTGTGTTCTTTTAAAGACTACTGGTACGATCCCCAGACAACTTAAAAGGCCTGGAAATCGTAACATGATGGAGCTACTGTTGAAGCTTTATTCTGTGAAAACTATTGAAACCAAAGTAAACAATGTGTCATCTCCCAAAGGCTACTCAGGATCCATGAGTATGAGTCGCAAAATAAACTGCCTCTCTTGTTTATTAAAAAATTCAAAGATGACAATGTGAAATATGATTCAGATGGCAAATACTAGGCCATTTATAATGCTGGACGAATAGCTAGCTAATAAATAAATTTTAAAGTCTCCTTTCTTCTGACAGAGCACATGTTCAACACAGAGAAAATTCCTCTATACAAATCTTAATATCACACTGACTTTTCACAAAACACTTAAAAAGCAAGTGTTCTTCAGAGTAAATTCTGCCAAACCAGACCTTACGAAATAATTATACTTGACAAAGTCTTCACAAAGAAGCCAACAGATTAGAATATTATCTGCGCTTCTTGTTCATTACTAATCTTCTCTTACTGCAACTGCACATTCAGTCCATGCTGTAAGAAATATCACAGGCAATTGTGCCGGTAGTAACATAACTGCTGTATAGAATAATTCCAGTTGAAGTTATGATACACTCGTAATGACTGAAGGCCCATTTATGGTCAGCTACCATTCTGGAAACAGCCTTTGTGAGTTCAGGAGAACAGCTTTTGGAAATATGCAGAACTGCCTCAGTAACCAGCACACCTTCACCTTCTCCAAACTCAAATCAATGCAACCTTTATAAGTCCCTTTTTACTTCAGCTACATCTAGTAAATTGCTTGTGCTTTTCTGTGGTTTTAATCTCATCTGTGTTTTACTCACATGGCTAAAATGCTATAAAAGTAATCTATCTAAAAGCTTATTTTAGAAACCCGGCTTTAAGTATTTCTTAAGAGAGTGAATGCAGAGAGAAGAGGGTATTTCCTTGTAGCATTAATGGTGCAGATTATAGACACTGTGCATAAAAAGACTACTGTAATGACAGCAAATCAGATGCAACAAGTTGCAATAAAAGCCCAGTAGAGGCTGCTAAACTGCCTGTTGAGATTAACAGCCAAGGGATTTCTCATGTCTCTTTTGATGAATCCAAGAGGTGCAGAAAGACAGCAGAAACAGACAAGCAATTGTAAAGATGACTGAAAAAACCCTCCAAATCCTAACAAAAAACCCCAAACCACCCAACCCCTCTACACTTATCTCAGGTTCCTTCAGCAGGAATAAGTAGTTCCACCCCCCCTCCCAGTTCTCCCAAACTATGCATCTATCCATTGATTAACTCAAAGAAGGAAACTTATCTTCTCCCTTCCTTGCTCCATGCTTTCTTGAGTAGTACTTTCCCCTACATATTTAGCAACTTTTCTCCTGTTATCTTATCCAAGCACCTATACAAACACTGAGCCAAGAGAACTCAAAAAGCTGCTATGGTCTGTTTTTTCAGCCAGACCTCAATTCTGATGTTTCACTCCAATAATTCAATGGAAGGCCAACCTCAGTTCACTTTCCATTGAGGAGTTTACACCAAGTGGCTTGAACAATAAAGTATGACTGATATTAATATGGAATATTAATTAAGAGTGTATTTTTGTATCCCTACTGCTTGGAAAAAAATAAAGAAAAATCAGACCATAAATGCCATATTCTTCTCTTGCAACCCACCTGTCCAACCTCTTGCTTACCAATTTCCATACCTACTAGTCCTACCTTCCCTTCCTCACTTATAACTGCATATTCTTCTTACACATGGGACTAGAAACTCTCACTATATGTGCCTAGTAAATGGAGTGGAGAAAAATAAAAATCAAGAGATACCACTGCAGGTAAGGCCAACTTTCCTTAAAGAAATGGGTTCCTAGCTCCACGGAGGACTGTACAGTTTTAACTGTGTCACTGACAACTTGCAAGCAGCAAAGAAGAAAAACCCAAGAATAACAAAACCAAAATTGTATGACTCTCTGAGAAACTACACTATAAAAAAAATTTAGAAATTAAACAGCAAGAAACAATGAAATTGTCTTCTCCCCTAATAGACTTTTTCTGAAAGTTTACATGGAGTCGAATATCAGACAGCCTGAATACGCACTTGTTTTCTTAAAATTTAGAGTAATTTTGTAAGGGAAAAAACATAGAAACAAGAACATTCTCCCACAGAGTCCCATATTCTTTCTGCAAAAGAGATTAAGAAGTAAAATGACAGAATATAAAAGCCTACACTAACATCACTAATGCTTTAAATGCATATTTTAAAATAAAGTGTGAGAACTGGATGACGGAAACTGCTTTATTAAATATTCCTAGCAGAGTTTAATTGTTCTAATATATTGCTCAGCTTTTCCATGGCTAATTTGAACCATTTCAACAGTTCTTCACCAGTTTCTCTGCTTAAAGAAAAATATTATGAAACCCACAAGTTATACTTCACTCACTACCATCCATTTCCTAAATAAATAAAAAATTAATAAAATTAGCCCATCAAAGATAGTTACAGATCTCATCTTCAACCTACTGAACAGTGACCCTCCATTTACCTATTTGCCAGATCTCTACTCTGCACTGTTCTGAATTCAAACAAGATCACGGAGGAACAAGGAGGATATAAACCTAATTTCATTGTGTGACCCCAAAACTGAAAAAATCAGAACTGCAAATAAGCATGACTCAGAGTTCTCCCCAAACACATCACTGAACTGGATTAAACCAAAACAGTACTACAATATAATTAATGATGAACAAGGTCAGAGGAAAATTGTAAACTCTGCAACAGTTCAAAGAAATAATCTGTTCCTATGGAAAATTTATTTTAAGGGACCATACCTGGAAGCAATTCCTACCTTGAAGCACGATTTGGTATTTTTTCTTCCTCCAAATTCATTATAAAGAGTAATGTCCAGAAATAAACTTTGATTTAACACATTTCATAATGTCTTTTAAACTCCTGGCCTGAATAACAATGTACTATAATGGGTCCCATAGCAAAAGTGTGCACATATAAAACATTTAAAGAGATTTAATCTGTCAGGTATTTCCTTGGAAACTATGAGCAGTTATACAATTTCTTTTTCAAGGAAAATTAGTTAGTTGAGGTTGTACTCTTTTTCACGTTGAGAAAATAAAAAAACCCAGGGTTTTGTTTTGTTTGATCAGAAATTATTTTAATTCTTGCTAGGTCAGTCATGCTAATGTACACGTTAAGGGATCCTATTAATGGCTTTTACACAAATTTGTGTTGGATTTTTTTTCTTCCCTTACAGTATCTATTAAAAACAAGGCCACCTTCTTCTACTGCATGTCATTCTGTGGATTCTATCAGAGCATAACTGACCTTTCCATAGCTCAGCAATATGTTGGCAAACCTCCTACATGAGCACCTTAAAAATGAGGTTTATAAGATCACTACAGAGAATTCCTTAGGAATATGGTTTCTTAGAGAAAAATCTATCAGAAGAGTTATTGAGCTCATCTCAAACTATTGCTAGAGTTGACAGTTTGAAATTTGACCTGTATTCCTCCCACAGTATGTTAACAACAGAAATCTGGATCTGAAAGATTTCAGATTTGTAAAAAGGGTTTTAATTCATTTTTACTGGAGATGAAGTAGAGGTGAGGAAAGAAAAACACATCTAAGACAGCTGAGAAGGCTTTTCAATTCTTTCTACTCTTCTCCAGGGCAACTATTAAACCCAACTGCTTAATAGCAATACTTTTCACATGCTTTCCTGTGCACACAGTTCCCACAAAACTGCTAAAAGCTCTACATCACCAGACAGCCTTCTGGTGGAGAACATACTAGTCCCCCTGTCCATCTCCACCAAACCAAATCAATCTAATCAGGTTGAAATTAAAAGGTCACAAGCAGAAAGTCCTATTTTTCTATGCTATTTTTCTATGCTATTTTTCTTCAGTTTTATTCCCTGATAAATACAGTAAAAGTGCAATTAATTGTTATCAAATAACCACATGAATCTGAAAATTGGGGCTCTACCTATTAAATTGCACTGGAAATATATGTGAAGATAAAAATCAAGACTACTGAATGCCATGTGTATCTTAAATACAATACTTGATGAAACTCAGAAATTTGAAGTCTCAGAATGTTAAAAAAAAAATCTATCTAGATGAAACATTTCCTTCACCTCAGAAGCAACCATACACTTTTTATGTGCCTTGCAGCACCTGTTTCATGGCAACTCTTAAGATGTCATATGGAAATGAAAAATTGCATTACATAACCCAGTCAGGGTATTTTTATAGATTATATTAATGAACTCCACAGTAACTCTAAATTCGTCCTGTGTTAAGTTTCCAGTCTTAATATGCTTCATGTTAATTTTACCCGGATAAGCAAATCTCTCTACCTTTAAGTAGTTTTACTCCCTTCTTTTCTATGCATCTCCATTTTTGCTTCCATTTGTCAGCTTCCCAATGAATGAAAATTCCATTATTAATTCATGGGAAGGTCAAGTAGCAAGTATTAACCTTCACATCCCCAACTGTCACGGTATTAGGTTTCTTCCACAGACTAACAATGAGAAAGTTGTCAAGTATATTCCACCTTTTTTTTTTTCCTTCTGCACCCTCAAACTTCTACTTTGGCTGCAGCATAAAGCTTCCATAAAGACAATCTTCTATGAACTCCCTGGAGTCTACTGTCAAATGCAGGTTTTTTGAAGAAGTTTTGTTTTTAAAAAGTATGCATTATTTCCAGTGCAACTGTTTTGAGAGCTGGAGGAAGAGGAAAAAAAAAAGAAAAAAAATTCCAGTCAGAGAAAGAGGCAAGAAAACCTATGACCAGCCTTTATTAAAAAAACTTAGAAAAAAAAAATTAAAACAATGACAATGACATAGTCTACACAGAAGCATGATTAAACTTTTTTTCTTCGACTCACTTATCTCCTTTAAAGTCTGTTTTTGATTGATGACTGACAAAGATACAAAGCCTTCCTAAAATGAAGCAGTGATTTTAAAACAACCAGTTTAAATCTAACTCTATGTTATAATCTTTCACAGATTCTCTGATCACACAATGTGCACTAATGTAAGAACATAAATATCCTACTTAGCCAGAAAAAGGGTCATTTTAGCTCAGTGTTGTTTGCAACAGAGGCAACAAAAAGCAATATTCAGGAAGAACATGTAAGCCTGAGTTTCTTTGTAGCACATCCCTCTCATTCTCTCTGCATGTACAACCTTGTGATTGAGGAAACCAGAGAGCAGTCGCCTGTCTATTCTCTTTACAGAACTGCTGATGACATATTCATCAAATTCCTTTTCTTAACCTTCT
The DNA here is from genome assembly GCF_003945725.1 of Corapipo altera. Taxonomy (NCBI): domain Eukaryota; kingdom Metazoa; phylum Chordata; class Aves; order Passeriformes; family Pipridae; genus Corapipo; species Corapipo altera. Next base: position 28,544,553 of record NW_020884874.1, read on the forward strand.
GCTCTTCCAATACCCTGCAGCAAAGAATTCCAGAATTTTATTACTCTGTGCAAATAATAATAATCATCATCCCAAAATCTTCCTCAGACTTTTCTGAACTTCTTCCCTGTAAGTGCTGAGTGCTATGCAGTTCTAAGGTTGCAGGATTTGGTAACAGTTCTGCATTCACTACGTGCATGAATTTGCAAGCTTCACTCATAAATCCTCCTACAACCTTCACCTCTCCAAATTGATAAGTCTGTCTTCTAAATGCCTCATTGAAAAGCTGTTGTCTTGATTAAAAAAAAATTAAAATAAAATCTTCACACTACCTTCTGTAACACCAATATATGCTTCCTGAAATATGGGGACTGTAGTCCTCAGTACTCAGGAGAAGGGCTCAACAGGGCTTTACATAGGAATAAGACAACACTATTGATACCCAATACCTCTGCTGGCTTTTCCATCTGCTGCTGAACACTGCACCAAGAGTTTTACGTAACATTCATGAATCCAGGATCTCTCTTCTGCATTGTAATATGTTATCAGTATAGTACCTGTAAGCATGACCAGGCCTATTACACAAGACTGCACACTGGAATTTTAATAAGTTATTCCTATCCCTCTCTCCCACCTATGCTTTTCCTTCTCCACACCTAGTTCCCTAAACATCATTAGTTGTGAAAGTTTCAAACACTTTCCAGTGTCTTACTACTTCATAGTTCGACGAGTAGGAGACAGCTTGGTAAAAGCTGCAACAGAAAGAAGGTCAGAGTCACAGCCAACAAAGACCATCATAGTTTGGAGTCAAAAAAGTGTTAAGATTGTGATACAAAGCCTGTTGTACATTCTGGTTGTGACCACAGTAACAAGTACAGTAACAAGCACCTGAAAGTGTTACTTTGTCGATATCCCCTTGCTTTCATGACTTTTAATCACTACACACAAATCAATTCTAAAAGTTGGCTCTGAGCTGGCTCCAGAGCAGTTTGTAAAGTTTCAGTTTTTATATCTGACCAGTCCAACTCAGATGAAAGTCTTCCTTGAACAAGTTACCCCCAAAAAGCTGTAGATGTTCAGGCAATGTGCCAGTAACCTAACTGCTGTCTAACAGCAGCAATAAAATGGATGTGAATGACAAGTTCATTCAATAGCTTCAGGAACCTCTACAATAGCTGATTCTGGGCCAAAGGGGACTACCCTGTAGCCTAAGTACACAGAAGCCTATCTCAAAACCTCTTGGCTCCAAATGCCCTTTTCAACAGTATGAAATCACATTCCAATTAGACCTGGATCTGCAGAGCTTGCAGTCTTCTGGCTCCACCACTGAAAACCACAGTCCAGCATGACTGGCTGCTTCAGAGCTCTCAGTCTGAACCCTAGAGTCACCAGTGCCATGGTAGTTTCACAGAAACCAGGTAAGATTCAGCTTATGCTTGCTAGGCTCACGTTTCATTTAAAAATCTTCAGCTAAATGCAACAGACATGTGATGAAATAAGAATAATGACTTCTAGCAAGCTAGATATTTAGCAGTAGTTTTTAATAGCGATTTCCCAGTTCAAAACAAGACAGTACACACGCTAGATATCAAACTTTTCAGTAAGAGACTGATGCACGTGATTAGTATCTGAAGGGCCACCGTGGAGGTGGCACATAGGAAGGGCATGATGCTGCTCTTTGTTCTTAGAAGATCACATGACCAGGAATACCTCAGGATTTCTCAATGTAAAGCTCTATTCAAAACTATACATAAACAATTTCTTTTTATAAGACAAGAAGAATATGACTTAGAGAAATAAACTTAGATGGAAACAGTTTGAAATTGGATTTAACCAAGCACAAAGAGAATCAAATCCACACTGAAATACTGCAGTAAAGAATAACTGCTGCGTTTCGTACTGAGGAGCCAACAGATTCTGTGAAATAAGGTGTTTATGCTTTACCACGCAACCACTGCAGAGTTCACCCTCCATTACAGCATAGCTACAAAGTATCTCACAAATTAAAGTTACCCACAGCCTGCTATTAACTTTGCACACCTTAGCTTTCATTCCAAAGAGAACAGTAAGAAGTGTCATCAATTCAGAACTAAGAGTACTGTTAACACTAAACCCTTCTCAGTGACTCAGAAGACTATGTCAGAGAGACACTTCAAACCCACACGGTTTGAAACTGAAATAACTCTCAGATTTATCCATGAAAAAAAATTTCAATTTCATTACTGTATTAATTCTAAGATGAAAGAATTCTAAATGCTGAAGAAAAGCTAATTTACCTGCATGATATGTAACAATTTTGCTTTCACTTATAGTGACCTACAATTGCTGAATGTAAAATTATCCTGCTGTCACATTTTCACAGCGGTGGAAAGTCTGAGAGTGAACTTTGTGCACTTTTAGTATGTTCCCACTGACAGTATTACCATATTTTTTTAAGATTCATATGAGAACAAACAGACAAGCCCTGTTCCTGCTGTACCATGTTTTAGAGCTTGCCAGGTAGTTCAATTTCTGATATGTATTTTGGGTTATTCAGTTCACAGAGCTCTGGAAAGCCTCTGTATCCAGGCAAATAGCTGAACTTCAGCAGTTCCATACGGAAGCCAACAACAGCATTACAAATCTCAGAGCTTCCATTATGTAACCCAATCTTACAGTGGTTTTGCTTGTGACTAGACTGGTATTTGAAAGACTCATTTATGTGTTTCATACCGATACTAAAGCAAGTACCCCTAAGAAATGCAAAAAAGTTCCATTATCCTAAAACTGTAAGTCAGAAATGAAGTTAATGAGAGATCAAGGGACATGACAGCATTTTAGGGAGAACATTCCAGAATCAAAGTATCTCAATAACTGCCCATAGCTACAGACATAGGGTAGCCATTTTAAACTAGAAGAGCATATATCTAGCTTGGACATAAGGAAGAAACTACTTGTGATGAGGGTGGTGAGACACTGGAACAGATTGCTCAGAGTTGTCGGTGCCCCTCACTGGCAGTAATCAGGTTAGATGGAGCTCTGAGCAACCTGACCCTCTGAAAGATGTTCCTGATCTTTACAGGCCCCTTCAGATCTAAAGCATTTTGTATCAGTGGTGTCCAAGCCAAAGATAACTAACTCTTTTAATGCACTGGATTTTGGTGCAGCTAAGTGATGCTTTTAGAATTTTTTCATGCAGTTACATGATGTTGCTGAAGTCAGGCTGTATAGCAAGTTGTATGCATACAATTACATTAAGAAAAACATATTCACAAAAATCCCAGCAGTAACAAGAGATGCCGATTGTTTTCTTATTCACATTATATGCTGCGTCCTTTTTTCTAGTATTTGAATTACATTTTTCCTTAGAGGAAAGAAACGGCTTGCTTATAATATTGGTCTAAAATGTTGTTATAGCACACCTAGAATATAAAAAATGAGATTTTTCAAAAAAAAAAAAAACCAAAGAAAAACCACCCAAAAAACCCCCCTCATCCCAAATAATTGAAAAATTATGATGAATCTTTCTTGTTGCTTTGACTGAAAACATTAATTTATGGGAAAAAAAAAAATCACAAGTCATTCGCATAAGTCTCTCTTTCTTAGGCCCACATAACACACAGGTTATTTCCTGGTTTTGTGAGGAAGTTTTTCTAATTATTTCTCTGATTTCATTGAACCAATCTCCACTCTTTACTTTTTAATTTAAATTTCTATATTCTTAGATGTGCAAGCCCAGTCTACACAGCCACTCACTTTGGCACAACTTGGTCACTGCAAGATGGCCCAGCAAGACAGGGGTGTCCACTGTCAGAAAACAAAGACACCGGATGCAAAGACCTGTAAGTCCTACTCAAACAAAACCTGGTTCTCAAATGTTTATATGACTACAAAAAGAAACAAAGCACACATTTCAAGTTCAGGACTATTTGCACTTTTGACACTCTATCCAGTGCTTTGAAATTCAAATCAAAACATGCATGTTCTTATTTGGAAGACATTCACGTTTGGCAAGTATGGTCTTTTTATTATTTCCTTGCCCTGTTTCCTTTATGTCTCTTCACTCTGACTAAACCAGGTAAGTAGGTAACTTTAGCTGTGGTTTAGACAAGCAGATGAAACAAATTTAAAGATGTTAGTATAGGCCCATACGAGTTACCAATAAGAGTGGCAAGAGGTTGCCTAAAGGCTGACAATTCAATCCTCTTACTGAGGAAAGAGTAAGGTTAACTACAAGGGTCTAAAGGAATATAAAAGATATAAGGCTAACTCCTGCCATAAGCAGAAGCTGGAGAAAAAATTCCAGGTCTGGAAAACTGATTTGGAGGAAACCACCACCTCTGCTCTAAGACTTAAATGAATCTTGTTTTCTTTGTAATGTTCCCAGAATAGAGTCAACCAGCCAAGAGATTTCTCCATCCTTCATTTATTCTATTGGTCTAAGAGTTGTTAGTACTGCAGCAAGGGCAACAGTAACGCTAATGTTTTTGAATGCAGTTGTCATGGCCCAGTGCCGAAACCTCCTCAGGCCATGGAGGGAAACATATTTTACTAAGTTTCTAATTCAGCCAATGAGATACAATAACATTTCACAGGGCAAGCAAGAGAGGTTTGAGGAATTCTCATTACAAAATTCTTAAACCGAGCTTCTGACAACGCGCATATTAGAATAACGACAATAAAAGAAGTATTTAAAATTCTCATTTCCTGCTACAGGGCTACCATGAACAACAGTATTGCTATGAATAATGCTGTTGGGTCTTTGCCCTCATAGCCATGTTATGTACTGTTCATCATATTCTACAAACGAAGAGACAGATCACTGCAATAACTGAATAAAAGACCTCAAAAAAGCACAATTGTACAAAAGGCAAATTAATAGTTGTGATACTCTGAATTACTTAATGTCAGTTCAGTCATATCGTGACAGCCAAACTCCAGAAGTAGGATCTGCTTTAAATATATCTGGGTTTTAATTAATTATTATTAATTTGTGTCTTAAACTGGTGTGTAGTGTTCAACAGTTCATATATCTGCTGCAGAGCAGACTATATTAATGGTGATCTAACTAAGTAAAGGCTTTAAATACACATAAAATAACATTACTCTTACAGGGAAAAAAATCATAAAGCACTGGGAAGTTAAGAAGAGTAAAACATTAGTATCATCACATTTAAGCCATATGACGTGCATTTGCACACACATCACTCAAGTCCTGCCTAACATAATGCAGTAACTCCACGGTAATGCCAGGAAGAGAACTGCACACTCTGATCTTAACATACTGGAACACAACCAAAGAGACAATTTCTCTCTTCTTATCATACTACAGCTCATTCATCATCTTTCTTTTGTATTGCACTAGGCAAAACACTACACTTCTGAACTGTATCATGTTCCAAAAACTCTTATCAGCGCAGTCGCTTTGCTGATTTCATTTTAAAACATAGCAGCAATTCTAACTTGTGAAACAACAAGAATTTTTCCAGGTCATAGGGTCAAAATCTCTAATTCTCCATATGCTAAGCAGGTACTTAAGAATACTAACATCTGGTAAAAATTTATAGTAAGGGCTCTTTCAGCACCAGTGTACAATGTGCACAACCCCCCCCCCCCCCAGTTCAGCTTGTTGAAGCCATATTCATGTAGCATTTCACTGTGATTCACAGACTACTTTGAGAATGCCTCAAAGCACTGAAAAGAAAAGTGAAAAATTCCTGAGCAGTACACCGGCTTTAGAGGGATTATCTGCTTAGAGAAAAGCAGAAAGATACTAAGGATAGCTTTTGAGCTAGTCTGTAAGCTATTACAAGTTACAAATTGTATGGTTTAAGAGCAAAACAGCTTCACTGCCTACCATTTTCAGTGTTCTCTCCTATACAGTATCAACGGTTACCTTAATGTCAAAATGTACATTATATGCCACACACATGTGTAGTCCGAAGCTTGGGGGTGGAATTTGTGATCAAATTAGTTTACAGCAAAGCCATTGCACAAAGCACCACAACTAATCATCACCAACCCACAGCTGTGTACACTGCACTAGAAGGGGAAGGAACAAGTTGGTTTACACTTCTTCGTAGCTGTCACGTGTAGTCATCACACCACACAACTTCCTCCCAGGAGTCATGTGTAGTCCTCACCACACAAGTTCTTGCTTTTCAAGCCACTGAACTCACATCCACAGTTTAAGCCTTCATTAGTACAAAACAAATCCTTTCACCCACGTTTCAATGAAAATGCAAATGAAGTTTAAGTTGCCTGACTTGCATTCCTAACTCAGTATCATTAAGTAACCAGTCAATTAAGATCATATTGTGGAACTATCACTCCTGGTATATCAAAGTTTCCTTACAAAACACTAATATCAAAATCATTCACATGTGTAATTTAAGTAGATTTACACCAGGCATGGTACGATGGTTAGGGCAAGTGGCACATAGGACAGTCTGAGGTGCAGGTTTTCTCAAGGGAAAGATCCTGCTTTTCTCTCCAGTAGTACCAGGGCTGGCACTTCTCTTTCTCCCTTGAGCAAGCACTTGGATGAAAAAATTAGATTATTTACTCAGAATACATCTTAGTTTATTTAGTAATCCCATTTTTTGAAGGGGCTAGATTAATTGTAACCTATATCAGTTTCCTAGCCTTGTTCATCACTCTGGCAATCAAACACTTGTGCCAACAGGAGCAACAGAGGCTGGCAGAAGATGTGTCAGCTCAGATCATTCTCAGAACTATAATTTGAAGATGAAAAACCATTTCACAGAATGCTAATGCTTGCCTTCTTCCCTAATGTTCTTCCCTAGAGGAAAAAAAAGTATTATTTGGTGCCAAAGAAATAAGCTTTAGGAATGTTTCTTTTAAAAGTATGTCTAGCTACAGGTACTTTATTCTCATTTACAATCCACATGGAAGGAACGCAAATTTAACACTTGAAGAGCTCTCAGCTAGTCTTTTCAACCTTAGCCCAGTTTAAATTATGTGTGGAAGACTTGCTAATCCCTTTTAAAATACACCATTTACAGAAAAACTGGAAGTAGCTTTGGACTGTTAAAGAAAGCATCAGAACAGAAATAGTTTGATTTCATATATAACTGATCTGAGAAAGTATTCAAACAGTTGCTAAGCAGCAGCAGGCTACGGGCATCACATCAGATTTTAACATTACACTGGTCCTGTGTTAAAGTTTTGCAAAATCATCTCTAAAAATATTTTCTCAAGTAACTATTTAGCCATATTTTAACAAAAGAATAGTTTGAAGTCCTATCAACCAAACACTACAGCAACTAACGCCAATGCAGATGCTTTAGTGTCACAAGTAACATGCATCTGTATTTCAGTCCTCTAGAGCAAAAGAACAGAGAACCAAATAACAGAGAAAGCTTTTAGATTTTGGCAGTGAGCTTTCCCCCTATGGACAGAACAGGCCGTCCCCACAAAACTAGTATTTACAAAACGTGGCTCAACGATCAAATTACACTTTCTCTGGTATTCACTAAGTAGTGAATGTATGTGTCACAAAAAGCCACAAGAAATCCAAAACGTTTGAGTAACTCCAAGTATTCCCTTTACTTTCTACATACTCCTTTCAGAAAGCACTCATAGTTCCCTGCTCTGTAGGCAAAAAGCCCCTCATTTTATTTATTCATATTTCAAGAACAAACAATTTCAATCAGATCAATTAAAATAATCTAAAAATAACCAGATAACGTAAATCAGTGGTACAGGATGGTAATGTTACTGAATGTGTCAAAATCAGAACTTTTGATATAATTCAGACTACCAAACTAAGGGAATGATTTGTGGTAAAAACTTTATGCATGAAAAAAGAAAAGAATTAGTTGCTAAAGAGAGAATTGTGCTCATTCAGATTAAGGACTCCACAGGTAATTCATCTCACTCTTCTTAACTTCTCTGCTCTTTGTTAATTGACTAACATTTATTTGAACATACAAATGCAAAATAATCAAGTTTTACAAAAACAAAGTATTTAAGGCCTTTCATAAACACCCCCCCCCCCAAGAAAACACTGCTTCAAAATATTTAGCAGAATCTACTGGTTTCAGTACAAATGAAAGCTGGCTAGTCAGCCAACTAAAAGTTTTCTGATATTCAACTCTTCAAAGTAATTCCAGAATTAACACTCACTCAAACCTACTTTCTTTTGGAGAAAAAGTAGAAAAAATTCTCTGAATATATATGTCCAAAATCTCTATGAACCTTTTCAAATCAAGGCCAAGAGCCACTCAGTGTTCCAGATGCAAATGATGAAGCTCCAGCATTAACATTTTTAGATCTGTCAGCTGCCTCCTGCAGCACAGGTCCAGAGCAGAAGCTACCTCAGTAAGGAAAGCACAGAACCATCTTGAGCTGATTTTGGCTTTTTTAGCTTCTGTTTCCAGTCCACTTATGAGGAATACTCAAGAAGTCCACTATCGCTATTCTCACACACTGTGAGGATAAGATTGTTACATGAATCTTCCCCTATGAGAAGACTATGAGATACGAGACCTGCACTGCAAGTTAACAGTCTGGCAGTAAGTCAACCTTGCATGCTCCTTTGATCTCTAAGTGCTGAGAGATCATAGAATCGTAGAATTAGCTGGGTTGGAAGGGACCTCTGAGACCATCAAGTCCAACTCTTGACCCACTACTGCCATAGTTACTAGACCATGGCACTAAGTGCCACATCCAGTCTCATCTTAAAAACCTCCATGGACGGAGAATCCACCACTTCCCTGGGCAGTCCATTAGCCCTGATTACCCTCTCTGTAAAAAATTTCTTCCTAATATCTAACCTAAACCTCCCCTGGCACAGCTCAAGACCATGCCCTCTTGTCTTACTGATAGCTGCCTGGGAGAAGAGACCAACGCCCACCTGGCTACAACCTCCTTTCAGGGAGTTGTAGAGAGTGAGGAGGTCTCCCCTGAGTCTCCTCTTCTCCAGGCTAAACAAGCCAGCTCCCTCAGCCTCTCCTCACAGGACTTGTGCTCGAGTCCCTTCACCAGCCTCATTGCTCTTCTCTGGACCTGCTCCAGCACCTCAATATCCTTCCTGAACTGAGGGGCCTGAACTGGACACAGTACTCCAGGTGTGACCTCACCGGCACTGAGTATAGGGGAAGAATCACTTCCCTGGACCTGTTGGCCACACTGTTCCAGGATGCCATTGGCCTTCTTGGCCACCTGGGCACACTGCTGGTGCATGTTCAGCTTCCTGTCAACCCAAACTCCCAGCTCCCTTTCTGCCTGGCTGCTCTCCAGCCACTCTGTCCCCAGCCTGTAGCGCTGCAGGGGGTTGTTGTGGCCAAAGTGCAGGACCCAACACTTGGCCTTGTTGAACCTCATCCCACTAGAATCAGACCATCTCTCCAGCTTGTCCAGGTCCCTCTGCAAAGCCCTCCTGCCTTCCAGCAGATCAACACTCCCCCCAACTTAGTGTCATCTGCAAACTTGCTGATGGGTGAAACTACATGAGAAAGCTGAAAAGATCAAAATCTTCAGTAAGAGAACGTATCTTGCATTCTCTCTCCACTCTGCTCCTAGACACTGCAATTCTGACATCTTTCTTGTTCTGGCCATGATATTTGTCCACCTCTTCTCTGGGTCAAATTCAAATGACTGACTGACTAGAAGATAATACCTTTCTTTTTTGTTGAATACTCCTCACATTTCAGCAGCAATGAGCTGCTGCATAAGCTCAAATCATCTTGGGTACATTCACCTGTATCATATCCAGGAGACTGGAAGATCCTACTGTGCAAGAAGTCTGAAACTGCATTATTCTGAAATCAAAGACTTTACTGCTAAACTGAGAGGAACAATGAAATAGGCTGACATAAATCATGCCCACTTTCCAAGAACTGTAATTAAGAATCTGAATTACAGACCCTGTAAGCATGGCTAGACCAAAAGCTGAATTTTAGCAGTGAGTTATGAGCCATGTGTTATGTTATTTTAGCAGCCAGCATTGGATCAGTGGTATGACTGCATCATTTGTATATTCCCCTCCTATTACACTCCTATTGGATCATACATTAAGCCAATTCTACAGCTAGAATAGGTACATAAGAGCAGCGACTGCCTAAAACAACCAAATCAAAAGCATTTCTAAGAAACACATAAAAGTATATTCCAGGAAGCGCTAGTCTCAATTTATGCAACATCAAACAGACTGGAACAATATAATCTAAGGCTACTCTGTCTCAAAGCACTTCCAGCAGCATCCCTGATAAAACAGGGTTTATCTATAATGTTTTCTAAACTTGGGCCTACAACTCTTGAATAGTCTGCAATAAAAAACAACTCTATCATCATAGAATTACTGAAAAATTTAGATTGCAAGGGACTCACAGAGGTCAACAGCTCTAAACACCTATCAAAGCAGGACTAAACTCAGGTTTAAAGCAGGTACACCAGGCCTTGTCCAACCAAATTCTGAAAAACCCCAAGGATCGAGATTCCACTACGTTTCTGGAAAACCTCCTCCACTGTTTAATCAGCCCCACTAAGAAGAACTTGTTCTTTATATCCAATTAGCGTTTCCCTTGTTGCAACCTATGACTTATCTCTTGTCATTTTGTTCGCCATCTGAGAAAAGTATTCTTCCCCCATCTTGCGTGTAATTCCAACTATACATTAGTCCATCTTTAGACCTCTCTTCCCCACATTAAACACACCGAGTTTCCTCAGCCCCTCCACTTACATCACTAACCATCTCAGTTCCCTCAGCTGAACTTCAGTTTGTCAGCATTTCTTGCAATGGCAGCCTCAAGACTGTCAGATGCACACTCACAAGTACTGAAGAGAAGGAATAACCACATCCTATAGTATGCTGGCTATATTCTCGTGTTCAGTCTGAAAAGTTCTTTTTCCTATCCTTTGAGGAGATGACACATTGAGAAGTAATTTGAAATCCATTTAGATTCACAGTTGCCATATCAAATCTGCTTTTTTAAAACAAGTTAATTCACTTGATGCTTTTTACAGTGCTTTTGCATCAGCAACTGTATTCTAAATTAAGTAAAGCTATGTATCTAAACAAATATAATAATTAAATACTTTTTCTCCACTTCTACATGTGTAATACATGCATCCTCCTCTTCTGCAGAACCTGGAAAAAACCATTCAGTTTGATAGTTACCTACTTATGAATAGAAGAGAAAAACACACAGAGATAAATGAAAAGTTATGGGGCTGAATAAGGTATGAGGAAGAGCTACAGGAAAAAATATAGGCCTCACTGCAATTTGTGACCGAGTCCAAATTAAATTCAAACCACTGTGCCAAGTTTACTTGTCTATTTGTCTACTACTGTTGGGCTCTATGCAAATCCTTGATCAGTAGCTACTGTGAGTTCCAACAGTTTTTTCCAGACCTTTAGATCCCTCTCCACTAACGAGACGCTTACATGTTTTAGTGGAATTTAGTTCCATTTGAATAAGACTTACTTTTTTCTAGCCCAGGCACATGTCCTCTTTAGACATCAAAAAGAACTCATTTAAATATTTGAAACTAAAATTTTAAAATGCCAAACTTTTCACTGCTAAAAATCAAAGCAACTGCTAACATTATTTTCACAGCAGAAAAGTTTTGATGCCAGTACAGACAGTGGAAAACCTTTTTCAATATCATATACTGAAGTTTAGAAAAAACTGTCAAGTTCCACATTGTCCCATGTCATTGCAGCTGGCAGATCTTGCCCTGACTTTCTAGATAAATTCAGGATGGCCATCTATTGGGTAAGAGAACAGTAATCCTCGCAAATGGAAAAGCATATAGGTATCAAAAAGGGCTACTGTAAGTTGCTACTGGCACCAGTCATTATGAAACTAAGGAAAAAATAAAAACCAAAACCAAATGGTTTCAGATGGACTTTTTAAACTCCATTTTCCCCCTCACTGCCCTAAAGAGCTGCTTCTTTCCAGTAAGGAATGGAAACTGCTATACTTTCCATGAAATAACAGTTACCACCATGTTGCAAATGAATGGTTAGTTATTTAAAATGAGGTGGTATAGTTAATTCCTTCTGTGGAAAAAAACCCGATTAAAAATATTTTGAAATGCTGTGGCTTCCTCTTATCCTACAGATCTTCCAGAATGCCTACTGATTAGTCTCAAGACAGACATGCAATCACTTTTGGTCATTACACAAGAAGTCCTCAGAACAAGAGCTTAAATGTCTTTCTACCGTAGCCTTAAAGCTATGTTCAAGTTGTAAAAAAAGTCAGTAGTCTACCACAGGAAATGCTACATCCTTACTGTGATGCTGTCAGGGTACCCTCATACAAGTCTTAAAAAAGCAGTTCACTCAGTGATTGGGTCACTGAGGGAATCAGTCTAAAATTCCAGGTATCCCTGAAAGCTGTCTCAGTCTGCAGATGATGAGGCCTCTCGCCCCCTATTATTATGTAGCGATTCTAATGACACTGACCAAGACAATTCAACCTTTCACTGGGAGGCACTGGGGACAGATAGAGCAGTTTAGTGTGTAACAGTAGGTAACTAAATCACACCTGGATAAATTTTCAAGACATTGCAGCACGAATTTTGACCATACTATGCTCTCTTAATGAGAGCTAGACAGGTTTAGAATACATGACTAATTTGAGTCCTATGAGAGAGGCTTAGTGACATGGCACAGAAAGCATGCAAGGAATGAAGTAAGCAAAACGTAAAGCAAGTCTTCTGCAGAATCCACTGGATTTGTCACAGTGCAACACAGGTTATCATAAATAAATTAGAACTCAAAAATCTACAGCCATTTAAGTTCACAATGTTAAAGCATTTTCTGAAATATTCTCACTTGCTTGTTTCAGCTACAGTAAAAATCAATCCCTTTTTATCAGTAGTGAGTCCTAGCAGGATTGATGGCTCCAGTCAATAAAATCTAAATGTCAATATCAATACCACCAACCTGAGAGGCCTCCTATCATTCAGGAACAAAACAAACCAACATACCCTAAACCGAGAAATTCTGTAGTGAAAACTACCATTTCAGTTATATGAATATAGAATGAAGAATGATGAAATGCTCCTATGCCTAGGTTAATAGTAAAATTAATACCTATAAGAGCAGAATAAAATACATTCTACTTATTATAACATTTCATAGTAAAAACTAACAATTACTTAAACTCTACAACAATATATGTAACTTGCCTTTTAAGAAAAGTATTCCTTGTATCTCAATTTATATTGTAAGAGACAAAACCCAGTTCTTCCCATAACTTAGAATTCTATAAAGAAAACTCCATTATAAGCAACACTGGATATTAGAAATATGTTTCTTATAGATTCAAAAGCAAAGGAAACTACTATTGCAGTGAAATGCATTGCCCATATTCCTTTGTCCAACTTTAGAAGAAATTCTGTTAGAGTTGTCTTTATAGCTTCTAAACTATTGCATAATTTTCTAAAATATCAGTGTTTTTAACAATTTCACTCTTGTGGAGATCCAGTAAGCTTACCCTTATATTAAAATTTCTCTTCAGTGCTTAGGAAAGCTACAAACAGTCAGCAAAAAACAGTCTACAAAGAACAGATTTGTGTTTCCTTTCCAAGCCACAAAACGTAGAAATTTAGGAGCTGCTTTTTTTAACCCCTCCATTTTAATGAAACCTTAAACTTTGCATAATTAGAAAAAGCTCTTTCCAGTTGTTGCCATAGAGACAGTGAACTCGAAAGGAGTAAGTGAAGCACAAATTTCTACTGTAACACTACCTTATATTTCTCAATCGATTTGTAATTGTTTGACTTCAACATTATATGGTAACGCTTAATAAAAGTGTTTAGAATACTAGTTTGTTTCAAAACTTAAGACTTCTCATTGTGCATGTATTAAAGTCCCTTCCAGACAGACACTAGAAGTTGAATTGGGTAGAAGGCATTCCAAACACTAGTTACCAAAGGAAATAAATTATACTGCTTTACAGCCACATGAAAGCTTAGATATTTACCAACCAGAGAGTAAAAAATATGAAATAGTGCAGTATGTTTTTGAAAATCCTAGAAATACACTATTAGGCACACGAAGAAAGCTCATATCAGTTGAATGGTATCTGAATACAAAGAAATGCAGTATCAGCTCTATATTATTCATCATTGTATACCATAAGTACCAATATGCAGAATTACAACATTTAAAAGCAAAGCATAATAAATTCAAACATATCAACATTCAAAGTCTAAGTAAGGGAGAATACTTGCCTCCTCCTCTCTGCATTTAAAACATGAGATTGAGAACTGAAGCTAAGTGACATCTAAATCAGACAAGAAATTAAAGAATATAACTGCCTACGTGCCAGACATTTGATAAGCAATCGGAGAGTCAAAGTTTCAGGACAAAGAATGAATGATTCTTTCTTTCCCAAGGGGACTCATAGGTATAACAAGAAGGAATTCTTAGGAAATTGCATATTATCTCCTGAAATCTTAAACGTCTTCTTCAGAGGATCTTCTTATCATATCTACTAAAAACCTGTGAATTTCATTTCTTGTTAGACTTTCTGGTGCCCTCACCTTCTAAAATAAAGTTTGCTAATAATCTTTCATCATCTGCAGGAAGAGTGATGTGATTAAAGGAAGCAACTATCTCAACATTACATATATTGCAAGTAGACAGCACAAATAAACAGATGACACCTTGATTTTATAGGTCTTTAATTTTCTAATGATCCATAGTAGTTGAAATCAGTTTATGTAAAGAATAGCAGTTATTAGACACAACTGTCAGACGTGTTGTATATGTACCTTATATATTTTGACAATATGAAAGTATCAGAGCGAAACTGGCAATTATCCTTTTCTCCATTCCACAATCAAACTGTGCTGATAAAAGCTGTATCTGTGTGAGGAATATTTTGCCAGCATAGTACAACTGTACCTAGAACACACAGATTAAGCTATAGTTTCACAACACTTTTTCCACTGCAGTACCAGCTTAAGCAGTTCATTCCTCAGCTGTGCTGGCACAACTGTTTGTGCAGCTGAGCAGTGAGGCCAGTCAGGGAATCGATCCAGGTTAAAAATAATATTTTTCTGATGGTAAATTCCACAATCTGCTTTGCTGCATAGCCACCTGGCACATTAACTAGTTAAACCAGTACAAGTAAGGGGTAAGGCAGGAATAAGAAGCTAAGGTCAGGGCAGCCCATGCCAGTGCTGACATGGAAAGAAATGCTCATGAAGCTACATTCTTGGGTCTTTCAATCTTTTGGCATTCCCTGATACAGTGCATTATCCAAATACTGCAGAATAAAAAAGAATACTACTACCTCACAAGCACGTAAAAAAAAAAAAAAAAAAAAAGCACAGGAGGCTTCCACCCACTTTTCAGGAAATACTATACAAGGGCTATAAGAAATTCCCTTAGAAACTCTTATTTTTTAAAACAGAAGCTTTAAACCGCCCCACTTCCCACCCCTCTCCCCCATTATAATTTCCTGTTTGTTCAACAAGTGTATTTTATCATTTACTGTTTCTTTCACTAGTTCACACACAAAACCTGACACAGGATGTCTGCCCTTCAGACAAATGGGCAAGATCCTACTGCATTTGTTCTTTTAATAAACCCTAGGCAATGCGTAAGAAGGGGAAAATAAACTGTAAGCTAAGAGAGTAACAACAGTTTACAGCACCTTTATACGTAAGCACATTTTCTATGCCCTGATAAAGTAACAAGACTAAAACAACGTAATTCATCTCACAATTCAGTTCTCTTATTTGTGTAAGGGCTACACCCTACCTCAATAGGATTTTAACCTTCAGCAGCTATAGACAAGCCTTTCTGTTACTCATCTACTTTACTCCTTCTGCATAGAGATCTCTACAGGGCCAGGAAAAGATATGACCCCTTGCTGGTTGCACTCCACTGATATAAGCACTTTCTATCCTGGGGACAAGAGCTACTGGCATACAAATTACTCAAGTTTACAACTATGTGGACAAAGCTTTGAGACAGAAGCTGGTTTATATCATATTAGTATGGTATGCAAGATACAGGCGGCACACACCTTCGAAAGCATACAATAATCTTCTGGTACATAATCTTCTACCTCCTTTTGGTTACAGCATTGTTTTTAAGAGGATTGCAGTTAATATCCAAAATAAAGTCTGTTTTTACTTTTTCTTACAGGGAAAAAAACCCACTAATTTTGGTAACAGTCTTTTATTTAAGTTCATACCTTATCTACACATACATGCTTCACATTTAGGCAAGTTTCTGAACACATATCAGAAAAGTGAATAAATGTATCTTTTCAAATGTTTAAATTGAAAATATATCAAGCAGCTAAGTCCAACTTCTGTAGTTTCTTGCTATGAATTTGCTTCAAAGA
The DNA here is from genome assembly GCF_003945725.1 of Corapipo altera. NCBI lineage: Eukaryota > Metazoa > Chordata > Aves > Passeriformes > Pipridae > Corapipo > Corapipo altera. The sequence goes on from NW_020884874.1 coordinate 28,560,848, forward strand.
ATTCATGAGACATTTTTAACACTATCAACTTTGAAAATAAGGAATAAATGCATTTTTCTTCACCTGTTAACTTCATATGTTTATCATCAGATTTAATTCAAAGTACAGTTTAGAATTTTAAATCAGGAATACTGTAACTAAAGAATGAGCCTTATAATATTGATTCAGAAGAATTTTTGACACCAAGTATACACTGTAGTCTTTTCAGTCACTGGTGAGTAGAGGGTATTTCTTGAGCTGGGACATGAGCAGCAGATCTTGTTTAGTACTTTGATTCCTTATTTACCTTCAAACAGATACTACAACATGCTACACCAGTACCAATAATACATGAAAGCCCGGACTACTTTTTTTTTTAAAAAAAACCTCAAGCAGGAATGAATTTAGTGTGAAACACTGACACAGGTTTAATTAAGCCTGTCTCTCTTGAATACAACTTATACAGGATGGTCAAAAGGGACCACAGCACATCTGGTTCAACCTCCCAGCTCAAGCAGGGTCATCCTAAAGCACACAATACAGAATTGTGTCCTGACAGTTCTTGAATATCTCCAGTGAGGGAGACTCCCACAACCTCTCTGGATAATCTGTTCCAGTGCTTGGTCACCCGCACAGAAGGGTTCCTTTCTAAATACCACCGAAGAGCTTTTGGTAAGTGTCCTGTATCACAACTTCTTTTGAAGTCAAAGTTATAAGATAAATCCTTTAACAAGATATTATTTATTAAAAGCCAGCAAGTTACCTTCAGTGAACTTTCCTCATCTGTTTATCATATACCTGTCCTCATTTTTCCATGCCCTCACCCCTCCAATCCAGCCCAGCTCAACAAGTTGCTGCTGCTACCTGCCAGAAGAGGTCTTACTCTCCTTTCGCCAACCCCGAAACTTTTCTCTGGGTCTTCTGCTCACTGGATACTCAAAAGAAGAAATGCCATTTGCTACGTCAGCAGAAAGTGATTTTCTGGTGCATAAGGGGAGCCTGATTCTGTCTTTAGTAAACTGAGCAGCATAGAAGAGGGACCTAAGAAGTGCCAAGACAAGCCCACGTGTAGGAGAAGATACATGTCATTTTTTAACAGAAGGGAACTGTTAGATTAGCACTGTTTAATTTCCAATTACAGGAACAAGGAGGATGATTGCTGAACACTAGAGCTAACAGTCAAACAGCATCGTGCTAGTTATAAATAAAGTAATCTACTGTTACCATTAACAAAACTAACCATATCAACATTGCTTACAGCAACCATGAAAAGTTGGTTCTCAAGTCTACCACTTTTATGTGCGTGCTTAAAGACACTGCGCCTTTGAAAATAAAACTCTTAGCTGACTTCAGGTACCTTCTAGAACTCCTGGTCTTGCATCACTTTGTAATTAATAGTCTGAAGTACTGAATTAACACGTAGTAAAGATTATATATATTTGATTTCAAGCTTTCAGTGAAATCTCTGAGGAGTTAAGACAAACTACTTCATTGTTAGCAACTGGGCTAGTACCCATCATTTTGGTAAAAGAACAGAAAACTAATCTCTGAATACTAATTCATCTTTCCACTAGCTTCTTTAAAATTGGAATTAAGCCCACCAAAGCTGCAAGTACAGCAAGGCATGAAGCATGAACAAAGCACATGTTTTGAACTGAGCTGTACAGGTACCTGGAAATTCACATGCGTTTCAACATGCGTTTGCTTAGATCTGTATTTTATCGCTCAATTATGAAAACCCTTCAGAACACCCAATTTTCAGTTGGACAGTTTTACATTTTTAACTTTACAACAAATGTAATTTTACATTAATTGTAGTCATCTGCATGAAGTTGACTACAAGGGGTTGCAATTCCAGTTTCAAAAGTAAGAAACAGTCATCATTACAAACGACCACATAAAAATGGGCTTTAGTTTTCTGAAAGACTTCAGGCAAGAAAGAAAGGAGAAAGGAATTCTTATCAATAAAATTTCCTTTTTCTCTCTTTCACTTTGTTTTATTCCAGACAACCAGCAGGTTACACCCTTTAATGGAGCAGACTAAGCATTAGAGGCTAAGTTTTGGGAAATTCTAAGGTATATGTGAAAACACTGGGCTCCACAGTCTCTCCCTGACAGCATGGCAGGTAAAAGATTAAAACCAGTCTAGAAGGCTTGGACTCTGAGCAGTTATAAACTCAGCACAGACTTTCAGTTTCACATTCATTGCTAATGACACCTGATAATTTTATCTGACTGAAGGACTTGGAATGAACTTTTCCTACTCCTGGAACCCTGTCCTCATTTCTCTCTTATTTTCCTCTTTCATTTCAACATCACCCACATTCATCAATTTCAAAGATTAAAAATAGGGAAAACAATAGAAGCAGTCAAAATTAATCTAGAAAGCTCTGGGTTCTTGGGGGGGGGGGGGGGGGTTGGGAGGGATTTTGGTTTGCTTTCTGGTTTTTTTTGGTCGGTTCGTTGGGGGTTTGGTTGTTGTTCTTCATTTGTTTTTAACAAGATTCTTCCCCCAAATTTTTAACCTTGAATTTTTATATATGCAGATTATGTTCTTCAGCTTCAAAGGACAGAAGCTTCTATTTTAAGAACATTCAAATTCTACCTTCAGGAGCTAGGGCTCAAGCACCACCAAGTATCATGCAGCTCATTGCAAAACCACTGGAGCAGACAGAGTGTTTCTTTTGCTACTTGTTCCTGTTGTCTCTTCATGCACATCCTCCCAGTAAACAAAAAAAATATATTCAGAAACCAACACTTCAACTACCCTACACCCCTTTTTCTCTAATCTCTCATCTGTTAAAGAGCAATCACAATAAGAAATTTCACTTTCCAATCATAATAAAAATTCCACTTGCCACAATCAGCAAGACAAAATCAGCTAAAGATCTAGTTTGAAACAGGTCTGTCACTGTACACTGGAAGAAAAGGTTAAAAACAGGTGTTTAAGGAGGACAGTGCAGATTCCCTTGCAGAACACTCAGGTAAATGAAGAAAGGAAGAGAAAGGTCCTGAGAAAAAAAAAACCATTACTGTGGAAAAAACCTCACACAGCAAATACCCAGTTTAAACTGCAGCTCTTTGGAAGGGACAGGTGAGTCAATAATGCCTATTAGAAACAGTCTAACCCTCTGCAGTGTTCTTTTCACTTTTGTGCTATTGATACAAATCCTACCAAGCACTGTTTAGAACTACAACATTCTCAATGTAGAAGCCCAAATGTCTGCCTACAATGACTTGCTGATCCAGTTCTTGGAAACTGCATCTTCCCTTGAAAGATAGTTTTACTGGCTGCTCTGGTAAAGCTTCTATCTACCTCAATACATAAGACAGCAGCATGATTTTAAGACTCAAAGCTCAGGTTCTCCCCCTCTAATTCCAGCAATTTTCAACACTTTAAATTTCATTCTCTCAGTCCAAGAAAGATTTGACTGAGCTGCAAAAAGAAAATCGCTACCTACATGAAGCTGAACGATGCATTTAACTTGCAGGGATGATAACAACAAAAAAGTACCTCTTTTTTTCAAGGGAAAAAAAAGTAAATAAACATGATTCTGACCAAAAAAAAGAGAAGTAAATGTCTCAGAACAGATTATTGGAGAAGACTTCCCCCCACCCCCAGACTCCCTATTGCTCAAATACCAATAGAAGCAAATGTCTGTTCTCTCTGCATGACACAAAAGGTAAAAACCAAATACCTGAAAACTATTATCATGGTCCCTTAACAGAGCAAATATACTTATAGCATCACTATCCCTAAGTGCTGAAGAAAAAGGGAAGAAATTAAAACCCCTCTCCCTTATGAACATCTGTGACCAACTTCTTTAGAAAAAGAGAGAGTTAAAATACAAGTGTCAAGAAACTATCAATTCCTTTCACTCATTTAAAAAATGAAGAAAGAACCTTGATTTGGAACCATCATAAGATCTGAATCTAATCATAAGAGATTAAATTAATCATTTAAGTCTAATGGAAAACTAGTTTGTTGAGAACATCCAGGCACAAAATTAGGTTTCCCAGCTTTTCAAAGAAAGTAGTCTGTCTTTGTCTTTACCCCGTTCAGACACAGCGTATTTCCTTCTGCTCAAGAAGAGCTTCAGTTAAAATGTTTCATTACAAAATGGTCATACTACTTCAACCCAGAAAATATCAACTGGTATATTAAAATGTTTCACACGTCAATTAAAGTAAACCACACAAAGCTGTTACACATGTAACAGTTTAAACTTTTATCAAACCGAAAAGCAGAAGTCAAGGATAATTACTTCTTTTGCAAAGGTAAAAGTTTTAATGACATAGAAAATGACTGGCTAATGCAATCAGCCATATGTTTCTCGTGTTTTAATGAAATATAAAGCATATTTGTTCTAACAGAGGCATACACTTTTGGTTATTTTAAGGATTTTCAGACATTTCCATGCAAGAGTTTATTCAAAGAGGTTATCTTTTGACAACAGCAAGCTTAAAGATACAGTAATAACCGAATGTACAATTAAAAGATATGTCTGAAGATCAAAGAGAAAACATCTTCAGTTTTGTGCACTGCTGTACTTCATTTTACCCATACTTTCCTCAGAAAACGACTACACAGTTAGTATAGAAAATTCTTTGAACTTTCTTTGCTAGGCTTCTAACCAAAAGTAAACTCTCCTTTTTTCATTTTGCCATACTGAAAAAGTTTTTGCAATGACACTTGAAACTGGCACAGCAGGACAAGCCTCAAGGCAGCATTAAACCCAATTTTCTTGCTCTCCTCAGTCATGACCCCTAACACCTTGTCCTGCAGACTCCAAAAAGGTGAAATCTCTTAGGCTAACTCCCATTCCATAGCAATTTAGTCAGCTGAGAGATGGGTAGGTGGTGGGAAGTGGCTAATGAGCAAAGAAAAAAATCCACCCACTCCTTGGAAGTACACTGACCATTTTCAAAACTTCCCCCTTTAGTAATATGACAGTATCACCAGTCACTGACAATTGGTCAAGACTAAAATGTGTGGCCCCTATCAGGCACCTGGATATTGTTTAGAAAGCTCCTGGTCCTATTTCCCACAGAATGCAAGCAGAATGAAAGGTCTGAAGCAAGGGTCCAGTGGGTATGTAGTCAGATAACTAAGCAGCTAAGTACCATAAGCTCCAACTTCCCTCCTCCTCCCTAATCATGAACCAAGTAACTAAATGGCAACTTCTGCTTCCTTCTCATTTATCATAGGTGACTCATACCTTGAAAGACATCTCAGTTTATTTCATGAACTCTGAGATTTGATTTAATTTCCCGGTAACCCTCATGCTATTCTCTCCTGGTCAAGGAGCACAGGGGATTGTGTCACACATACACTCTTACTTCTAGGCTGGCTGAATACTTTCCTTTACTTCTGGGCTGGATCAGTATTTTCTTTTCCATTCTTCCTCTCTTTACAAAACTCAAACAATTTCTTTAATTGAGTGAGGTGTCACTGGTAAATCCAGCATTTGTGTAAATACCTACTGAAAGCCAGACTGGCAAAAAAAAATTTCTTTATCATCTTAATCAAGATGATAAAGACTTGTTTACCAATTTATCATTTACTCATAATGTCTCATGACAGCAAGGCTGGGTATTTCAGCCACTCCTTAAAATGCAGTTTCAAAACAATTCAATACTGCCACTCTCATTCCTCCTGCTCCCAGGCATGCATTCCCCCTCTCCCTCCCATGACCTAAGCCAATGCTGGCACTTTGCTAATTCTGCAGCGAGCCAGTTCATGGAGCAAAATCAGGGCAGGAGATAAGGTTCTGTTAATTTTCTGCTAGTTTGGCTTTGAGTCAGATGAACACCAGGGTGAACACAGAGAAAAAAGATGAGCCAATTTACACTGATTTACGAATTACACTCTTAACATTTCCTAAGGACAATCTTGGAGGGGGGGAAAAGAAAAATAAATCAAGGAGGTACTCAACACTAAAACAGACTTTTCTGATTTTACATTGCCTTAGCACTAGAATAAACATTTAGGAAGTTTAAAAGCTAGTCCAACCACAGAAGGTTGCCTCTGGCAGCTGTTACAAACAAGCAATAATGTGGGCCTGTAGGATAAGAAGGAGACATACACGTTCTTCAGAAGGAATGAAAAAGGGTTAATAACAGCAAACCACTTCCTTGAGTTCTTCGCAGCAAATTGGAAACAACTGTGTTAAAAGACAGCACCTGAAGTGAGAGCCTGTGGAGGTTTCAGAAAGATTGGTAGAACAACCCCAAGAGAGAACCTCCCACCAATAAGAAGGGAAGAAAAGACCTTTAGCTATTTAACACAGCTACAGAAGTCCCTTTTCCTGTCAAACCTCTTCTCTAGAAAGGGAACTGAGGCCCTTGGATATGAAGGGTTTCCATAGTAGGAAAAGGCTCACAGCCAGGCTGCCATAGTTTCAGGCTAACTTTGTGTCTGCAGTTACCTTCACCCATGAAACTACAGTGGCAGAACAGCTGCCAGGAAAATGGGGGAAAGAACAAGAGAACCATGGTAACAGAAACTAGTTGTTGTTTTCTCTCTCTTCCCTATTAGTTCTCAAACCAATATATAAGGACAAACACAAGATCACCACTGTAACATTTGGGAGGAAGCCTCTAATTTCCACTTATCTTCTGCCACATCCATAGTAGTAAACAAAAATCCATCCATTAACCCGGAAAAAACCCCTACAACAACACGAGGTAACAGATGTTGATAGGCAAGAGTCAAACAGAAATACTCATGCTGGTGCCAATACAACTTGGTTTTCCTGCTGCTTTTCTTCCAAGACCATATTTTATACACAAGGAGGGAAAAGTAACTGACAGATGTTTAAACAGCTATTCGTGTAGCTCCCAAATATTTTGCCATATTTATTTTCTTCTGGAATAAAACAGGTTTCTCACCTAGGAACTGATAATGCATAATTTTAGAATTTGCTATATTCTCCTTAGGTTTCCCCTGTTTCACTATGAACTGCCTTCAAGGAAGAGAAGAATGCTAGTTGCTTTCCAACCTTTCGTTAAGGAAATAAAGATGCGATCACTGCACTCGCTGTCATGTAAGAGACTAATACCACCGCTTCCTTTTTTCTTCACTTCATTCCACACAGGATTCAAGGAAAGATTAGCAAGGGAAAGGGAGAGGAAAGCAGTTAAGAGTTGAAATGCCTCCAGTATTCATGGCTTCTCAATACCTACTGCTTCCTGCTGTCATAACCTTTAAAAAGATGACCACTAAACCTTTCTTCTACTTTTTCTACCTTACATTATAAATGCTTACAAAGGCCCTGACACCAGATACAGATTAACAAGACAACCAGATACTCAAAAGGAAAAAATTATAAGTAACTTTCTCCAAAAAAGACAGCTCAGGAAAGCAACAGAGGGAAGTTGAGAAAGAATAGCAAAGATGCCTCATGGCACCAGGCAAGTAAAGAGCTTCTAACCTTGTAAGGTCCGCTTTGTCACACCACTCGAGAAGAAAAGGGATTCCCACCACAGCAGTAAGACTTACAGAAGATTAAAATTCACATTAAAAAAATCCAGAACATGTTCAATTAAGATTTTGTCCTTGTATTATCCCTATTCCAGGCCCTCTCTTGGAAACTGTGCAGAGAGGAGCAGAGCAAAAGCACGGAAATAAACAATTCCCACTCAGATTTTGACCTTCCATGGTGTTTTCTGGATATTATATCATCTTACAGCCTTTTATTAAGAAATCAGCTGTGTTTTTTCTCTCTCTTTACAATCGTAGTTAAACATTGAAAATATAAAAAGTACACAAAATTAAGAAGAGTCGTTAAGCCTCAGTGTTTATCTTCTAACCACAGATATAGCCAGATATTGGGTATTTTCAGGAAACTAAAGAGAGCCAGGGACCTATTTCATAAAAATAAATATTAAACAAGTCCATAGAGAAAAAGTAGCTCTGTTAGTCTCAATAGCTCTTTACAACTTAGACATAATAATACATTTCTTGCATTTGCAACAAAGATAAGAGGCCTGTTAATAGAAGTAGACCAACTTTTGAAAGATAAGATGAACGGTGTCATGCAGATAAAGTGGCAAAGGATTTATAACTATTGCACTCTGTATTTCACAAGAATTCAGTTTTTCACCCATCCCAATTTTCTAATGCTTGTCCTGCAAAAATATTAAGCCATGGGTTACAGGGATGTATAATTTAAAAATGCAGACAGGGACTTTACACAGGAGGTGGCAAGAACAAGGCTATTAAAAAAATCTCTCATGCTTTTAATTTTGTGATATCACCATAGTTTACCCTCATAAATGAAGAGCAAAGTAAGTACTATTCCTTCCAATTACATAATTTAATTCTCACAATAGGTTCAGAAAGGATGATAAAGTAGTGGTAATATATTCTTAAATTCAGAAGGCAAACAAAGCTGCACCGCTAGGCTTCTCCTAAACCAATTTAAAATCCTAGTCAACCCACGTATACCTGAAAACAAAGCTACAAGAGTCACAGAAGATGCCCTGCAACAGTAAAACATGAAATGAGGAAGTGCTTTTGAAATCAATAAATTTTGACAGTCTGCACAGTCAGTGTAGGCATTCTGCAGCGTTCATTGATATGACAGTGTAAGGTGATGACTTGCTCTTATCACAAACAGGCAGCAGCTTGAAGTCACACAGACAAAGCTGAAACAGTATTTTACTACAAGACTCTTGAAAACTTCAAACATGAAGACAATTGTTTTTTAATTAACAAGATCCCATGCTAGTGTAACTGAATATTTTTCTAGCTAAAGTATTCTTTTTAGTGTAAACTATACTATGTTGAGGCAACTTGCAGGTCTCAATCTCATTTGCATTGGCAAGAACTTCCCCACTCATTGATAGGGAGTGGAAAAAAACATTCCTGAGAGTTGCCATTGGCTCTACACTGAAGAAACAAACTCCAGTTTGGCCCATTCTTTTGGCCAGTTTCAACAGGAAGGAAGCCTGTAGCTCCATCAACTCTGCTAATACCATTAGGTGGTACTTTGACTTAAGGCACACTATCACAGTGTAACTCCTTGAAACCTAAACCCACAAGAAATCAAGCAAAACAGATATAATAAACACAACCAAGAAAATAAGAAAGAAATCACATCAAGCTTCAGCACCTAGATAAGGCTTATACATTTGTGGTTTGTACAGCATTTTGTACACTGATGGACGTTTACATTAAGCTTTAGCTTGAAAAAGTTGTCAGTTATCTGCCAACTTAGAATCTGAACATGCAGGCCAGATTAGCAACTACTGTTGTGTCCCCAAGTGCACCCAAACTCTGTGATTTAAAGAAAGAGAATATCTAGACACTAGTTTTAATTCACTCATCATTAAATGAAGCTTTATATTCATTAACAAGTCTGAATAGCAGACAATAAATAATTTAACAGATTCACTAGTTTTCTCTTACAAACACTAAAGGTTATGAAAGGCTCTAACTCTGGGCCACCTCAAATAATGCTCCCTTGTAGTACACAGGTGAAACAAATATCTTTACAAAACATCCGTTTTGCTATCCCATTTTTACCACATCTTTCCTCAAGCATCAACAAGTGTAGCACCTCTTTTCTATACAATTCTCTCAGTCTTTCCTTCCACAGTTTACATAACTCATGGCATTTATGCTTATCTATTAGCCACACTTTCACAAGTTTAAACAGGACCTGAATTTCCTACTCCACTGCAAAACTGGACTACAACATTTAAAGACTAAACACCTTAGAAAAACACAGCCATCCTTACTGGCAAAGAGAAGACTGCATTTAAGACTCCTTGATTACATCCATGGAACAGACGAAATATTACCATTGTCATCTTTCATTCATGTAGGTCACTAGTGAAGATTTAACATAGTGGTAGAATCCACATCAGTGAATTCTGTGGTTAAGTTAGTTCAACTAGTTCCTGTCCTACTTTTTGAAGGGCTAGCTTGTAATTTGCACCATTTCAGTGTTTCAGTTGACCTTGTGAACAGATGCAGTGCCACGGGGGGCAGAGATGAATCCTTGAACTGGTCTTTCTGCTTGTCTGTGGTAACACCTCTCCTAGGTCTGCGGTTCCAAGAGGAGCTTTCTTCACCAACAGTACCAGCTTAATTAACTCTTATTTCTTCTGTTTCTTCACCATACCTTAGTTCTGCAGGAAAACCTCTTTATGGGTTCATACTAAAATCACATCAGTGAACTCAGGGGAAAAGATGGCAAATCCATACCCCAGCATTGATGTGGAAAACAATCCCATCAGTGTGAAGTTACAGCAGACTACCAGACTGATCTAAGAGCTCCTCAGCATCAAGGGGTTAGTTCCACTCCATGAGATCACCTAAGACAGGTAAAGTAGTTCTGGGTAGTTCTCTAACCCCCAGTACATAGACTGACCCAGCTCACAGACAGATGAGACTAGTATGAACGACCAGCTGCTTATGTCAGTGAAAGGAACTTTCCCTGTTCAGTCACAGCAAACTATCAGACTGGCCCCTGATGCTCACAAACACTTCTCTTCTTCCATGTTTTGCTTTAAACCAGCTATCTTGAGGCCATTTTGTTGTATTACTCCAAGAGTATTTAATTTATGCAGAAATACTAACAAAATAGCTACAGCATTCCTTTCCACGGCAGCAAAGGCATACTTTTGTACCAGTAAACCAAAACTACTCACTCAAGTCAATGTGGAAGCTCTTCCAGAAAAACACCATTCTGCACATGTAACTGCAGCTACACTAGCAACCTCTGTATGCAGACTGCTACATTATGGAAGGATGACACACTTTCATTCAGTCAAAATGATGCAGCCTTGTTCATACCTTTCACAGCTTTGACAAGGCCTTTATCAACCAGAACAGTGAAGGTAACACATTATCTAATTGGTATTTTTCCTCCACAGTGTATGCATGAAAGCACTACTGGTAGAAATCATATTTTCCTTTCAGTCTGGAAACCACAGGGGTTTTCAGCCCCATGCAGGGGCAAAAAAAGAAACAAATAATGGGCATTTTCTCTGAACCTTACTGCTTAACACATCACCTGCTAGACACAAGAGGCTGGAGAGAACAGAAATTTCCACAGTCCAAATGACAGTTTTCTCCTGCTGCTTCCAATTTATTTTATTCTCCTTCACCAGATACTGTGGAAGAGGAATCAAAAAGCGTTGCACTTTAGGCATGGAAAAGGAAAAATCAAAATGTGCTTCTTGTACAGGAGCAAAAACTAATTCTGTAGCAATCCCCTTTACACATATGTTCATACTAAGTTCTAACTCAGATACACTACAAAGTAAATTATATTTCTTAAAAAATTGTTAGTGGTTAAATTTTCCTTGTATTCAACTCATTTTACAAAGAAAAAAAAGTTCTCATTTTGACTGAAGTCCTGAGTGTATCAGACATGATCCACTGTGATAACCTTCAACTCCCAGCTATGATACACCTACCTCTGCCATAACCAGCTACCAACAAACACAAGCTGGTGTCTAACTCAAGTAATTTCATAATTCTTTTATGTATTTCAGGCAAATATTAAAAGTCATGTCAAGGCATCACTAAATGAATTACAGCTATTGAAAACAGTTTTAATTAATTTTAAAAGATTGGAACAATTTAAAATGACTGGAGAACTAACAGGTATAATAGGTGAAAGATAACATACTTTGCTAAATGTCTTTGTCTAATCCAATATATGCATCTAGGTAAACAACTTTATTATTCAGGGAACTGCAAACTCTTCTAGGAGTGACTTATTTAAGAAATATTGTGCCTTGCACTAAAGGGCCTAATCCAAGTCAAACTCTCTATCCAATACCAAAGCATAGGTAAAACATAATCTGTTATTGGCAATTATTCCAGTAAGACAGTTTTAAATACAGAGTTTGGGACACACACACAAAATAATCTCATCCCCATTTACCAAAGACAAGAGTAATATTTAAAAAAAAAGAAAAAGGAGCAAGACACCAAATATTTTAACTGAAACAGCTTCATAAGTCAATGTGAAACATACTGCTTTGTACTTATCAACATAAATGCCTTTTTAAGCATACTTTTGCTGAGCAACTGGAGATTGTCTGCTCCCAGGCTTAAGCCTGTTAGACTTAAGAAGGCTCTTTAAGAAAGATAACCTACCATTCCCTTTAAAAAAAACAAATACGTGTTCAACAAATGGAAAGTAGCAGTTTGAACCAGTTGAATGAATTGAAAAAAATCCAAGTATAGAACTCATGACCCTTTTTTTTTTTCCCCTGTCATTTGCTCACAGGAAAGCCCAAATGGAGCAGGGGCAAACTTATCAATTGATACTCTGAAGGAGAAACAAAACAAGAATGAAATGAGGAGTGCTGAATGGGTCTCTTAAGAAATAAAAGCTTCCGAGAAAGATTAGAACAAAGGAACAACAAAGAGAAGTCTAAACAAGGGGGAACTAATGCTTCAGTTGCAAAGTATAGATCATATACTGCCTACGCAAGGTAAAGGGAGAGTGAAGAGGGGGTACAAAGGACCAGATTTCCTCTTTTCTAGCTCACCTACAAATATGATGGGGTGTCAGTAAAAAAGTGGCTGGAGGAGATAAATTCTGCATGGGACAGATTTTTCAAAAAGCAAAGAAAAAACAAATAGAAAAAAATACGCTGTAAAAAGACAAGAGTATTGTAAACAGAGAAACAGCATAGCACAGACACAGGGGGTAGAGGCTTTTCTTAAGAGTTTAAATGCAACATGAACTGACAAAGGATTTAATTACAGGCCACACTGTAAAACGTTGGTTTTAACTGTGTCTCTTTTTTTCCCCCTATGTAGGTGAAACAGTTAATTTTTTCCACCTGGGGAAATGAGGCTTAGGACTTACACGGCAAAAGACTTTCCTGCATTTCTAGCCTTTAGTATAAAGCAGAAATCGATTTCCAATCCCCAAACGGCTCCAGGAAAATGAATGACTTATCTGAACCTACATGTTAGCCACAGCTTCTGAGGCACTGGATCAGTAAAAAGTACTGGTGTCTCGTGGGGCAGTTAAATTCTGAAACTTACTGTATTTTTTTTTAGTTATTTTACCCTGTTGAAAAAGACATTCTGAGAACGGTGATAAACAGATGGACCAACCAAAGAGATTTTTACACACAATGCAATTTCGTTTGAAAAATGCATTCTAAAGCCCTAGCTTTGACATATTTATGCTTGATCTTTCTACAAGTCATCTATGAAAATACCTGATAACAGCAAGATATTCTTGAACAATAAAGACAGGCTGCAGCAAATAAATTAAAAAGGAATTAGAGTATTTCCCATCTGCCAGGGATTTCTTATCCATTTCTACTAGTGTTACATACAAAATAGAGATGTACCAGGTAAATACTTATTTCAAGACTCAAAAAACTCCATGAAATATTTAGTCCATAATAAATCTATATTAAAAAGCAAGTAATTTCAGGCTTCTAAACAACTTGATACTAGCATGGCCCACCTTCACAGATAAATCAGTGAGGAAGTTAAATATGCCATTGCATGCAGCAGCCCACAGAGACATGACTGCATTACACTGTAAGCATGCAACAAACATGTAAGTCACACTGTCTAAAGAAACTATAATTATAGATGATGTAACAAAATAATGCTTTTGACAGCATATTTTGAGAACAACAGATAAGTCTTATGCAGTTTGCACATTCTTGCCCCGTGCTGCTTCATGCCCTGTATCAGTCTAGGCAATCCTGTTGAATCAGACCCACACAAACACACATACAGGCACAGCTCAAGAGGCTCTGCACACATGGAACCAACACTGTCACCAAACATCTCACAGTCACTCACAACAACAGTTGCTACACTGTTGTCAAAAGTGTACCACTGTTATAAGACAACCTTAGCAGCCCAGCAGTCTGCTTTGTACCTTACATATTGTCCCTCATCCCATTTTTCTTTGTCTTCATCTTCTTAAGAACCTATTTTAACATGATTTTTGCTTAGTAAACCAAAACTGGCAGCTGCTGCTTACCTTCCCCTCAAAGGCATCCTCCCATAAATAGCAAAACCAGCAAAGCCCCGTTTCCCATAGGTTTGCACTGTCTCAGACATGCTTCCGTGCTCCAATTAGTCACATTCCACCTCTATCCCAGATGCCTATTATCTTACCGCTCTCTTTCAAGCATTAGCCACAATATACTTAACCTCTCCCTTCCTCTAACTACTGACTGAAGAAAAGAGTACTGCACTTCACACCTAGTTCTTACCCCATAGACAACTGTCTGCCGGCCAACTGGCGGCTAAACACAGGTAGCTCCTAAATTCATGCAAAACTTTCCCCTAAAGAGATGATCTTAATGAAGTAATCAGCTTTAACAAATTTAACTTTTGTTCAACGTTATTAAAATGTAAAATCTTTGAGACCTTGCCCCTTGGCTAATTTCTTTGCTGAAAATTAGTGGATGAACTGAAAATTTATTGAGATACAGGATCAAAGGAAAGATAATTACTCAAGATCTGTGACTTCAGAAAGGCAAATTAAAGATTGTTTATACACTACACAGACATACAAACCCCAAAAGCAACTATTTCTTAAAAAAAACCCACGAAAATTGGTGCATCTCAGCATCTTATCTATGTGAGGACAGCTGATTCTGAACTCCCAAACTGCAAAAATTTATCTTCTAACATGCCTAGTTAACTACGCTTTCTTAAAGAAATTGCATTTATGTATTTTATTTCTCCTTTTAATAAGTATTTGCATCCTCTGATCATTTTCAAGTGCATTTTAAAGGACACATAAAAATTTCACAGATAAAGAGGGTTCTACAAATTTTGTGAAAACTAGCAGCTTTGTAGAAAAAAGAAACTTGAATTCATGCTTTTGATGAGGGGAAAGGCAGGTGGAATTCTGCCTTCTCCACTGGCAGCCCCAGCAGACCAACCAGCCAGCACCACATAGCACCAGCTTTGATTAATTTTGGAACAAGCTTAAGACACTTTGCATTAAAGTGTTCATCTAGCTTAAGATAGTCAAAGTAGTGAGCATATAGTAGTGAGCATTTGTCCTGTTTTTGGTAAATTCTAGCAAGCCTAACAATATCCTGACTAATAGGTGCACAGTTCTGGTTGCTTGGGTGACTTTTTTATTTTTTAAAAATTCCTATATAAACCCTACAATTTTCTTTTACCGCTGGGTGTTCCCGAGTTAATGCTTTTCTAAATGCTAAAGGGAGCACAAGGTTTACATCCATTCTGAAACACAGATTTTTAAAATAATGGAAAAATTAAATTCTGCTCATAGTACAACCAGGATCTGAATGAGTTTTAAACCATTCAACATCAAAGACAGTGAAATCTGATCTTAATCTGTGCTCAGAATAGGAAAGAGCTACACAATTTCCATATTGCTACAAAAATTGATTACACATAGCTATTTTCTAAGAATATAATGCATATTTTACACAAAAGAGTCTTTTTCTGGTTAAATTCCGTGACTAGATATTACCTTATAATTTGTTTAGCACATACCAAGTTATGCTTAACTTCCTGCAACCAACAAAAAAAAATAATCTAACACATTCTAAAAATATTAACTATTTAATGACACCTTAAATGCACCTATGGCAACAAGAACATCCTGAGTGATGCCATTCATTCAGCAACAGATATGTTCCAAGAATATCAGAATATTATACACAAACATCAGAGATCTTTTAACTTTAATTACGTCAAGCTATTTCACTTGGTTTCACTTGAACCCGATTACAAGCAATTAAGGAACTCCAAAATCCAAAGGCAGCATAAGACAAAACTAGAAAACTCAGTAAACATCTGTACAGTGTTTGGAATACTTCCTTGAATGAGAGTTGAGCTTACTCATCAGTTCAATAAAAATAAATCCCTAATTTTAGTATAATTAGAATAAAGGTCTATAAAAACTTCTGTCAGGGAAAGCATCAATACTTTGTCAGTGATTTTTTGGTAAGCATTCTCAAAAGAGGGTGAAACTGAAACAACTATTATACTGTAACTCCTGACTACAATTAAGAGTTTGTAAAAAATATTATCCTATTGTAAATCTGACAGCTTTTGTGCTTTCATAGTTGCATTTAAATATGTGGAATCCAAACCAGACCAGTTTGCTAAGCAGGGTTCAAGATGTCTTAGAGCATCCACCAGCATTTCTCTTGTTTGAAACAGAAAGCCTTCACTTGCCCAGCTGCGATAACCTACTATGGAATTAAAATAAAAAAAAAACAAACCAACTTGAATTACTGCATACATTCGTGGTAACAAAAGTTAACTTTCATTTCAAACATTTAAATATTTGAGTTTTGGGTATAGCTTTAAAAAAATCTAGTTCTGAATCACTGGAATTTTTGTTCTATTTCCTGTAAAAGCACCAACAGCAACATCATTCAGCATTCCGCTTGCAGCAGTTCAGAAGAGATCAGCCTGATCCCGCAGTCCTAAATTTACAGTCATTTCATTATCTTAAGGTCACATTTGACCAACCTTTTTTCTTCCAGTGCTTCCAGCCATGAAGATCATGATAAGGAGGCTGCACTTTGTAATAGGATGAAGAGTAACTTAGTTTTATGTTTCAAAGCAAATTCTCACAAAGAAATAGTCTGCCAACAGCTCTTTAAACTGCCTAGCAAAAAAACCCAAAACATACATACAAGTTTGCTGAGAATAATCTCTTCAACAGATGACAGGTTTAATTCTGCATGGTTTGAAAAACATACCAGTTACCTATAAAGCCAAAGACCATCACAAAACAATATAAGACCTCAGCACTCAAATCAAGTGAGGAAAACCACTATCTTCTTCCATTCTGTCACTGCTGGAAAAGAGAATTTTATACCAGGACACTGTCATAGGAAGAGTGCCCGTTTTCAAGAATTCTATTATTGTATCAGCAAAAATAAAGGAAGAGAGCAGAACCCTACGACTTCTCTTATGTTGAGAAGGAAAATGGTTTACATTTCACAGTCTTGGAAAGCTGGTATAAGCAAGGGTAGTGTAGCATAGCAAGATGGCACTGCCCCCACATGTAATGAAACACGGATGATGCTTTATCAAGCATCTCAAACACAAAATTGGAATGACACAGACTGAGTTCTCCTCCAACTGCCTCCCTTCTCCCTTCCAGGCTCTCCTGTGAAGCAACATGAGAAAAACCACATAGGTTTTCTCAGTTTTTAAAAGAAAGTAAGACTCAACTCAGTGTCAGTTCTGCTGCAGCGCAAGCCAAGGTACAATCTACAGCTGAGCATCCCTAAGTTTAACATATGGATAACAATCTCAGATGACTGAAACTTTCATTTCAGTTGGAGCAGAACTTACTGGAGCTGATGACACGTGTCTCCTAATGTGTCAGTGGAACTTCCCTCTTGCCAAAAGCAGGTATCAGAATTCTGGGGCTTGACAAAACCCAATTACAATAGAATAGATAAAGAACAAATAATTGAATTATGTGTATGAAACCAGCACCCAAGCTGAAAATTATTCTCAATTTCAAAAAAAACGTGGCCAATCATGAATATAATGCTGTTGCTATTAGTGTCATTAGCCCTCCTTATAAAGCAGCACACGTGTAGTACCATTTCGGGGCCTAAATTATTATACAAACCAATCTGAACAGTCTAAGATAACAACTTTATCTGACTTCTGCTGATATTCAGAAGGCACACATTAGAGTACTGAAAACTATATGCAGCACCGTTTTCAGCATTCTACTGCTGAACGTCAGAAACTGCTTTAATCAGTCTATATCAAATACCCTAAACTTATAATGACTAGAAAACCACACTTGAAACCCAGTCCTTGCTAAGAAGCATTCCTCTGGAATTCCTTTTTTATGTATGCACCTACTATCACTAATACAGGGGCACCCACAGGTCCTGGGCACAAACCAGGCCCTGCTGAGAGACCAGGTACATTACAAAGAACACAAGGCTTCTGCCCTGAAGGCCTTGCTACATCTGGGCTGAGCATTCAGAGTTTTAGTATGAGCCTTTCAATGAATGAGACAAAGCACTACACACCTCCGCACAGCCTTCCCAGGTCTCTCAGAGGGACACAACAGAAAAAGAGAAGAAAACGAGAAACAGTACGTGTCTCCTCTCTTCAAAACCTCTCTTATCAGAACCATTTCAAGAATTTGTACTCAACAATTAAACTGACTCGAACAATGGAAACCGACGTCCCAAATATACTATATATGGAATCGAGCCCAGCTAGCCCCCACAAAGACACGGGGCACCAAAGAATCGCACCTCGGACGCTCGGGTACTCATCCTCAAATGGCGGAGTGTCGCCCAGCGCACTCACACCTGTCACCTGCCAAGCGCCGGGCCAGCCCCCTCTCTCCCTCCCTCCCTCCCTTCCGCAGCCAGGCGAGCCCGCTGGCAGCTCCCGCCCCTCCACGGGCCGCCGCAGCCGTCCGATCCCTCCCCGCGCCGGGAAGCTCCAGCGGCTCGCGAAGGAAAATAAGTTTCCATCTCTCGCTGGACGTCCCGCTGCGCGGCGGCTTCCCGTGCCTTCGCTGCTTTCCCACCCCGCCCCAGCACGCCGGGATGAGCGGGGTGCCGGGGCTGCTCCCTCCCCGCGCCCAGGCCTTCCCTGCCTTCTTCACCCTGGCACAGCGCGGGGCGGCTGCGGGAGAGCCGGGCCCCCCGCCCCCGCGCCTCTCCCCGCAGCCCCCCGGGAATGGGACCACAAAACCAGCCCAGGAAGCCGCCGCCGGGCCCGTCCGGCGGGGTCAGCCTTACCCCGCTGCCGCTTCTCCTCCTCCTCCTCCGCCTCCTCCTCCTCCGCCGCCTCCCCCACCACCACGGCGGCAGCCGCCGCCACTACCGCCGCTGCTGCCGCCACCAGCGCCGCCGCCTCCGCCCGGCAGGGGGGACCCCGCCGACCCGGCCCGCTCCGCAGCCTCCCGCCGCCGCCGTTCCGCTCCGGGGGGTGAGGAGGGGGCGGAGGAGGAGGAAGAGGAGGGAGAAAGGAGGGCAGGGGGGTCCGTGCTGCCGCGCGGGCGGCGGGGCGGGCCGGTGTGCGGGTGCGGGTGTGTGCGTGCGCGTGCGTGGGTGGGTGTGTGTGCGGCTGCGTGCGGTGGCTGTGGCGGCGCCGCTCCCGCTCCTCCGGAGCCGCCGCTGGGGCCGCGCGCCGCTCCCGGCCCCCTCCCCCCGCGCTCGCTGCGCTCCGAATCAAAATAGAGACACAATATGGCGGCGGCGGCCGCAGCATCGCGAGACCCGGCCCGCGAGCGCTAACGGGGTTGCGGCGCGCGCCAATGGGCGCCGGGGCGGGGCGGGGGATGAGGGGGCGGGGCCTCATCCGGCACCGCCCTCAGGGTGGGGCCGCCCCCTCACCGCTCCCGGGACACCGGGATACCGGGGTGCGCGGGCACCCGCCCCTCACCTCGACCCCGCCTCGGCCCCGCCTCGCCACAGCGGCTGCGGTCACCGCTTCGGTGGGCAGCCGTGGCGGGGGTGGGTTGGTGGGCTGCCCGCCTGGGAAAGGGAGCCTGCGGGGTCTGCAAGAGCTGACAGGGAGAAAACACAGGATCTGCAAGGGGAAGAAAACCTAAGAAAATCAGTATTTATATAAAAAAATAATTAAATAAAACAACAATAAACCCCCCACCTTATATCGGAAACAGTTGTTCGGAGGGAATTGCCCGACACTTTTTGTCAGAAACAGCAGCTCTTCCTCTAAATTCCTTCATGCTTTAGGCGGAGTATGTGATTTCCACCATCCCCCTCGGGTATAGCTCGCACTAATCTCCAAAATGCCACCAGATGAGCAGGGCCCACAAGCTGTCCCGTAAATCCCTCTTCCCTGCCCACCTCACACCAACACCTGCAGGAGGGGTCCCTTACCAGCCCGTGGGGCTGGCGAGGCCATGATCCACAGCCTTGCCAACCTCCTCGTGGGTCCCAACCTGCCGACCTGGAAAGAGGAATCGAAGTCCTCCTATGATAGAAAGACAGGCATTCTTGATTTCAGTGGGACGTCCAAGTAGGTCTTTGTTTCATAAATGAGTTTACTACTCAGCCTGTCTTGAGTCAAGGTTATATGGGGCTGAGAATCACTGACATTTGTTTGTCACTGCAAATAAAATAGTATTTCCCCAAACCCAGCCAGAAGTGCCTTACAAAAATGGGTAATGGGGCATATAGAAAGAAGACGGAATGGAAACATGAGGTCACAGAAAGCTGTACTGGGGGTTGCTCCACTGTAAGTGTTCAGGTGCATTAATCAAACCTTTTTTGCAACCCGTGTGTAGACTATTCATGGTCTGCCCAGTCATCTGCTCAAGCACACTGCTCTTCAGCTTTTCCGGCACAACCATTTCAAACTTTGCCAAGCCATACCTGACCTTTCAGACAGATAGGGTGGTAAAGGGACGTGACTATTTTTTGTGAGTAAGAAATGGAGTTTATTTTGCTAAGTTTAATACCAAGTTAAATATTTGACCCTTTTGCCTACAGTTGCTAAAACAGGGATTTGCCATAGGAAAGTGAAAGACCATCTCTCACTGTGCCATCACCAGTATTTACTGCAATGCTTAAGCACTGGGATCATGTCAGTGAGCTGCACCGTCCCTTCCCCCCTTTTCCAGACTCCTCGCACCGCATCTACGTCTGAGCCCATTGCTAAAGAAGTTGCTCATCTCTCCTCTACAGCAGCTAAGCCTGAGTCAGTTTTTAACACCTTTCCAAAATCGAAGAACAACTATTTAGGAAATTAGTGTTTTGTACTGAAATTCAAAAATTAACTGTTTTCCTATGTATCTGAAACAAGAACTAAGCAGATCTATCTCATAATAAATTCTAGGTATAATTCTTGTCATGGTGTAAATCAAAGCTCAGTCATCAGTGAGCCACAGGAATCAGAGCCTCGCTTCTTTCCCTGAAGATTTTAGATATTATCCATTTTTTTTGCCGTACCAGGTATGAGTTCATGTTTTTTAAACCTTCATCAGACTGTTTATATTATTCACTGGTAGAAAATGACATTTTAAATAGGATTGGGGAATTATTCTAAGCATATGGTACACAAACCATTTCTCCAAAGTACAGTCAAGTTTTTCAGCTTGGTACTGACAGTTCCGATGCTGAAATTTCCTGAGAATGCTTTTTAGAGAAGATGAGAGGACAAGTCCTGTTAAAACCAATCCACAACAACTGGCACAATTATTTCTCAAATCGAGTTTAAAATTAGTTTTCCACAATGCAAAAAGGTGGCATTGGCAATTTTAAAGACACTTTTCCTTGAAACATTCAACTGGTAATTTATTTTTTTGTGCTTCTAAACAGGAGATCTGTCAATCTTCAGGATGATAAAAACAGAGGTAGCAATCACTGGCCAAGGACAGTCCTTGGAAGCTCCCAGTCAGAGGTTACAACCACAGCTTCTCCAGTAAAAACAATTATAATTTAGATTAATAAAATGACAAAGAAATACAGAAACTCACCTTATTTCACATGAAACTTCATGCATTGTACTTCTGTTCTATGTAGAAGTTGTCAGCTGTGTGCCATAGTGCAATAATTTGACCAGCCTGCTGTAGAGAAGTGGACAATGCTGGATTCAGAAGTAAATTCAAGTGCCGCATCTGAGCATAAAGCCAAAGTTGTGATGAATGCATAGCTTTGCTTAAATGAAAGTGCTCAACACTTGTCTCTCCCATTCCACTATGAGGGCTTATACTATACAACAGCTATTAAAAAAACCCCTTTTTTTGCAGTGTAAGAATAATCCAGATATTTGTGTTTGTTTGGAGGGGGTCTATTGAAAACTGTATTGTCAGTATTCTAGTTTACCATTTTTTCTTTCTGTTTTAAATGTCAGTGTAGTTCTGGTTTAAAAAACAAACTGAACTCCAATCAGTCTTCTTTAATCAGAAACATCAGCTCTAGGAGCTCCGAATTTAAGAATAGTATTAAAATAACAAACAAGTATAATCATTTAGGTAGATGAAATGTTTTGTTAAAGAAACGGGTTTCAGAACAAATTATTCAAATACTATAGTGAACTCCAGTTGCTTAAATTGCTCACGAAAAGCTGTTGTGCTCTGATATTTTTCTTTCTAATCCACAGTGCACAAACAGCTCTGTTATCACTGCTGAGACTCCCTGGTTTTCCAGGTTGTTTCTTTGCTATTTTCAAGATAGCACCAGCTTTTTCACCTCCTAACAGCTCATCTATTTAGGAGCAGAGCGTAAACATGACATTTGAGATAAAGATGTGATTAAGAGGTGCCTTAGTGGTTCATGAGTTCTAGCAGCTTCACAAGATTTGGAAAAGGCCTCTGCTGAAGGAAAATCCATCGAGACAGACTACCCAAGCTTTTCAGTTTTAAAAGCATAGTGATCTGTGTTACAGTGAAGCATTATTGTAGACTATGTATTCATCTGACATGCAAAAATAGTATGTTTTTGGAGACTTGTTAAGATATTTTTTTAATATCTTAAAAAACCCACATTCATTTATATTGATCATGAGTGTCTTTGAAGAATGTTTACACTTGAAGAAAAATATCTTAGCCTAGCCAAAGCAATTCTGAAGTTTTCTCAATAATTGTTTTAGAACTGGGAAAGACTGCCATATTAAATCAATCCTTTGACTAAGCTGGAAAAAGTGCATCCTTGACAGCATTAACAATTTACAGATATTTCAGTGCTCTGACTAAGAGAATTAAAAATGTATGAATAAAAGCTTATACATGATCGTATGACATACAGTTGACTCAATATCTACTAGGAAGACAAATTCAGTATTATTTAATGCTACCATACACTTTTTTTATGAAACTATTTTATGACAACTCAGTGACATAAAATATAGAAAGCCGAGAGGCTTCACTATACTTCACTATAAATACAGATTATGTTTCTTCCCAAATCCACTGTTTCCTATGCTTTGTGGGAAATTGAGTAGAAAGTAATGATAAAAATTAATTTCCACTTTTCTTAGGATTTATATAATACCAGTATATAGTTGCTGCATATCTTTAGGGTCTTGATCAGAAAACACATTTAGTCTCTTGCTAAAGTCCATCTTTATTTGGGATACCTTTCAATCGCTTGCTTAAACTTTATGCTGTGTTGAAACCTGAGACAAAGAATGGGCTTAAGTGTTTCTGGACAGGTATAACTTGCTGATTTGAGACAGGAAACCTACCTTGAAGTCCAAACAAATGACTTCCCTATTCCAGATACAAATCAGGCACAAATGTTTTCATAGTAAAAACCCTTGCAGAATGTCTTAATAGCTCTTTCTGTTTCCAGCTACTGATTTTAACCTCTTCTGTCTTGGTGACTTCAGCCAAATACACGTTTTGTAAATGTGAGTGTGAGGGTGCAAACTGCAATATACTTAATCTTATTATATATGTTAACACACAAGGTGCAACAATTATATTGTGTTTAAATTTCCCCAAATGTGCAGGAGGTTATTGGTAAATGGGCTATATATTTTAAAAAATAACCCAAAGTACTCTCTAAACCTAAATGTTTCACAGTGTTAGATTTCTCCATCTTCTTCTGGCCTTCTGCCCCATCGCTGTGATTACTTTAACTCCTCACCCAATAATAAAACTCTGAACAAATCCTGTGCCTGCTATTAAGTAAAATTAAAATTCAGTACAGATTCTCTGCATTCTTTCTTCTCTTCAGCTGCAGCACTTGACAGCTTGCATCGTACAAATGACACACACAAGGCCTTTAAGCCATCCTATATTAAAAAAAAAGGTAACTCAGAGCTTTCTAATGCTAATATGTACTAGACAGAGTAAATTTTGAAGAAGAGGTGTACTGAGTCCTCCCTTTCTGTGGAAAATTCACTGGTCTAACAAAACAGAATCAGCCACATGAGCTTATATACTCACCGTGCTGGCTTGTTTCCTTCTGTGTCTTATACAAGCCCTTGTAAGGAGAAGACAGCTCGGATTTCAGGTCCACTCTGTCCTATGTCCATTTGAGATTGCCAGCAGAAACGAAAATTGCAGGAATACATTTCACTGTGTAATGAGTTGTGCTCTAACTACTGTGTCAGAATCTTCAAGTTCCTGTTCTACTTGTGTGACTTTCAGGTTCCAAGCTGAGCTATGTTTCAGTCATAATCTCCCATGGTTTTACCTTTTTGTGGGAAAAGATCACTTGTATGTACCCACAGTTAAAAACGTCTCAGTATCACAGAGCAAAACAGTAAGAAACACTGAAATTCCAACTCATCAGACCACTAGAATTAAGAAAGGTCATCTCTTTGACAAGGTAAAATTCTTGATACAACTGGGAAAACCAGTACAGAAAATAAGGTGGCATCACAGCTGTTTTCAGCTACTACAATGTTATGTAGAGGTAGAAGAGGAAATTGTGGGACTTTGGTTAGAAGATACGTGACATACTTATTTAAAGGAATGCATTAACGTCCAAAAACTTTAGTGTTCAGTTGTTGGTACTTTTTTCTTCTCAATCTCCTCTGATAAATAACAAATTACCTTAAAACTCTGCAAAACTCTGTTCTTCCATCAGGAGGGCACCCATTCTGTGAAATACACACAGCCCTCCAGATCATAACCCAGAAACTATAACCTCAGCTAAGCCAAACACAAATTTGTACTTAGATTTAGGCATAGGAAAGTTCTGTTGGCTTTACTCACCCGCTTAAAATTAAGCATATGTTTTAGCACTTTACTGGATTAGGGCCCATGTCAGCAAAATAAATTTCTTGGGAAGAAGTAATAAAAACGTAGCTTGCAGTGAGGGACAGCAGAACCATTCACAGCTACAGAAGCTTTAAAACACTAGCTGGTATTTATATATTTAAAGAACAAATCAGGCGTTAAACAAAACATTTTAGATAGCTAACTAATTAGTCTCCTACAGAAGCACCTTCTTTTTTTTTTAATTTTATGAAAAACATTTTTTGCATGCTTGCATTCCCAAAAGCAAATTAATTTACACATCAAGGAAAAAAGTGTTTAGCAAGCACAAGCTTCAAAAGCAATTTTCCCACTGTTTAGTAACAGCCTGGCTGTTCCAGATATACCATTACATTCCCTGGAGAAGAGGATAGACAGGGGGCCAAGCTTTTTAAACACAAAGTTTCATTTCACATATGCACCTGAATTTGCTCATTCGAGTGTATATAATTGCATATGTACAATAAATGTCAGTTAACTAATTCTCTTGTGTGCATTGTGCACTGATGTGTATTTATTTTTAATGCTAAAAATCTCTCTAAATATTTGGTGTTGTATGTCTATCCTTCAAAGAGAACTTACATCATTTGCAAAACCAGAATGGATACAGTTCTACTACACCATGTCCATGTTAATTTTATTGTTTCCAGCAAAACCTTTCTGTTGCTAACAACAGTGCAGCAAAGTATGAATTCTAGTGTAGATGTAGCTCTTCTGGCATTGAAAGCACAGCACTATCTGTCCCCGTTTGGAAAAGGTCTATCTTGTATGAAGGGCTACATGCTATTTGGGAAAGACAGACCAGGGAGGCACAATGGTGGAGTTGCCTTCTACGCAAAAAGGCAACACCTGAGATCTTTTGAGCTCTATCTTGGGGCAGATGATGAGCAAGTCGAGAGCTTATGGGTTGGGATTAAAGAGCAAACTAGTAAGGGTGACCTTATTGTGGGTGTTTGTTACAGGTCATCTGGTCATGGGGAGGAAGTAGATGAGGCCTTTTACAGACAGCTGGAAGCAGCCTCGAAGTCGCAGGCACTGGTTCTTTTGGGGGACTTCAGCCACCCTGACACCTGCTGGAGGAACAACATGGCAAAGCACAAACAGTTCAGGAGGTTTCTGGAAAGCATTGACCACAACTTCCTCACACAGGTGGTGGAGGAAAAAATGAGTAATGGTGAGCCATTTGACCATGTACTAACAAACAGGGAAGGCTTTGTTGGAGATGTGAAGGTTGGGGGCAGCCTTGGCTACAGTGAGTGCACTTCAGGCAAGCTAACTTTCAACTCTTCAGTGACCTTCTTGGAAGACTCACATGGGAACAGGACCTGAAGGGAAGAGGGTCACAAGAGAGCAGGTCAGTGTTCAGGTACCACTTCCACCAGGCTCAAGAACTGTGCATCCCTAAGAGCAAGAATCATACAGGTTGGAAAAGACCTCTAGGATCACTGAGTCCAACTGTTAACCCATCACTGTCAAGTGCACCACTAAACCTTGTCTCTGACCACCCTTTCAGTGAAGAAATTTTTCCTAATATCCAACCTAAACCTTCACTGATTCAACTTGAGGCCATTTTTGCTTGTCCTGTCACTTGTTAGGCAGAAGAGACTGACCCCCACCTGCTTACAACCTCCTTTCAGGCTATTGTAAAAAGTGATAAGGTCCCCCCAGGCCTCTGTTTCTCCAGACTAAAGAACCCCAGCTCCCTCAGATGCTCCTCATAGGACTTGTGCTCCAGTCCCTTCACCAGCTTTATTTGCAGAAACTGATGCATGGGAAGTTCCATTTGAACATGAGGAAGAACTTGTGTACTGTGCAGCTGACCCAGCACTGGAACAGATTACCCAGAGGGGTTGTTGGAGTCTCCGACACTGGAGATATTCAAGATCTGGACACAATTCAGTGCCATGTGCTCTAGGATGACCCTGCTTGAGCAGGGAGGTTGGACCAGACGACCTGCTGAGGTCTCTTCTGACCTTTCCCGTTCTGTGATTCTGTATATTGAGGTGGCAGTGGTCACAGCGGGACTCTGCACCAATGCTTTGGCTTTTCCCAGTAGCAGTGGAGCTGTGCCAGCAATCCTCTCACTAATAACCTTACATAGAAAATCTGTTAAACTTTTGCAATAACAGTGTCATTTATTCCTTTAACATTGCTTCATACCTGAATGACCAGCCAACACATGTGCCTTGTATTTTCTGCCTTTTCAAAGGGAAAAACCTTCATTCAAAAGACAAGACATCATAATTTATTTTCAAGTTAGCTTTTTCTCTTTAGTAGCCCCCTCCTTATAGCCAATCTTCCAAAGAGGCAAGGCTGCTGAGTAAACAGCCTGCAGGGGTTTGTGCTCATCCTGCATTCCTAGCTACAGTCCCTGAGCCTATTGAATGGTTTCAGCTAGAAAATTTCTAATTCTGAAGTTTTTTAGAAAACAAGTGTCTGGGCTGACAGCAGTGTCTCTACAAAAGAGAAAAATGAAGGTGGATCTTCCTTCACCCTTATGACACGAGAGAATCCACTGGAAAGACCAGCCTCGAGACATAGGAAAAACAGGTTTCAATACTCCACCATTAATAAATTCCTGATTTCACTGGGTTTCAAAGCTCAGGATCCACAATCCTCTTTTCGTATCTTATTTGCATGATCCACTGCTCAGTGAAGACGTGGTCACACTCCCAATGCCCTACAGAACAAACAAAGAAACATTAAATAGTAAATTTATTGATTGCATAAAACTTACGAGATCACAGATATGAAGAAAAATGGCTCCAAGGGAAAGTTTTCTCCAGTAATCCTTACAGGGACTTTAATTATCAGGGTTTGTAAAAAACAAATTAAAAAATCCATTCTTCTTCCTACCTCTTCAGTTAGAGGTTGCCTTTTCTTCAAAATTCACCCCTTTACCAACACTTCTGGAGTCCCACGTTGATTTTCGCAGTGTTGTATACCATTATCATTAATCAGATTAAAGTTTTTTTATTTTTTTTAAAATTTTACACTTCTAGTAAACTCCAGTTTCACCTGTTCAACTAAAAATAAGCACCGTGGAATCCATAATACGTACCAGTCACATCTCACTTCCCCCGTGTGGCTGTCATCTTCTACTGATGGGAAGGAGACACGAGCACAAATTGAAATCATGTTGTGCTGCATATGTGCAGGTTTTGTGTTGAGACTGGAGTGAAGAGAAACCTTAGCACTCACCTGTACATTGACCAGATGTGTGGGAGAAAGGGAAGTTTGATTTATTGCCAATAGCAGCAAGGTTGGGGCTAAGTCAAAATGGCCAGCTAATCTGTGTAAAGAAACCAGCCCCATGTACCAGGCTCAGATATAAGATGGCCAGAATGACAGTTCAGATTCACCAACAGTTAACTCAGCCCCGTATGTTTAAAGAGCTGTAGTAATGGAACCATAAAAACTCCCACCAGGTTGAGGTCTCCAGTTTGGGAGCTTTTTCCTAATGCATTACATATTTTAAAGTTTAATCATCAGCCCTTCTCCCAGCAAAACTCCTACTCATTTCAGTTAATCTTTGTCAGAATCAGTCCTGGTACTGGGTAACAGTCTGCAGTTGAAGTAATTTTCACAGAATCACAGAAATGAAGTTCTGAAATAATCCTACAACAGTAATGGTGAGTGAAAACCAGTTTAAAAATGTAATAGAATGTAATAAACCTGTATTATTGCAGCTTCATGGAACCATGTTCAATGAACCATAGAGTTCTCAACTGGTTCAATTTCCTAGCTACCAAAATCCAATACCTAGTAGTAATCTGAAATTTGTATATGCATTGAACTGTTACTGATTAAAATGATTGTCACTGAGTATTTTAGTGAGACCATCGTCCTAGAAAAAAAGAGAAGATTTAAATCACTGTTAGTCACTGGTTTTTTATAAATAATTTGTCAACTCCCTTATAAATACTTGATGCCTGGCACCATAAACAGACTTTACTTTTAATTCAGAAAGCATCAGTTTAATTTTTAGGACTAATATTTCTATCCAGAAATCTTGCTACCATATTATGCACAATTTTTTATTCCAAATAACGAAAGTCTACAAAGGCAATTAATGTATTAAATAGCTAAAGAACTTATGCATTTCTGAGGCAATAAATATTCGAGTAATAAGTGTGTTTCAAGTATGATTAGTGCTTATAGGAACTTTGAGATTTTACAAATCAGTACTTTTATATCTATACTAGCTTCTATACATCAGCTTGTATAGGAGAGAAAATCCCCCAAAATAACATACAACAAAGGAGTCAGAAAAGAAAGTTAGGTTTTAGTTATTGTTTTGAATACGATTATCCTAATCCTGAAAAAAAACCAAAGGAAATTCACAGTGGAATGGATACAGATGTGGAAAACAATTAAGAGATGGTGTTAAGCTGCTCCAGCTGAGATTCCTAAGGTACCTGTGTAAAGAACATGTTGCACAAGAGTTGATTTTTAAAGTACGTAAGTCGTCATAATTAACACGTTTCCTTTTTGTTATTCATCTGTGATAAATCACTAATTTAATCTATGTAACTTTTAGTTTAAGAATGTATAAGCCATTCTTTTAAGTCGTGATTTAATCTAACTTAATCTATAGCCTTAATTTCTCATACCTGCAACATAAGTAAATTTGTAGTTTGTAGCTTAGATAGTGCAGTTTCAATAAAAAGATGAGCACGTAGAGCACATGGCCATGTAACTGGGCAATATAATTAGAAGTGCTTTCTGTTTCTTTTAGAGGTATGATAAATGGTAAAGGAAAATTATATAACTGTAGTCACCCTGAAGCAACATAGTGATGAAAAAACAGTACCTGGTATAATTTCAGAATGGAATCATACAGAAATGTTGTAAAAGGGAGGGGAAAAAAGTTGTAGCACGATGTGTAATTTTCTGCTGAAATGAAAGGACATGCTGTCGTAGATGATGCAATAAAATAATAGTGTGCAATGTTAAAACACCATATGTTGCAATAAAGGAGTTGGCTTGCAGATAGTACACCTACGTTTCCTGTAAGGTGTTCTGTATTATGGTTGTCTCTCTCACATGAAAAACTCTTTCATGGACATCTTGGGAGAAAATTGCCTTTTATTCATATTGATTTGTAAAAATTCCTAGAAATTTCTCTAACCATCTTATACTAGAGAAACAGTAAAAAGTGGATAATTTTGAAACAGCAATAATTTGATAAAACTTTTAAGAAAAAAATCTGTCTATTACATTGGGAAGTACTTTTAGCAGGATTGTGGTGGTACAACTTCTAGGCACTGAAATTAGGCTCAAAAAAGCTATTGAAATGCAGTAGAGTTGCAGCATCCATATCAGTTCATCTTCCTTTGATAATCCAGTGCCCTGCCTTTAAATATGCAGATTGGATAACCACTGTGTTCAAATGTACTCTTAAAACTTTTGCTGAGCAGAGCACTGTGATCTGTCACTGTAATGTAGCCAGCAGAGATAATTTCTGTTCTGCTTACCTGGCCAAGTATTAAGTTCATACAGCTTTTAAGCTCTGTCGTTAATGAAAAGATCAGTAGTTAAAAAGAACTTGTTTAAAAAAATCAGTTATATATATTAAGAGGCCTCATTACTATATTTTTGAACAAACAATAAACTTTTTAAGTTGTACGAAGTCTGTGGTGCTGTGAACATTAATTCCTGGGTCAATGCCAGCTAGGGGAGCATTTCAAATGGAAATTTGAAGGCTTTTGGTCCTTGACCTTGTGGAGCTGACTAGTGTAGATTGTAGTGAGGTCTTGTGTTCCTGGCATAACTCCAGGTACTATTGGGCAAAATTGTTCAGAGCATCCTACCGCCTGTAATGTGTGCTATGTCAGATCACTTGGTGCAAGCAGGAACTCTCCCATCTGGCTTATAACAACCAATGCAGAAGTAGAGGGAGGAACACAAAGCTGCAGGAAGTACCAGTCAGCAGTTCGTGGTGCAGCACCACAAGCATAGCTGGCTCTGCAGCCCATCTCAAAATAAAGCCCTTATTAATCAAGATAATTTTATGAGCATAGTTCTTTCATGTCTCTACTCAACACACAGTACCTGGACCATGATGCCAACATGTGCCTTAAGGACACCCTGTTTAAGAGTGTGTGATCAACAGATACTGAAAGCAGTACCATGTGTTTTTAAATCACATTGCATAATGCAACGCAGTTGCTTGCATGTGATCTAAAGCAAGTACAGTTTATGTAGAAAAGCCTCTCCAAAACAACAAAGAGCAGCAGAAGTACCTGGACAAAGGCTGAGTCCTTCCCCCTCGTGTGAAACATGTTCCTTGGTACACATGAAGGAAACCTGATCTGAGTAGAAGCACAGTGGCAGCATGGAGCCACTGGCTTTTGGCAAACAGAGAACAAAAAACAACCTGAAAACATAGAACCCCCTTACCACGACAACAGCAAAAGCTGGGAAGTAGGTCAAATGCAGCCCTGAATTATTTCAAAATACAGAGTAGTTCCATTATATGAACATTTTTTCTCTTCCATTATAGTCTCAACATAACAATTCTCCCTTTCATTAGATAAAATTATAATTATTACTAGAATTCATTTAGTTTCCAATGTTCCAAACAAAAGAAAGTAAAAATTCTACTGATGTTTACTGGCTTGTTTCTAACAGTGTACTCTCCCCTGACCAAGTTCCACAATTCTTGGATTGAAATTTATGAACAAGCAACTGTCCTTGTTATATGTCCTTCTGAAACTCAAAACCTTTTAGTTGTGTGGAGGTTTTTTTCCTCATTCACAGCTTATTAACATTTCTACAAAGGGCCAGATCTTGGTCATCACTCGCATTAATTTCTTTCAGTTCCTTTTTGTTGAAAGTGACTTGCTGACACGTGTTCTCACCTTCATGAAATGATCCTTTTCTAAAACAGGAAGAACTTCAGAGTAAACAATGTCATATTAGGCTTTATAAAGAAGAGTAAAGTCAGCAAGACACAGAAGGTAATCTTTCCCTACTCAGCACTGGCTTTCAGAGTTCACTGTGCCTTTAGACCAGTTTTTAGATCAGAAACCAGAGAAGAGCAACAAGGAAGGATTAGAAGTGGGAAAAATGCAACGTACGAGGAAAAGATTGAAAAAACTGGTGCTGTTCAATCAAGAGAAGAAAGGGCTGAAGGCAGATAAAATAACAGTCTTCAAATATGGAACAGTTGCTTAAAAAAAAAAAAGGTATCAATTGCTGCAAATTTCGTGGCCTTAAGTGACCTTTCCAGACTGTGAGCGCAACAAAAGCATTGCAATACTTGGGGGAGTTCACAGACTTCCATCTTTGGAGATATCTACGAACAAGTTAATGTACAAACACCTATCAGGAATGCTGTAGGGTATAGTTCATCCCACAGGAAATAGATTAAACTACTTCTTTAAGTCCCTCTCCAAATATATTTGTATTATATAGGATTCGATTATATAATAAAAAATTATAACTAAGATGGAAAAATTTTTGTTAGCTTCTCACAGTTTTTACCATTGTGATCAACTCCTTTATCAGTGTAAAACTCTACCACTTCAGATCATGCAAAAAATGTTATTCAATCTGAACAGAGAAAAGAATTGCATTTTTCCAAAGTCTTACAGTTCACAAAAGGCTATACTTCTCTTCTCTACCTCTTTCCTCAGACTAGCAGGTGATAATGGAACAATTCACTTTATTCTTTAATGCTATTTGGTATTGGAAATTATAATCTCATGTATTATCAGTAAGACATCTGGTCTACAAGTATTCCAGGTCTCATATTCCAATTTATACAAAAAAATTGGAAAGGATCTCCTAAATCATCAAGACAGGGTCTCTGTTATCGGAGTCAGATCTGCAATCTACAATTTATTAAGCTTAAATTTGTTTGCAAAATTCTGTCTTAAAATGCTGTTTCCATTATACTGACTGGGTGGCTGTTCCAGACCCCTCTCCTCTGATTTTTCAAAATTTCTGAAATTTTCAATGTAAATTTAGGTAAATTTAGGGCAGTTTGTACTACTTCGCTCTTATGCCAGGATTGATTTTTACATTAAATATCTCCTTTCTGTCCCCCAGATAGAAGGGATAGCAATCCTATCCTCTCTTCATTTTTAGGTTAACATTTTTTTGCATCTTTTTGAGCTGGTCTGTTAGCCACCTTCCATTTTCTCCCACTAATTTTCATCTTTGCTACATTAACTCTTGTCTTCCTTGATGTATTTCTTTGACATCCTGATGGATTGGATCTAACACTTTCCTTGTCAACAAGAAGATAAATTGGTAAAGATGTATACCTCATCACCATGGCATATCCTACTTCTAAAATATATGCTGTGTTTTATCTTATTTTTATTTTTTTTTCAATATCTTTGGTTATATTTCCTTCAATATTTAAAAGTCTTGCAGAGGGTTGATATGATCAATGGATCCAACTGTTTAAGTTGTAGTCTTGCTTCATCCTAATCATAGGCTCAGTATTTGCTGTTTAAACCATTTCCTTGCTATCAGAATAAGTCACAACCATTTATTCAAAATCTTACTTCTGGATTCCATTTCACATGCTAGTTCTTCAAATAGAGTGATTATTTTAATGTATTATCTCTGTCCCACCCTTCAAATGAACATATTCAGTTTTTTCAACTTTACTGACATCTCAGGTGTGTTCATTTTCATTTCTTGGTGTTAAAACACCCTTCTCCTGAAACTGTATATCCCTCATAACTTAGAGGCAATACAATTTTTTACCTATAGTTTAACTACCTTTACTTGTTTCCATGCTCTGTCTTTCCTCATATTGTTGGTTACTGGCACTTATTTAAACCAGAGGATGTGAGCTAATATTCACACCAGCTACATTTTGTGTAGTAGCCTACAGTACTGTACAACTCCACCCTCAGGAGCTGTCGGCTCACAGGCTCAGCTAGGAGTTTTACTTTAAAATATAGATACAGGGTTCTTTATTACCTCAAGATAACATCAAGAGAATAAGCCATGGGCTTGTTCACAAAAGGTTTCTTTATTAATTTAAGGGAGAAAATAAGGGGACTTGGCCAAGGTTCAAAAAGGGCACTACACAAGCTAGACAAAATGTTCTACTACAATACTAACTCAGCACATATGCTGTTAATCCACAGCACTTAAGACAAGATCCAATCCCTCCATCTCCAAGCCACCCAAAGCATCAAGAAAGAAGCAAAGAAAGAGAAGCAGAGGGAGCAAAAAGAAAGAAGGAGGAAAAAGGGAGAGACAGATCTACCACCAGAACCTTGTAGAAGACCAGTTCTCACAAGTCCAAGTGGCAAGGCCACGACACAAGGCAAAACCATGCCTATGGTTTTATCTGCTCTGGTCCCTCTGGCCAACCCCTCCAGAAGGGGTCTCTGACCCACCAGCCGCTCTGAGGGTTCCAGGTCGGGGTGAGGGGCAGTGTTCTCACTGTCGCTGCCAGTCTGAGCTTGGCTTAGGGGCTCCAGGAGGTGTGGGGTGTTTTAGTTTTCCCAGGCTGTTTGTGACTGACATCTACTCTGGGGCTTCCCCATATGGGTTCCAGGGGTCTGCCATGAGGGATAAGATGCCACACTACCTCCATGAGGTTTGATCCATCCCTTCCCCCTACATACACACACACACACACACACACACACACACTCCACAAGGTGTTTCTGACCCAATAATAACTGATCTGGTGTCTAACAAGCACTCACCAGAAACAACACAACTAGGATGTGGAGTTCTCCTCAACCAAAGAGGGTCCAAGTCATTCCTATGTGTGTGCTCTGCTCACCCATGATGCTGCTATAGGCAATTCTCACATAGGGCCTCCCACATCTCACCTGATACCTGAGTTACTGCAAAGTTCAGATAAAAAACCCCTCATCTTGGGGCCAAAAGTGAAAGGAGGAAGAAAGAGCTTGTGTTTCTAGTCCAGAGTCAGGGTTTTGGGCAGAGGTGATGCCTGAGATGTAGTTCACAGGCTGTTAGTGCATTTTACTCAGAGGGAGTGCAGTGCACAGCACTGGCTGTCCGTACCAGCTCTTCGCGGATCAGATGCAGAGAGGTAGGTGCTCCAAGATGAGATTCACAACAAAAACACCCTGAATTAATGGTAAATCTTGTGTCCCATTCACAGTTCAGTGCCAACTGATGGTGTGGGAGAGAGAAACTCTCCATTGTGGTGCAAATTGGCCTGCCTTCAGGTAGAGAGGCAGGCAAGGAACTTACAAAATTGCTTCTTTAGCAACAATTTGCTGAAAAACCCTAGTATAACAGAACTTGAAGAGAAGCTTTATGGCTGTGGACTACATGACTTTTCTTATCACTCTGAACTTCCTAACCTCTGCAGCTTGCCTCTCTGTAAAGGAGTGGTAACACCCTAGCAGAGTTTATGTAACTGCTACTCAATATTGCATTAAGCTTCCTCCATCTGACATGTAAAACTTCCACCTGCTCAGTCACCCAAGTCCTGACTTGAACTAATGACTTTTGATACTACCAGGCTATATTTGTTCCCAGCAGACTGATAACAAAGTGTACAGAGGATTGCCTGGTATAGTCTGAGACAATAATTACTTTACCCTGGCTATTACCTAGCAGCAGAATCACTTTAGGTTTGCTGCTCTCTAGAGAAGAAGGAAACTGTAAATGTAGTGAGAAATCCAAGTGCCATGGTGTTTTAAAATGTCAGAGAGCCACTACTGTATCATTAAGTATAATTTTAAGCTTTGACAATGCTGTCAATGAGCCTTGGTATTTTGTCATCGCTGTACTATTTAAAAAAATCTGTTTCTCTCCACTGAGTTCTTCTTTCATCTCTGTGGTTGGCAGCCTTGTTATTTGTTTTTCTCTCTAATGGAAATTCTAGAACTACTGGTAGAAAGCAAAGTGTTGCTATGAAAAACACATGGTTCTCCCCCCTTAAATATCTCTTTCTTATTCTCTATTTAAAAATGAAGACTTTACAATGTAAATGAATACTGTTTCCTCCCTTTCCCAATTTGTTCCAAAGGCAACAGGAACTCTTAAAATCTGTTTCTCTCTAAACTTACCAGTGAGACAATTCTGAGCTGCTAAGAAAAGTTTGTTTCTGTCTACTCCCTTCTCTTTTGCACAGAGACATTTTCACAAATCTCCTGTCATCAGGCAGTGCCGAGAGTAGAGCAACTGTGGAGTCTCTAAATGCCAGCAAAGATGATTGAGTTTGCAGTGATAAAGCACAGGAATAAACAAAACATTGTAGTATGTTTTAAAGATTCAATCCTGCTCTACATTCGAGCATTTTCTGTGCCTGATCCACACAAAATAAGTATAAAAGGCCAGCAAGTACAAAATAAGCCTCTGTATTCCATTAGAGAAGAATAAAGCAGCTCGTAGGCTGCAACTTTGTAACACCCTGGTTACCAGTGGAGCCTCCAAGTTTCTGAATCTGGCAATTTTTTTTACTACCATTATACTTCTTTACAGGTCTCCAATCCCTAATCTCCCTGGCCCTTCTCTTAACACATGCCCTGTTCCTTCTACTGTATGCAGAATCAGCTCTCAGGATGTTTCCTCACAACATACAACACAGCTCAACTTGCCAACTGTAAATAGCTCTATTTGCTCCAAAATTATTTGCATTTAAAGAGAAAAGAAAAGAGGAAGAGATCCATTCACCAGCTGGTCACTGGTAGTCCATACCAGAAGATACACAGATCAGAAGATCCGCAAGAAAAGTTGACTGGGCACTGCTATGCTGAATTCAGTGTACCTTATGAAACCAAGACCCTCAGATGACCAGGGATACCTACTTGGTGAATTCAGGTTGGAGTTAAAAGCAAGCAGCAGTGAAGAAGCTCAGCTGCACCACTGGCAGCTGTGCTGAGCAGGCGACAGCAGAACTAGAAATTAGAAGTGTCTAGGCCTCCTCAGGTGCTAAAAAGCAAGGTGTGTTTTGTGAATGGCTCATTAAATTCCACTTCAGTAATGTTTTATACTTTTCTTTTGTATGTGGCACTGTTACAAAGGAGTAGTAGTTTTTGCTTTATTTGGGAACTGCAGAAGAGAGGTGTGGTAGAATAAGGTAGCATCACTCTGGCTTCTTCTGCCTTCCAGGTCATTTACAGCTGTGCACTCATCAGGGATTTTAGCCACAGGTGGTGCCACAAGTGCAGGAATCCAGTCCCCAGTGGATACCCTAAACTCAGCTCTCCCAAAGAGCAACTGGACACTTCGGTTCTGATCCACAACTAAATTAATGACCAGAAGAATAAGCAAAAATAAGCAAAATCCTTGCAGGTTGTTTTAAGCCTATCCCTGGGACTTTGGTGTAACCATTGCCATAGAGGCATCAATGTGAGCAGAACACACTGAGGGGCCTCAAGGAGGCCAGACACCTCAGACACAGTGCCTCTGCTCATCACTGCGTGCCAAGCTTCCGGGTGTCAGTGAAAGAAATCATCATAATTTGTAATGCCATTGAATTTGTCTCAGAGTCTTCTTCTGCCTCTAAAGTCTGTCACAGTAACTGTATTCTGATACTGACATTGATGGAAAACCTTCCCCTTTGTAAGAGAAATCTTCCTCAAATTGTGAAAGAAACTAGCTTTAAAGGCTTTATTCTGCCCCTAAGCTTATATAATATAACAAAACGTCCATCCATTACAATTTTGCTTGTAATTTGAGTGATTAAATGTGATTTTTTAAAATTTGGGAGAGGGGAATGAAAGTAAAACGTTGAATTTCGTGATTCATCCAGGACCTCATGAAAGGTGTTCACCACAGTGTAGTCAAGCATCGTCATTATAAGCAAAGAGCCCTTTGTCTTCCAGGGTGCGAGTGATGAGGGACACATATGCAAGGTGGGGTGTGAAAATGTCCAAGAAAATTCAGAATACAGAAATTCAGGAAAAATGAGAAGGCCTTGTGCAGGAAATGACAGAAACTCGTGTGCGTGAGTGCTAGATTTCATCTTCAGAGCTCTGATTAAGGCTACAAGTTTGGTGATACCATAGGTAACCACATAATCTACTATTCCCAAAGTTCTTCTGCCCCAGTTCTCAGGAAACATCTGAACAACTGGCAGATAGGATTAAAGCAAATAGTAAGTAATGAAATGTCAACTTCTGTTGATATTAACAAGGACTTTGTAAAGAAGATTTCATCTTACCAGAAGAAGAGTTTTGTGCCCAAGTTACTTCTAAACTGTGGAATGTATCTACATCCCATACAGAATGTGTGTTTCTGTAACCAAAGGCCAGAATGAGCATTTAAGAGAGAAAAACATAAATGCAGCAATGTGAAAGGAAAGGACTGAGGAATAAGAAAGTTTGTTTTCCATTGCTAGAGGCAAAATGAAACAAAGTGATTTGCATGAGCTACTCTGTCAATAGCTTAAAAAGACTAGGAGCAGGACATTCTTTTTGTGCACATGACCTTTTCAACAGCATGGCAAATAAAATAAATAAAGAGAATAGGCCCAGCCCAGAGGTGGGTTTATATTTGAACACAAAGTTTATATTCAAGTTTCTAGGAGAAGAATTGGAACAATGTGGACTAAGCTTAGATCTTCTCATTCTCTTAAGATCAAATTGCATAGTATTTTTAGACTTTAAAACTGTACATGTTTTGACCCAAAATGTAGTTAAAGTTTTCTTTTGTCTTGGATCTATTGTGAATTATTAACACTTGACATTCTATAAACTGGGGCTGGCATAGACTTTCATAGATGTAAACCCAGAATCGGAGTGGGGCTGTTGGGTTGGGTTTTTTAATTTTTTTCAGTAAACACAGATTCATAATGTGCCAAAAATTCTACAGATCCCCTCAATCAGAAGTCAAGGGGGAGGCTTTCAAATATTCTAGGCTTTTTTATTTAAGCCACTAGTCGCTTTTTGTGCAGGCATTCCTTCACAGCAAATAGCATATGAACTAGCATGCTGAACAAACAAATACAGAAAGGTTACTGAATGTATAACACTTTCCCCCCAGTCAACCTCCTTCTACTTTGCATACACACACTGCAGGTTTGAATTGCAAGCACAATTTAATTCCTTCAAAACAAAACAAACAAACCCTGCAAGGACTCAGAAAAAAATATTATTGAGTTATGACAACTTGTTTCATGTGTAAGCTTATTGAAGATCTAAAAGCTCCAGAAATAATTTCTGCTTGTTGAAACATTCATTTAGACCTCACCTTAACATTCACAAAGAGCATCTGTGCATCCTGACCCCTCTACAAAGAAAGGTGAGAAGATTGCTCATGGAAACACCAAGTTCATCATCTTGTGAGATCTTCTGACTTGCAGCGAGTTTCTAATAACTGTACCTGTCCTTAATGGCATCTTGTTCAGTGCTCTGGTTATATCTCTTGGGTGAACATGACTTAACAAGGCAAAGAGTCCTGTGCAATAAGGTAAGGGCTTTTTTCCTAATCTTAAATACATAAGGCAGACTTCATCTCTTTAAAAATGAAAAAAAGAAACAGTTCTCATAAAAAAGTTGCTTTGGACATGCTTTTTGCTAGCATACATCATCCTTCATGTACAGCGTTACAAAGTCACACCTCTCATTCTCAAAAACCAAGCTACCTTTTTCATAACTAGCCATCTCTGAAGCAGGTAATCACATGCAAGGAATTAAAACTACCTGACACTTACCATAGGTAGACTGGTTCACTCTAGTTGAAAGATGAATTTTTGTGCCATAAAAATTATATACTTTTGGGCTCCCAAAGACTACACTAGCAGCCTTCAGTTTCAAACCAAAAAGAAAGAGAGAGAGAGGAGAGAAGCATCATTACCACAGTATTTCACAACACCATATCCATATACAAACTTTATAGCCAGCACAAGTCCAATGATAAGAGGTGAGCTTAGCACATGCTGCATTGTCATGCAGCAAAAGCCACTTCCTTGTGTGCATGTCTGCAGGCCTGTTCCACCTTGCAAGAGGAAAAGAGATGAATGGGTTAAACCTCTATTTCCACTGCTACTCCACAGGTTATATGAAGGCTGAAGGTCTTAATAAAGTTTTTCTAAGATTTTATGTCACATCTTGGCTTCTTTTTTTACATTGTTTGCAAACGGAATTAAATCTTTGGAAAAGAAAATTTATAGAGCTTTAAACACACGGGGTTAGAAGAATCTGACCCAGAATTTAACATTTCATGTAGAACTGATACAAGCAGACTCTGTTTACCTTTTCTTCCATCTGTAAAAGTGGCATTAGGGATTCATTAGGTGTGAAGAGGGGTCAAAGATCCTTTGTCTACTACCTAAGGTGCATTCACCATCTCCTCTTTCTCCAAGAGATGACCATTCTCTCCTCATGTACTCTTGTTTGGATGGTCATCATTGACAGGGCAGCGTGACTGGCAGAGGAAATTCTCTATTTCACCCAATGCAATATACCCAGTGATTGCCTTGGAGACAGTGGCTTTATGCACAGGAAATCCTTAGTGCTTAGGGTTTATTGTTACATTTTCCCATGAAACCAAAACTGAAAAAAACCCCTAGCTAGAAAGAACCTTTCGAACTTAGCCTTATGATCTAGAAATTTAGGGTGTTATTCTGGGACTTGAAAAGAATTAGTAGTATGTCAGATGATGCAAGTATATAAATAAATCTACACTTTCAATTATCTCTGTATTCACTCCTATACTGCAGACTTTTCAGAATATAGACTGGTAGGGGCCTGCCATAGCACAGCACACCCACTTAGAAGAAGCGGTATCATTGCTTAAGGGATAAGGATATATCTTAAGGGTATAAGATCTAACCCTATCAGCTAAGAGAAAATACTACCATTAGTATCTTGGGACAGATTTATTGTCTCCTCTGCCATGTTAGTGTTGTTCAATGATTTCTTGCACTACTTTCTTCACATAAGTTTTCTGTTTCATTTATTTTAACACCTTGTATATTTCCCAAGGCTCAAGCTGTTTATTCTTCCTTTAACCAACAAAAATATTAATTTTATTTTTGTTTTCCCTTCTCTCTCCATTTGTCTTCTGTTTACAACTTCATTTATTACTCCTGCATTTCCTACTTCCCATTTCTCTAT
Source organism: Corapipo altera (assembly GCF_003945725.1). Taxonomy (NCBI): domain Eukaryota; kingdom Metazoa; phylum Chordata; class Aves; order Passeriformes; family Pipridae; genus Corapipo; species Corapipo altera. The sequence goes on from NW_020884874.1 coordinate 28,601,514, forward strand.
CTCAGTTCCTGGCCTTTGTTTCCATCTCATCTCAATCTGTAATCTTGGCTTCTTTTCCTCCTCTCACAACTGGCTTTCACAGCCTCTCCTCCTGACTTTAACACAGTCCTGTGTTACTACAACTAGCCTGTTAAACTCTCTGTAGCTCTGTGGTTTTACACGAGGTTACACATATGCACACACACATGCCCACATACTTTTCCTCTTACCTAATTGCCATGGGCTATCTAGGGGTTTTTCTCCATGACTATTTCAACTGAACAGTCATTTTGGGACCCTTGAATGTACTAAGGAGGCTGGTTCTGAAACTGCCCATAATAAAAAACTCCTTCAACTTTTCCCCTTCCATTGAATGCAGTTTTTGCCTGTCACAATCATCTTTCATTCTGTGGGTCCGCAGATAACCTGCTTCCTGATCTACTGTACTGTGCTGGTTGAAGTTTCTCCTCAAGTGCTACCTTGCACAGGATACCCACATTCAAGGGAATGTATGAGAAACACATACTTTCTCCTCAGCTGAGATTATCTTGAGTTTCTGACAGCAGTAGCTGTGAAATGGTGTAGTCTGTAGTACACATCAGTTCTCTTTCTTTCTCTGAAGTGCTCCAAGTCATCTGTTTGGGTTTGTCCACTGGTTGCCTCGCTGTGTCTTCAAAGCCCTGGGGTCCTTGGAAAGGTCGTGTGGTGCTTGGCTGCAGTGGGAGCATCCCTACTGCTATGATTAGAAATGCCCCTCACTATTTTGCCCCCCCATTCATCTCAGCTATCCAGGAATGAAGGCCACCCCAAGAAGAATCGGTAGGCCATGATTCAGTCCTTTGAGCTCAGTGTAATACAGTCTGGTTGGAGTGAGAGCAGGATCTAGTCCTTAATCAGGCAGTGAGTGCAGTAGTATGGCTAAGTATAGTAGCCACTTAGTTTACAGTACAGTGACCCAATAATTACGCAAGATAATACTGTATGCACTTAGCTTGCCTGTACCATTTAGAGCACTTGCCAATAATACACGAGCACATTTCATTATCTCCTTCCCTAGCTCAAGGCTCTTTATAAACAGTTTGTTTTCTCCCAAGATTGCTGGAGCTATGGCACAGAGCACTGTCTAGGTATATTTAACCCTGCAGACCATTCCAACATGCTTCTTTAAAAGAAGATCATATTGTTTTTCCTGCTTTCCATTTTTGAAAGGCTAGGCTTTGGCCAGAGGGTACTCTACATATCTGGCTGTAAATAGACTGCTTGGAGCCAAGCAATGCGGTGCCTTGACTAATTTCAGCATTCACTTAAGCTAAATTATTTATGATACTCTCTGCACAGGCTTTTCTCTGTTGTTGTTGTTTTAATGTCATAATCTCAGCCAGAATAAAAGGATAATTTGCATGTGTTTTCAGCTACTTCAGTAGCTAACATATGGCTCTGAAAACTGAAGCCAACTACAATATATTCAAAGTTTGAACTGAGCGGCCAGAAAAAGGAAATTTTGATGTGTCAGTAAATCATGTCCCTAATGGTGAGAAAGCTTAACATTTTTACATAGGCAGCTGAAACAACATCAGAAACATTTTCCAATGATACAGTTATTCACTTGTATCAAGAGCTCATCACCTTTGCTGCAGGAACATAAATCAGGAAGATGTTAAACTGAGAATGGTCTATTTTCACCTCCATGCTGGTATTACAAGCCCAAGTGCATTGCCAGCAGAGCATGGCTCCATTGTCATGAGAATGTAAAGTGCCGCACACATGCAGAAGGAAGAAATGCAATGGTGTTTTTAAAGAGCCTTCTAGTTTCGGGCAGGCACAAGGTATGAGAGATAAGAAAGAGAATAAAAATTAGAAGGGAGTGCAGAGCAGAGAGGTACCCCCTCCTGCACTAGCTGCTGGCTTGCCAAAGAAAACAACAGAAGTGGGGATTAGAGTTTGCAACATTGCACTACACAGGACTACCTATTCCCTGCCTTTTCTCCTCTGAAAAGCTGCCATGTGAGGAGAAACATTCCTTTTATTATTTATGGGGACAGCCACTCTTGTTTATTATGCTCATGTTACTATGCTACATGCCAAGTACAGGCCCTCTTTTTCACAGAGAGGTTTTTCTTTGTACAGAGGAGAGAAAAAAAAAAAGAAACATACCCCCTCCCACCCCCTTTGCCCCCTGTTTGCAGGATTAGTGAGGAAATTAAAGCCAGGGTAGGAGGTTTTTCTACTGAGTTGTGATTTTGCTTAGGAAGGTGGTAGAAACAGAGCAGTGCTGTGCCCTGACACCATCGTACTCCAAGGGATTAGCAGGAGATCTGCTTTGAGAGCATTCCTGCTTGCCCCAGTACTGCTCAACCACCCACATCCCTTAACAGCCCAAAGAGTGGAGAACTCACAGCAGAAGGAAGATTAAACAACCTATAATCTGAACATCAGTATTTGTACAGCTTGTAGGAGATGGATAGTTTCCCCTCCGCTTTGGGTTTGGAACAATGTTGATAGGAAAGAAAGAATAACAAGTTTATTCCTCACCCACTTTATATTTTTTTTCAAGGCAGTTGAAGGACAGCTGACCTATTTTCTGAGTTCAGCAACACAGGAGGCTCTCCAGCACCTGATCACTTCTTTGTGTCTGCCCCCTGAAGCATGTTTAATACTGAAAGGCCTGCCCTTGGTCAGTGATTGCAAAGGAGGAAACCCTTGGCTGTGCTTGGACTGCAGCCTTCGTACTGAATGCAGGCAAGGATTTGAAACAATCCACTGAATACAAAGCAAAAAAAGGGGAAGGGAAACCAGCAACAGTACTTTCTGTGGTAGATGGCAGTGAGTTTATTGCCTGGCAGTTCACAAACTGGCTACAGCTGGGGGAAATTGCTAGTTCAATTCTCCCATGTTTAATGTGATTACTGGTACTAGTTCATAGGCTTAATTTCATTCCTTTGAATTCCTCTTCACTAACAAAACCAAAAAAATCAAACAGAAAAAAAAATGCAATAAAAATCTTTTCCAAAACACAGAATAGAAAATCTATTTTTCAAACCAGGAACCTTCACTCATTCTGTCTTCAGCTTTTTTTTTATTATTATTTTTAACCAAATTATACACAGAAAGAGTTTATTCTGGAGAATGAATACGCCGTGTTTTAAGGAAGGAAGAGAAGTCTTTCTCTTGTCCCAGTGGGCTTTTTAAAGAAGATGCTGACTGATGCTCCTTGAGTATAGAATCTAGGAATTAAATATTTGGATATGGGAGACAACAGAAAGACAATAGATTTGCAGAGGCCACATAAAAACCTGACTTAGTTGGATGGTGAGAGAGTACAGCTCTCTCCAGCTAGAAGGCTGTGCTAAGAACAAAGCATCACAGCTCCAACACAGAGACTTGGTTCTGCCAGGAAGGGATAAGAGAGTGAATACATTAAATGAACAAAAAGACTCCTATCTCATACATAATTTTTCAGAATTTAGCCTTAAAATGTAGGCTACAGCCACTTAGTTCAGAAACTGCTTATTGCTTCACAGTGGCCTTACAATAAGACGCTGAGCAAGCATTTTCCTGTTAATCAGCAACATAAATACCTTGTGACAACAGCAATACTTCAGATGAAGCCTTTTTCTTTATTGGACATGATCTCAGTTACTGAACAATTCCCAACAGCCAAAAGAGACATACCCTAGTGATATGTGTTCCAACAAATTGCATTTTTCATGGTATGAGGCTGCTATATAACTGCTGTAAACAAACTGTAGGTTTAATATGCTAATTTACCCTTGATTGCCATAAGTCACTGAGTTTACTTGGATTTCATCTTTAATATAGTATTAATAGTTGTTGCAAATAATGTATTTAATACCTTCCCAACGTAGGTACCTCCAGACTGTTGAATTAAAAAGAATGATAACCTTCCATGCTCTTTCAGACTTGCCTTGGTGAATTTTGCTGACATGGTTTCTTTTACGGACCGAATATGTATGTTTTATCTTTTGTTTTCTCATAAAGAACCAGAAATCATTGCTTTGTTATAAACAAAACATCTGATATATGACAATACTGTTCTCTTAGTCCTTGTACTACCCTCCAAGTCCACTGCAGTTTTGTTTGCTGATTCTATTAACTGTTAAATATATCTTTTCTGTCACTGAGACTGACCATTTAACTTAATTTACATTTTGCATTGCAACTACTGCATTATTTAAACATTTATAATCATGCTTGCCAATGATTGTCTCCACGTTTCTATTTTGTTAATTAACATTTATTGACCATCTGATTATATTTTACTCACTGTTGGCTTAACTTACATTGAATAAGTCATAAACAATTCTTACTAGTTATTATCAGTTTAGCTCACACAGGATTAATGTTATGCCATTGTTGACATAAAACTGCAGTTAATAATTCATTTCATTTCCTTCAGCTTCACAATCATGGCAGACATAGAGTTATTCTCCTGCTGTTGGTATCCCTGACTACACAGCCTTGCCCAAGCCAGATATCATCCAGCAGTTTTAAAGATGAGTTATGTTCCAGGGATTTTTTTACATCATCATCATCATCTTCTTTCATCTCCTCACTGTCCTCACCTGATGAATGTCAAACCAAGTCCATTAGCTTCAAGGGAATTACTTTTATTTATAGTGGAGGATGGCTGGGCTTACTGAGCTCTATTCTGCTGCTACATCCCAACAGACATGTCTCACTCCAGTGCGGCAGCAATCTTAGTTTCTTTACTCCTTCATTTTCTCCTCCTTCAGGCTTACTTCTGGCCTTCTCCCTCTAAGCCCTCGCAGTCCTATCCAACGCTTCTTTTACTGCAAAGCCATTGATCCCCTCTGTGCTATTCAGTCCTGACATTTCCACCTGTATTCCTTCTACTCAATAACTTTATAACATTTATAGTCACTGCATTCTAATAAAGGGTATCTGCAGCCTCTTAAAACCTTCCTCCCAACTTCTGTGTATTTATAAAAATTACAGATTTCATTTCTGCTGTACTATCTGAGATTTTTTTACCTCTGAGTAACTAGACTATCTCACACAGAAGGAGTGAGTAGGTGAGGAAATCTCTTCCCAGCTTCAAAGTACATGATGTCGTCCCTCCTTTCACTAAATTTCATCAGTTCTCTCTCAATCCCTCCACACTCTCAACACAGTACAAGACCACACACTTCTCCCGCTGACTTTATCCTCTGCTTTAGCTGGTTATCTAAATCCTCTTTTTTTTTTTTTTTTCTGATTTGTTTAGGTTTCAGTCCACAAGAGTTCTTACCTTCACAAACCCTCTCCCTTATCAAGGGGTCTGTGTTGTTGACTCCTACTGAAGCCCCCAGCTGGGAAGAAATACACCCAGGCTCCCAGAATAGTGGCTGTACCTTGCCTTGTCAGCCTAGGTCCCTCCTGTACCAAGAGAGGGGGTGACACACTGTGGAATGGCCATCAAACTCAGCACCTGCAGATGCCACGTTCCAAATATCATGCCCAGTTGGGCTGCTGGGGAGCTGCTCACACGTCCCAGATGCATCTCACACATCCAGTCATTCTGAAGGCACAGTATACACCTTCTCCATAATCCACTGGCCATTTCTGAAGGATGAACAAAAACATTTTTTTTTTGTCTGAGGAATGCCCCTTCCTCTTCTAAGAAGGATGGATAAAATGATGTCCACAGCATGCAGATCTGAGTCTTTGCCAGCAGCTGTTCAAAACCCTCCCTGATTTTGTTTGCTCATAACATATACCCCAAAGCCTGGATGTGATTTTATTGTATCATTCTTCCTGGCTCCAGGTCGGCTGACTGTGTGCTGAGAGTCTAGGTGGAACAAATGGTATCAGCTAGTCTATTTGTAAATCATGCTGCAACATGTAGTTATGAACATCATGGGAAAGATCTGGGCCTCACTACAGTACTAATAAATGGTCGGTAATAATAAAAATAGAGGAATAAACTATAAACAAATAGCAGCAGCAAGAGCCGGCAAGAGTCAATAGACTTGAACATTTTCTTTTCTTTGACTTTTTATTAAAGTTAGTAAAAATAATTGTATGTAAGAAATCTTTTCCAGCAGAAAATACCTTTTTTTCCCAGAGTGAAAACTCAGCAACAGAAACAAACAAATGTTTCTACACCACCATAGTCAAACTTAGTCAATCCACAGATATATTAATTTACTGAAACAAACCATTTTAGTCAAGTGCAAACAGTTAGTAGGATTTCAGGGGACTCTTTAAAAATATTCAATAAAAATTATAAAATGAATAAACCTCAAAAATTAATAATTTTGTATACTGTAACACAGATTCAGTTGCACAACTTCACAACTTTTGCTAAAAATTTGCAGCCTATTTGAATATATTGAACACATAAGTGTGTGTGCATGTATTCTTATATGTGTATAAATACATACAAATATCTATAATGTGCTTAACTGTTTCATGGCCTTAGAAAAATGTCAAGAACCTCTCAGATGCCAACATTCACTGCTCTTACCCTGAAGCAAAGTTTTTGGAAAGACACTATCTGCCAGGTACTCACACCCTGGCTATCAAGGGGTATACAGAGCTCAAATGTGTTGTTGTTCATCAAAAGTTCATCTGTCTTAAAATGGAAATAGGAAATGCATTGCTACACTGAAACAAAAGCTACTGGTTTTTCATTTTGTTTCTGAAAGTGCCTCAGTTTGCAGTTTTTCTCACAGCAAAACCCTGTGAGGGCCAATCAGCAGACAGGTTCTGCTCTATGAGAATGGTGCCTTTTCTCTTGGGGTGCAATAGGTCACAAGCTTTGAGAAGTTTCACATTTCCACCTTGAGTGAAACAATAACTCTTCCTTGTTATAAATAATGTCATGATAATTTGGGTCAAAATTAAGGACCTTGATGATTAGTTTCTAATACTTTTTCTGTATCTTCTCCCCTGCTATCATGTCTCCTCACAATTATCTCTTTTTTTCAGGCTAAAAAACCAGCAACCTCTGTAGTTTTATCTCTCATTCCATACCTCTGAGCATACCACCTCTCTCTCCTGACTATTTTCTTCACAGCTACAGTAAAATGACACATTTCACCCCTCAGCTGCATCCCTCGGCTCACATCTAGTTTTTGGTCCTTTTAGAGGGTAAGGCATCTGTGATGAAAGTAAGATCTCAGCAGCAACTACTTAAGAATTTGGGATAAAAATGAAAATTATCTGAAAAACTTGTTTCAAAAACACCTGCTCTTTGTTACACATTTTGAAAATACAAATAAAATATAAAGAAACTTAATCCCAAACCTACTGGCTATGGATATCTTCAAGCTGAGATGACCCGGGGCAACCCCCAGAGCTGGAGGTGTTTGGGTAACCCGTAGAACAAAGTCAATGTCTGAGGACTGAGATCCCCAGATGCTGAATTATGGAGATATCTCTCCTCAAGGTACAGATCAGCTGCCCCTTAGCAATCAGCAAGCAGCAGAGATGATTTTTTGCCTGGGTAAACCGAGTTACCACATATTCATAATATATATTTTAAAAAGGGCTTTTTAAAGGCTATACCCTTATTTTTGAATAATAAAAGCATAAGACTAAGGGAGAGGATCTAATTTTCCTAATTATTATGTGAAGATGCATGGCTTAGTTTCTTGTAACCATTTCTTTGATCAAGAGCCTCTAATACAATTTCAAAAAGACTTTTTCACTTAATAATTTATCAGGGGATCGGGTTATTTCAGAGACTTTGAATCCAAAAAACTACTCCTTAAAGAAAAGCTAATTTTCACAGTTGCAATTATGCTACATGGCACGTAGAGGAAACCCAGATGAAAAGAAGTAGTACGGCATGAATGCAGCCACCCCATTCCAGGGTAGACAAACCCCCAGCAGTGTGAATTTGAGCTGCTGTTCACCACTTGGCTGTGCAATTATAACCTCAATTTAAGTGTATTACACTATTTGTACATAACAAGAAGATATGTCTCTTTGCAGCCTCTCAGGAAAGACTCTTAAACCAACACTCAGTTTCCAGGGAGCTCAGTGAAATTCCTGTTAAGAGTTTTTTGGAGATGAATGAAGCAACGTTCTGTAAGTTTAAATTACTCATTTATCATCACACAAGTTATTTAGCAGAGAAGCCTAAAACCCAGAAGGCTTTCTGATGTTTGGTAAGCCCATAATAAATGTCATGAGAAGACAGAGGGTTCCAGAGGCAGGGCCAGGAGCTGATAATGCAAGAGTTGCATTCCAGCCTCCTATCTCATATTTACTTCAGTCTGACCATTGGGTAGCATTCTTTCCAGTGGAAGGAATAAAGTGCAAATCTCTTTCTTTCCTTTATTCTGAAGGGCTAGGCTCCATTTCCGGGCAGAACATGAAGGTTTACCTTATCAGGAGAAATTCCCATGCGGCACAGCCTGACAAACAGCTCAGTCATGTGCAACCTGCACTGTTGTGCTGCAATGAGAGGAAGAGCTTGTGGAAGGTGCACTACTCTGCAATATCTTAGGGACAAATAATACCGTAATGACAACACAATCAAGTCTGAATGATCTGGGAGCTTTAATGAGTTCCAACAGAGCTCTCCAGTTGGGATGATGTGGTGACAGAGGTTGCATGGTCCTTATAGTTCAGAGCATTCTCCAGTGCTTCAGACAGTGCCAGGCAAACAACACAAGTTTTAAACTCTCTGGAAAGTGCTTTCCATGTCAAAGTCACTGGCCAGGGTTTCCCGCTCTGTTATTTGAATGCAGATAGGGATGGCAGCTCCTACTGATTGCAGGAATAACTCTTGGCCTTATGAGGAAGTGTTTTTCTCAGAGCTGTCAGGAAATCCTAGCAAAGGCATCGGCACCCTGGAAAGCTCGGAGGCAAAGGACATGCTGCTTCAGACAGACTGACAGACAGCCACTCAGTGCAGGAGGTGCTGAGTGTCAGGACACCAGTAAGAGGACAGGAGGCCTCTCACCAGCCCAGAGTCCTGGAATGGATGTACTCTGTGTGCAGTGGATCCAGCTGGTTTGATTGATCTCACTCTAACTATAATCTACAGGAGCTTTTTCTCAGAGGGGAGGAAGTTCTCCTACTTGAAGTTCTGTTCTAGCTCTAGCACTGGAGGAGTCACATCTGCCCATCCTGTACCTAAATAATTCCCTGTATCAACTACTGTGTCCCACAAAAAAAAGGAATGAAGTTTTGGTTTTATGAATGCATAGATTTGTACTACTCTCTGTGGATTTTTGTCAGTTCATCTCTGTGGGAGGGGAGACCTGGCTTTTCATTTGTATTTGAGACTGCAAAGATTGGACTCAATTTCAGCAGGAGCTTGCAGGCTCATGCAACACTGATAATAAATAATTAGACACACTGGAAAGTGTAAACAACTGCAGTTTTTCTTTCAGGTTATAGAGAGGTATCTGTCAGGCAGGTAGGAGCTTTTTCAAATGTAGAGCATTTTGTCTACAGGTAGGATGCTCTAAAACCAGTGGCAACTACATATTCCTTATATCCTTTGCAAAAGTCTACAATATCATCTGTTAAAAAGCATCTGGAAAATCCACCTTAAAAAAACCACACCAATGAAATGGCCTGCCAAGCTGCAGCTTCCCAATCCTTCCATTATAAAGAAATTTGCTTATGGTGCAATTTATGCAGGCTCCATATTCCAGCAAAAATACATCAAGTGGTATCAGATTACCAGAATCAGTCCTAAAGCAACTGTTTCCTAGAAGGGGAGGATAAAAATATGAAGTAGCAGCTTGCTTCACATTCGGTAAGTCGTCGTGACACAGAGCTCTAAGGGAAGCAACAGGAACATGAGAAATCAGGGTGGGTTGTTGTTTCTTTTTTCTTATGAAAACCTAATATGGTAACTAAAAGCAGAGGAAACATGCACTTTCCAAAACTGAACCATAATCAATTTTCCAGCAGGGACAATATTTCCAGCCAGCAGTCTATCTTCTACATCAGAACAATGACAATAGTAATACCTCTCCCTCTTATTTGAGAATTTTATTGGGAAAAAAATTTGTTATATCTAAAACACCCTTGTTTGAGGGCTTTGATGGCCAAAAATGTTTTGACCCCCTGTTCGGGTCAAAGAGCCTTCCTGAAAGAAGATCTAATACTACAACCTCCCACTCACTACGGGTAAACTTGTGTTCTGTCTTCCAGCAGAAACTCACTATTTCAAAGACATGATTTGAAATAAAAGTAAAGAAAAGGTTTTCAACTTTTGCTGAACTGCTTAGGTTTTACTGTAAGGGAAGCAAATATTAGCAGAAGCCAATGCAGCTGCTATAGAGGGTTGAATTTGTTTTTCTGGTTATTTTTTTTTTTAAGAAGCTACATAGATGCATGAAACAAAACTAAACCAGATGTTCAATCAGTGAGAGTTAAAATAGTTTCCCTAGAATCCACAATCATACATTCATCTGCTGAAAACACCAATTTTTTTGCAGGGAATTTTTCCTTGCTTTCTCACTTATCTGAAGCAGAAATATCAAGCTCAGACAGAAACTTGAGCCCAGACAGTTCCTTATTTCAGAGATTACCTTGACTACTAGAAGAACAGTTTTACACAAAGTGGAAGTGACCTACTTAATTACTGTGACTCATTTCCCTCTTTCTTTAGGGTGGTAGTTAGCTGCCATGTCCCCATTCCCCTCACCCCAGAGGAAGGGCTCTTGTTTTGCTGAATGTGTGTGTGTGTTGCTTTAAATATGAAACATTTCAAAATGCCTCTCCTCTGGAGAGGAGGGTGAGCCTGAAGTACCTGGATCTACATAAAACTTCAGCTTCACAGGAGGCTTATTTTGGCAAGCAGTAACTCTGCAATTACACAGCTGGGTATCATATTGTCTTACAGGGTAAATCTAGACAGGCACTTGCTTGTTAAGAACATTTTAAAACATTAGATCTGCAGAAGCTACTGGTTGGTCTACTTTCTCAGCTGATGTGATCACCTGCTCCCATTACTTGATATTCTTGAGCAGTAGGTGATCCTGAAGAGGTGACACCCATGTGAGGCATTTCACTTACATACTGGCAACAGCAGTTGAACTTTTAGAGCTGATGTTCCATCATGAGCTATGATTATATACGAGTAAGAGTGTGACACTGAGTATCTGATCTTTTAAGTTTCTTCCTCAGAAAACATGAACAAAACTGCATATTTCTTGTGCTATTCAAGCTTGTCTTTGACTTTTATTCCTGTAGCCATGAGATCCTAAACATGCCATTTAGTTTCAGAGTACTTCACAGTAATCCTCTCATGAATAGTCACTATGCATGCAGAGGAAGAGATTAAAAACCAGATAGTTGACTCATGTCAATCTAAGGACTGGCATGCTGCAAACTCATTAAGGAATAGCTCTCTGAGCTTCCTACACACATACTTGCTGTGTGTGACTGCCTTTTTTGAGATTCCCAGCCTGCCTCTGTGACTTGCAGCTGAGTACTCTGTTCTTCACTCACACCCAGACCTTCCACCTGCCTGTGTAAACTGCCAGGAACCCACCATGTCTCTTGCCTGACCAAATCTCTGTCTTGCCACCACAACCACTGGTGGAGCAGTATCTATTCTGGTGAGCTGTACAGTCACAGATCTGTGCTTCTTTCAGACCCGGAGATGGGCCTGGGTTCCCCTTTGCACAGCTGTCTGTGGCACAGAGTGGAATACCCAAAATATCTGCACCATTTTCTAACAGTCCTTTCAAAAACAAAAGAAAAAAAAGATACTTGTATACTTTTCTCTCTCTTGCCCATTTGGAGCCATTGCTTTAAATAGATACTGATAGACTCTTTAGTATTTTCCAGATTAAAAATAGGTAAGAGCCAAGACTGGGGGGCTAGAACAGACTTCCAATAACCAGTGGCATTACATGGCATTAAACTGAATGAACTAAGTCTTTGAAAAACACCTGTGCATCTCTTGCAGTTTTTCACTAAAGAGTGCCCGTGAGCAAAGTTACATTCTTATGTTAAGATATATTTACCAGATAATTTCTACATGCAATTTACGTTTCTAGAAGAGTCTATGTACGATATAAATTGAAATTTCTTACGGTATTTATAATATTGCTACAAAACGTCATATCATATGGTAAGATCACCTCTCTGTTTCAATTTGTCTTTCTGCCAGTGCTTGATGCTTCTTCATCTCTTGTCTCCAGAAGCCCTTTCTGAAGAACTTCGTTATTCTGTCCTTCTCTGATAAGCACAACCATCTCCTCAATGGGTCAGTTCTTCCAATCATGCCCTATGCAATTTATAATGTATTAAACATTAAAGTTAATAAAAAGAAAACAATGAAGAAACCAACCCTAAAAACTTTGCCAGAGACTTTTCTTTACATGGTGCTCTTTCACCACATGTTCAGTGCCAAACTGGTCTTAAAACAAACTTTCTTTGATGGTTTATATCCTCTACACCCCTCCCAGATGATTCCCCTCTTATCACCTTCTCTCATTCTTCAGGTGAGTTTTTTTGGCTAATGTATAATATTGAAGTCCAATTAAATAGCAATCAAAATACTTCATCATTGACTAAAGTGTGTAGGAGGCTATACTGAGGGTGTGAGAACTCAGAGACTGGCAAAGTGCTCAGAAAAACAGGTACACAACCAAGCCTAAGTGGTGGGGTGAATGATATTGTCTACAGTTTCAAGAATCTTCTCAGAGGAGGTTCTATTGCAATACAGAAAGTTCCTGAGCTGCTACACTGATAGGAAGCCTGAGAAAAAGGACCCTTTCTGCCAGGACATAGTGGGCAAGAAAGAATTCAGTTTCCAAATGCCTAATTTCTCTTCTGTCTCACTTTTAGTTTTATCTGTTTTTAAAGCTATTGGATCTAATTTCTGTTAAAATAAAACTTGGATTTGAGTTTAAGAGCTCTTTTGCGGTCTTCAGAATGCCCAGTATAAGCAAAAGGTTTAGCTAGATCTGCCCCAACATTCTAGCCAACTTGGAGTCCTCTCACACCATCTTAGGTTGTGAGGAACACACCTGTGTTCAGTAGAGTAGCAAGAAATTAGCATTTCTAAATGCCACCCTTTGTCAAAATGCCTTGCAACATTGTGACAGACACCTATGCCCTGCCTTCAAAGATCTGCACGCTGTTTTTACTTGGGGAAGAAACATGCTTCCTCTAGTGAAACAGAACACAGAATCTGCCTTAAAATTTTCACCATAACCAAGATACAGTGCTATACAAAGCACACATCAACTTTTTGGTCTGCCTTTACTTGCATGACTCTTACTGATCTTTGCTGTCACATGAGATTTATATCTTGATTGTATTACAGTGGGGAATCAGAATAAGCAGTATAGGAAAAAGGTCATTGGAAGAATGAACAGATGAATCAAAAGGCTTATTCAAACAGTTAAAGATGATGGGACTGGTCTTGTAATACCATTTTTGCACAGAAAGGCAAAGTGATCATTTCTGTTGCCTAATACACTACACAATTACTCAGTTTGAAAACCCAGAATCATCTGTAATGGGCTCATCATCATCATCGTATTTGACTATCAGACAGACTTTTCTTTTTTACTTGGCAGCAGCATATCCAGTTCAAAGAATGGTTGGGAGTTTTCCATTTGTTATCTGAAAAGAATATGCCTTTTTAATGCGTACCTATTAAGGCACGGCATAAACATAAAAACAATTTTAGTTGGAAGGGACTTTGGACCACTGTATCTCTGCTGTGCAAAGCAGGGGTAACTTTCAGAGTGCTTAAAGCTTCATCCAGCTAAGTTTGGAAAACCTCAAAGTATGCATTTCATTTTAGTGAGGAGGTACCAGTTCCAAAGCCAATCCCCTGCCAGGACTACTAATTTCTGAGTATTCCTCCTCCAAGGAGACTCTTCTTGAAGATCAAAAAATGTGAAGCTCCTTTAAAGTGCTCTATGGCAGCATCCCATGGTATACTGAAGATGAAATCTGCTCTCCTAAAGACCATTATTATCACTCTGTCTTTCTGTCTTTTCTTAGGGGCTTAATTTTATCATCTCACGGTCACAGTAACATCAAATTGTAATGTAAAGGCAGGTTGCCAGGTAAAGAGCAGAACAGTCAGAATATCAGCTTATTTCATAGCAAAGAGTTTCAAGACAATCCTTTATAATGCAAATATGAAACTCATATTTGTTACTGTGATGCAAGGCCAAAATGAGATGCCAGTGAGAGTGACTAGTGTATATCTTCCTATCAGTTGTCAGTCCAGTTTTACCTTGCCAGTTTTAACAAGCAATGAAATAGTTAGCAACACTAAACTGTATCTTGCTGCATGATTTAAACAATAACATGCCATTAAGATGAATGGCAAAAGTTTTAAGATTTTGCTCTGCCTGCTTGTGGACACCTTTGTATTGCTTATCTTTGGCTTATGCTTTCAAAACCATCCTTACAGCCATTTGAGAGCAGCAGGGTGTTTGTGGAACATTAAAGCCAGGGGATAGAGCTCTGCTGGACAGACTCATCTTGTGTTGCCTGTGAGCCAGCTCAAACTACTCACACAGTATGTGTCCACATGATTTATCCAATTTTCTTGGGTCATATACTCCCTTGCTCCTCCCTTCATCTCCTGTATTTTTTCATAATTGGTTTAAGAGCCCTTTGTACAGATGGAATAGCAGAAAAGTGGCACTTAGAATGGACATGGCATTATCTCACTTGTAAAAATAAACATGTGCATATGCTTCTCTCTGTGTGCACATTCAAGTTTAGTTTAGTGATTCTTGTTTTTCTGCCTTCCCATTCCTGCCTTGTTGACATCCATGAAGAAGTTGCCATTAACAATAGTTTGGAAACTAGTCAGCATGAATTTATGAATAGAATTTCATTGCTGTGTTATTTTGTCAGTTGTCAGTACTTCATTTTACATGCCATCCATAACATCTCCAAAACAGAAACTGATTGACTGAATGTGTTTTGCCTTTAGCTAATAATAACTATTCTGTTTTAGAGACATAAACCACTGCTGCTAAAGTGTGGTCCTAACAAGGAGTTTGAGTTTGAGGAAATCAAGGTCTTGATTTGATTATGGCAGGGAGTTACAGCCAAAGCATTTTTAATTTTTCTTTAGTCTGCCAAACAAGTCTGTTGTATTTGGGCAACCAGGCAAAGAAATCTCTAGAATTTCAAGTTAGTTTCAATGCGTATACCACACGTAAACCAGAATGCAAACATCATGATGCAGTAAATAAAAGCAAGAGAAATTCGCAAGAGCATGAGTATCCTGAAAAATATTGACAGATCAGCCTTTCATGCTTCCTCTCAGAATGAAAGAAAAGCAGTCTGTCAAGAAGCAGCTTGTAGCTCCTTTTCTGTCCCCCTGGACTGTGGCTGAGATCTTAAAAGTTATTCAGCCACCTGACTCTGATTTGAACAGCTCTGAGGATCTGGGCCTTGGTATCTTCTGTCAGGGTCATGCAGATCTCTTTAGAATTCCTTTTATTAGGGGCTCCCCTTTTCATTTTCTTTTTTTTTTTCTTCTTAATTTCCCATTTGAGTTAATTACTATTATATTTATCACAACAGCATTTAGGTTAGTCAGTGCAAAGCTCTACTGAATATACAAATACAGGCTCTCCCCCTTCCCTTATCCAGCCTGTGACTGACAGTGCTGCTGCTGCACCCTCCTCAAGCACCGCAGTAATCATGGATAGATTGAAAGCTCCAACTTTTATGTGGTGTCCTCTGCCCCCACAACCCACCTCTGTCAATGAAATAATCAGGACCTGCTTTGCTCCCAGCAGCTCACAAAGTACTTCATCTATATCATCAACTCTCATCCACTGCATCATTCACAGTATAAGCTTTCAAATCTATTATTGTACTATGATCCTTTTACTATTGCTATTGCTTTTAAAACCATTTTTTCTGCAGCCAAAGACCTCTAAGGTCCTATAATATTTGGATTGGTGCTTGCACACTAAACCCTGCTTGCCAACAGAGATCTTGGAAAGCTATCTGTTTATATGTTAGGTCAATGTAAAAACAGTGAAAAGAGGAAAGGAGAGAGGCACATTCAAACTACACTTACTAGTCTGTCTTCTGGAGTTCAAAAATTCCCTCCATTCTAAATTAATGAAGAGCAGTTCCCCACACACTTGTGCAGTGTAATGGGTGTTCAAAAGCTCTTTCTTATCACTACCTGGGGTAAAATGCTGATCTTGCAATGCAGTTCTGAAAACAGAAGGTAAAGTGTTTTAATATGTTTTTAAATACACTTAATATACCATTGCAGTTGTTGTTGGATGAATTTAAAATGTGAGGGAGGTTAAATAACTCCACTCCCTGAGCACTTGAATCTCACTTAATAGTTCAAGAGTGTAGAGGAACAAGAGCTTATGCAAAACCCTTCCATCTATCAGCTCTTTCCCCAGGTACACCCAGGTGCTCTTGAACCTGGTGGTCAGTCCCAATCATGTTTGAGAGAGCAACAGCCTCTTAAAACTAATTTCACAGCAATCCATGCTGGAAGAGGAAAGGGAGAAAAAGAAATGCCCAGATCAGTGCAGTTCCATTTACCAAGGAAGAGGCAAGAAGAAGCCAGCCATTACCTACAGCTTTGGTGGGCATGGAGCTCTAACCTTGTCCTTATTCACATAACCTCCTACTCACCTATCAGGCAAAAATGGTAAATAATGAAACTATGAGGAAATATTTGAGTTGAGGAGCAGGATAAAGTAAAGTTACCACTATGAGGGAAAATGTTAAGGGCCTAGGATGAAGCAGACGCTTAAGAGAATCAGAGAAGGAATCATTCTGGGGACATGGGAAGAATCTGGGAATATTGTCATGGGGAAGTCTTAAGAGGCCAAGAAGAAGATAGTGTTATTTTGATGAAAACCACAAGAGACAGAAGTTGCAGATATGTGGGAAACCAGAGCTCCATATTTATGTGTCTCACAGGTCAGTGTAGAGTATACCAACATGCATAGAGATAATTTCCATGAGGTCCAAAACTATGAGTAAAAAGTATTGATTTGTTGACCCATGGCATTTCATTGTATTAGAAATGGGACTGATTTCAAAGCTACATCTAAATGTATGACTACACTGATACAGGGTCTTGGCCTTGATACTATTTTTAACCAGACCAAATGGCCTGAGCTGCGTTCTCCACTCCATCCCACTGCATTGTCCAACCTAAACTATCCACATGGTCTACTAGCTACTGTGTGACAAGGGGGAATTTTGTTCAGGCCTTTTTTTTATGCTTCTGCAAACCTAAACTCAGGTCCCACTATCATGGCACCACATGGGCCACCTGCTCCGTAAAGTAAGGTGACCCAGAAGGCAGTGGTGGGAACCCAGGGCCAACAGGACCCAGCCTTCCCAACCAGGGCCAATCCACAGCATCCAAATGAGGTGAGAAGGACAAATCTGGACACAATGGCCAGAACCAGTCAAGAGCCCAGATCATGAGGCAATACCTGGTGATGAAACAGGTCTGAGGCCAGGCTGGAAATTCAGTCTGTAGGTAAGGGTTAAGACTAGGTCTAGTGATAGCCAGGAAGGTCCACAACAACCAGGCTGAACTAAGCCAGGATGTCAATCTGCAGGTAGAGATCTGGATTGATAAGGCCCAGACATGGCCACAGCTCAGCCAGGGTTCAGCTGAAATGGGGCTTCTTGGCCCCGTGGGTGTGGCTGTGGCTGTGGGTGTGGGTGTGGCTGTGACTTGAAGTCCCAGTTGAGGCCGAGCAAGGCTCAGTGATTAGTGCGCTCAGGGGCTGATATATTCAAACTTGATGAAGAAGATTGGGCTGGCCCAAAATGCTGGTATGGGGCATTTGAATATATTCAGCAATTACAAATAGGTTGTTACAATACCCAAGAAACAACAAATACACACTTTATTCTGGCCCAGAGGCTGGTGGGTTTAGGCTGAAAACATACACTGAGGATGGCTTGCTGCGGGGGTGGGAGTTGCATTCTCTTGCTCATGCTGTTGTCTTTGCATTTCCCCTGTAAAAAACATACTGGGAAAAGCAGGTCTAGTGTCTTGTTAGCTTTAAGACTTCCTTAGACCCATTTGAATCTTAATTGAGAAAAAATTAAAAAAAAAGAAGCCTGCTTCTAAGGGCCAATATGCTGAAAACACACAACGCACACATATGCCCACTTTTTATAGAACTTAGTTCTACAAATGTAGATCCTATGCGAGTCAAAGAAGACAAGTGTCTCTTCTTGGGACTGCTTTTCTACTGCAATTAATTTTGATGTCTACTGAAAGGATAAGATTATGTTAGTACTGTGAGAGTGATTATGCCAGCTAGTTGATGATATGAAAGCAACTATGTTAAAGCTTTTGCTAGACCACTGAGCATTCCCAGTGTAAGTGCCAGAAATGTGAGAAAAGTCATGGTGAGCTGAATTGCTGATGCTGTTATTAAAACTGCCATGCCTTCTTGTCAGCCAAACTTGGTGCTCAGCAGAGTGTTCACCATCTGCCCTCTGTGTGCTACTCACAAATGTTGAAATCAATATATAAATTTTGGGATGTGTGGGCAATGCTGGAAGATAAAAATATTCTTTCTTTGCCAGATATATATTAATTGGTTGTTTCATTTTGCACATATGGGACAGTAAAATGTATTTGTTTTGTTGCCAATAAAGGAATATTTTCTTAACTCTCCTTAGTCACAAGGTATCCACAAAAAGAGAAGGCTCTGGTGTTTCCTCTTGGGTTTATGGTTTACATTACAATTCATACACAAATGCTTTTTGGCATCTAAATCCTGAGCTAGAATTATTTTTAAAATTATGTCCTGGAATAGGAACTTCACAACACTGTGTCGGCATCTGGTAGATATCTCAAGAGTGTCATGAACTATTACTTCTTGAGGAACTTGGCAGGCTCTCCACGAGCCTTGTGTACCTTACAAATGTGTAGGAGTCCACTAACTGCTTAATTATTGAGCATTTGTATAGCTAGTCTCTGTAATGGGCACATGTCCACCCACCAACCTCAAAAACACACGGTGGTATGTACAGATTTCACAGTATGTATCTGAGTCCCTGAGCAACGAAGGCTGCTCAAACATGAGTGTTAGCAGCCCACTACTTTATAAGAGCAAGCATTTCCTCAGGACGAACCTTGAATTACTAATCAGTCTCACTGCTCGAAGAATTTGGCATGTGTGTTTCCTTCCCCATGTGTTTTACAAAGTGCTGATACGAATGCTAAGGCTGAAAGCACTTTATAAAGTGTTTGGGATCTCACATACAATAGTGTTTCCTGGTAGGAAAGCACAGGAAGCATTGCTGGGGCCCTAGGTGAGACAGTGGTGAAGTCAATGGTCCCCTAGTGGTGACTGCTGTTCTTGTTCCAGGATGGAAAAGACAACCACTCCTAGTAAAAAGTAGTACCCTGTTGGGACTTTGCCCCAACCAAATTGACATTGTAGTCATGCTTTGTGACTGCTCAAGAGCAGGAGCAGCTGTGTTTGTAGACCAAAGTTTGCCCGGAAAGGAGATTTCATATATATGTGCTTAGCGAGGCCTTTGCAGAGGTCTTTTGGTGGGAGTCTTGTAAGTGATGTCCTTCAGAACATCTCTGGTCTGCAAACATGCTCTTTCTGGATGAACATTTGGTGCTTTAAGAAGACACACATGTACCATACCCTTCCCTATGGTTCATGACAAGACGAGACTTTTGCTATTTTTGAGGGTTTTCATGGAAAAAGTTGTATAAGTCTACACAAAAACATTAATATTTTTTCATGGTTTACTTATAATTCTGGCACAGAAATCACATAGCTCCATCATAAAAAACAATGGCTTTGGCACTGTTTGAGGCAAGGAACTAAGGTCTGGAAACTCAGGCGAGAAGCAGCACAAGAGATCCAGGAAGGAGAATCAAGGCAGATCACCACTTTCAGCCTGGGTGTGCATGTCAGAGCGAAGTGCAAGAAAGCTTTTCCCAGATGCCTCAGTGACACTTGTTTCCTTTGTCTCCTGTTTTTAAACAGAGCAGAAAAATCCCCCAAATTGGGAAGATTACAAAGAGGAACACAAAGATCAAAGTATAGACCACGGTAAGTCAGTCCCACCTCCCGCTCAAAGCAGGAGAGGAGTACAAAACTAAAGTATCAGAGAGGTAGAGCCTGAGGTGAGAGGCAAGTGCTCCTGTGTCATATATACTTATTTAAGACACCAGCTCTCCTGAAGCTGAGTGCCTTGTCTGACCCATCCTCTCCAACAGGTACCAGTATCTGTTCTGGAGCTGTCCAATTTTTACCATAGTTGAAATGAACCAGAATGCTCCTGGTGTCTGTCTCTGGGCCTGAGCTTCCGCAACCAGGCAGGAGGACTTGTCCCCCACAAGCCCTTGGCGCCGGCATTTATTACTTCTTGCCACACAATTTGAACTGTTGTAGACTGTGTCGTAAGACAAAACTTTTAACTCTGGCCTTTATTTAATCTGTCACTGGATTAGGGTTTTATTCTACATCTTTCTTTAGTGGATAAAAATGTGTTCGGTCTACACTAATTTTTTGTTCTGTACCAATGGATGGCATTGATTGGTTTTGGGTTTTTTTCACAATAAAAGTTAAAATAAAAAAACCAAGGTCCCAAGTAGTGGGAAACTACCCTCTTTCCAGGAAAAATGGAAAAGTCTGAGAAAAGACAACCCCCTGCTACTACAGGGTACTTAGCCACAAGGAGAATTCCCTTTGCATTTCCAGAGATGCAGAGACAGTTCTTCACCCACCCGTGGAGTTCTGACAGGCAAAAGCTGGAGGAAGTCTTTGTTTACAAGAAAAATGACAAATAAGGCTGGTAGATAAGAATTTAAGAATGTAAAATAACCTGTACCAGACTCTTAGACCCACAAAATGAAGGCTAGAGAAGTCAATAACTTATCTGGTCTGAGTTTCCTGAAGCCAAGTTTCAGTCCTTGGTGTGGGCCATTAGGTTTTGGACTGTCTTTCTCATAAGGAGCCCAATGACTTAACTAACAGAAGCTTGTGATTTAGAAATGCCTGGAGCTTTGATGTGATGATAGCTTGACATGAAGAACTGACCACTTTCTTTGGCAATTTGTTCTAATGCTTACTCTCATTGTTAAACACTTCTGATTATTTTCTCATTTGAATTTGCTAGGCTTCTACTTTCAGCTCTTGGCTTTTGTTGCACATTTTCTGCTAGATTAAGAGCTCTTTCATCCATGACATTTTCTGTCAGGAGGGAAACACCCTATGTAATCAAGAAATTTCTCATTTTTTCTAAGTCTTGATTCAACTCAACAAACTGAGTTCTCCAAGCCTTTGCTATGGCCTTTTTTTCTAGATGTTGCACAACTTTTTGGCTGTTTTCCACACCCATGCTAATATTTCAACAACCCTCTAAAACTGTGGGCATTGAAACAGTCTCCCTAATACTATACACAGAGATAAAAGCACATCCCTGCTCAAACTGGATTGGGGTAATAAAGTCTTCTGTTTCTGTGATTTTTCAATTGCTGACCCGGATTCCAGTCACTAATGAGGTCCCACTCTCTTAGGTGCTTTGATGTTGCCTCTTGCTCACATGCTCAAAGTTATGCTGACCACTTGACTTGGTTTCAAAAGTTAAATCATCAAGGACATTTGTGGAATTTTCACTTCTTTTTACAGCAGAGATCAGTCATGCATCTCTCACCTGAACAGTTCCTTGCCAATGTGGCAAGATCAATTCTACCTTGGTCTTAACTGTGACCTACAGCTGATGATTGAGACGCTGTAGTCCAGCTACAATCTAACTGCTTGTTGGTACAGTCTGGTTATATATCAGCAGTATTGAATAACATGTTGCATATAGATGGCTGTCTGAAGGGAACCAGCTAATGAGTTCTTTGGAGTGGTTTCAAGCACTATATTAATCCCTTTGGAAGAAACCACACAGACACTCTGTATCATTAGTTTCATACAAGAATGCTATCTTGTAAACCAGTGTGGACTTCTAACGACTGTGTTCCCATCTAATTTCATTAACAATTCATTTTTCTGCTGCCTGGTCAGACAGACCAAGCTGCAGTGCTGCCAATTGTGCTGGTGACCTACTGTGATGTTGGCTGAACACTCTGCATTGTTCTGGTGTCCTCCTGGTGCTTCAGGATTCACTAAAAATGAGTATTTCTAGGCCAGAATCTTCTCCATCATCTCTGTAGGTCTCTTGACTGCAAGTTTCTAGGTCTGTTGATTTTCAAAATATTCATTCTGAGTCTGTGTGTTTTAAAGTAGTCTTGCTTTCTGAGTGGCAATAAGGCATTCATGCTCATTAGCTTTCTGGCTTCCAAATACAGATAAGAACAGAACAAGTCTATCTTTTCTACATTACCATTGATAGTTTCATAATTTTTGTCTATCAAATGTCCATTTGCTTCTTGTAGTATTCCTTGCATCCTTGCAAAGTAGTCATATTGTTATTTATGACACAAATAAGGCTACCCCATTCTTATCTCTCTTTATCTGCTTTTTGTATCTTCCATGTTACCAAACCTCCAAACTTTTCTCTTTCTCTTACTAATGCATAGTTGATTTCACTTGAATATTGCTGATGACTGGAGACAATTTTCTGAGAGATACTAAAATACTCATTCAGGCTTTTCCGAGATGTGCTCTGAATGTCATCAGATTTTGAAAACTTAAATGATGGTGAGTGTTGCAACTGGGTGGATCACTTTAGACCAACTTTCAGTCCTAGTTTACTTTCTTCCAAGTCAAGCTTTCTTTCTCTCTTCATTTTTACCAAATTACAAAAACTATGTTTTATATGAATGTAGAATACATTTGTCTCTGAGTTAATAATCATTAGTCTTCTGACTATATTTTTTCTCCCAACTCCTCTCATTTCCAGGAAATGTTTTGTTAGGAAAATATTTCTATGACTAGTCAGCAGTGTCTTCATTAGCCCCTACTGACTGTCATGCTGCTCCAGGTAGGCTACTATCAAGTTTCGGTCCAGTGACTAATTATCTAGTATAAAGAAACTGAAGGATTCACCTCTATGGACGCAATACCCTTTTGTCAGAAATCCTTTCCAGAGAAGGATTATCTTGTAAAGGAATCTTACCTCTCCAGAATTTTTTTTAAAATATCTGCTCCTCCTTAGCTCTCCTGAAGTCTTGGTCTGTCACCTTGTGCTGGAAACAAGCACAAAATGGGAGGAGGGATAGAGGCAGACAGACAGAGTAAGACTGACTGAGACGTAGACATATCAGTGAACTTCATGGACATTCTTCTCAACTTTAATCTATTAATACTTGTATTTACCCCAAGCCCTGTTTATTTGACACTCTGTGTTATTAAAAAAAACAAAGTATTGTTCAGACTATTTTCAGTGTTGACAGTATTTTCTCCAGTGTACAAGTCTCTGATACTGTTGCAATTACACATCATGAGGGATATAGTATTCTGATTATAACTCCCCTGGTTGCTCTACATATAGGGTTACAACAGGTATGAGTCTCTGGAACTAGAAGGCCAGACAACTGATGAGGTGGGCAAAGGTCATTCTGGGGTAGTGGGGCCTCCTAAAACAACATCATCTGTATCCTGTGTCAAGACCTCCTCTGTTATGAGGAAAAGAAGGGTGGCTGTAGCAGGTTCCCTTCTAAGGGGAATGGAAGGCCCAATATGCAGACCAGACCAGACCCCTGGGAAGTCTGCTGCCTCCCAGGGGCTCGGGTAAGGGACATTACTGGAAAACTCTGCAGTCTAATTGGGTTCTTTGATTGCTATTGGTTGTTCAAACCGGCAGTGATGAGATTACAAAAGAAGTCCAAGGGCAACCAAAAGAGACTTTAGGGCCCTGGGATGTTTGGTAGAGGGCTCTTGAACACAGGTAGTGATTTCCTTGATTCTTCCGGTAACGAGGAATAATATTAACAGGAATAGGCATATTCATCAGGTCAATGAGTGGCTCTGAGGTTGGTGTAGTCAGAGAAATTTTGGGGTTGTTGACCATGGGATGATCTACTCAACACCTGGTCTACTGACACCTATCTCAGAGGGGAAAAAGAGTGCAGGAGCTAGTGGGGCTTGTTGATGGAGCTTTAAACTAGCTCGGAAAGGGGAAAGGGACAAAACCAGGCTCACCAGTGATGAGCAGTGGGAAGGTGTGCCAAAACTTGAGAAAATCCTAATGGGATCCCTCAGTCTGCCTCTTGAGGTGTTGGCTACCTGAAATGTTTCTATACCAATGCACACAGCACGAGGAACAAACATGAGGAACTCAAAGCTTTGGCCCAGTCTCAGAGATTTGACATTATTGGCATGAGGGAAACCTGGTGGGATGAGTCCTGTGACTGGAGTGCCCCACTGGATGGTTACAGGCTCTTCAGGAGGGATAGGCAGTGCAGAAGAGGCAGAGTGGTGGCACTGTGTGTAATAGAAGGGTTAGAATGTATGGAGCTTACAGTTGGCAATGGCACAGTTGAGAGGCTCTGGGTGAGAACAAAGGGGCAGACAAATAATGCAGATGTCATTGCGAGAGTCTGCTATAGACCTCCCACCCAGGATGATGACGCAAACAAATTATTCTTTGAGGAACTAAGGGACACTTCCAAGTCAACTGCCATTGTCCTTACGGGGGACTTCAACTTGCCAGAAGTCAACTGGGAGAATCACACAGTTGGTACAACCCAGGACAGAAGATTTCTAAAAAACTTGGATGACAACTTTATGGAACAGGTCCTAAGGGAGATGACTCAGAAAGATGCCCTCCTTGATCTGCTACTTGTCAACAGAGTAGATCTCCTCAGCAAAGTGGAGATTGATGGCTGTCCTGGCCACAGCGACCACAAAGTGATCAAGTCTAAAATCTGTGTTGACAGGAGGAAAAGTGCCAGCAAAACCTCAGCTCTGGATATGAGGAGAGCAGACTTCAGGCTGCTCAGAGAATTAGTAAGCAAGGTCCTCTGGGAAAATGTTTTTGCAGGTGTTGGGGTCCATCAGTGCTAGTCACTTTTCAAACATCACCTCCTAAGGGTACAGGAACAGGCAATTCCCAAATGTCGGAAGTCAAGCAGGCAAGGCAGAAGATCCTTGGCTGAGCAGGGATCTCCTCTTGGAAATAAGGCAAAAAAGGAGGGTGTATGCCCAGCGGAAGTAAGGCCAAGTGACATAGGAAGAATTCAGAGATGCTGCTTGCTGCTGCAGGGAGAAAATTTGTGTGGCCAAAGCTCAGCTGGAGTTGAAGCTGGACAGAAATGTGGGGGACAATAAAGAGAGTGTTTTCAAATGTATTAATGGCAATAGCGGTATAGAAATATCATTGGCCCTTTACAGGATGAGGATGGTCACTTCACAAACAGGGACACAGACAAGGCAGAGGTGTTTAACACTTTCTTTGCCTCTGTTTTCAACACAGATGGACCAAGGGAGTTTCAGTGCCCTGAAATGGAGGACCATGACTGTGAGAATAATCAACTCTCAATCAAACCTGAAACTGTGTGGAATCTGTTGTTCCAGCTGTATCCCTACAGATCTATGGATCTTGATGGATTTTATCCCAGAATCCTCAGAGATCTAGCTGTCTTCACAACACCTGTCTCAATGATTTTGAAATGGTCTTGAGAAACTGGAGAAGTTCCAGCTGACTGAAAGCTAGTGAATGTTGTCCTGATTTTCAAGAAGGGCAAGAAGGAGGACCTCAGAAACTACAAGCCTGTCAGTCTCACTTCAGTGCTTGGTAAAGTTATGGAGAAGATTATTCTGGGAAGTATTGAAAAACACCTGAAATACAAAGCAATCATTGGTCACTGCCAGCACAGCTTCATGAGAGGAAAGTCCTGCTTATCAAACCTGATTTCCTTCTATGACAAGGTAACCCACCTAGCTGATCAAGGGAAGCCAATTGACGTCTTCGTTTTGGATTTCAGTAAAGCTTTCGATACTGTCTCTCACAGGGTCCTTCTGAACAAAATGTCCAACACACAGTTGGATAAACACATCATGTGGTGGGTGAGCAGTTGGCTCACAGCTCAAGCACAGAGGGTAATAGTGAATGGGTTAACATCAGACTGGCAACCTGTCACTAGTGGGGTTCCACAGGGCTCCATCTTAGGCCCTGTGCTCTTCAACATCTTCATAAATGACTTGGACACAGAACTGGAAGGGAGACTAAGTAAGTTTGCAGATCATACAAAACTGGGAGGAGCTGTTGACTCCCTTAAAGGTAGGGAGGCCCTGCAGAGAGACCTTGAGAAATTAGAAGGCTAGGCAATCACCAACCACATGAAGTTCAACAAGGGAAAATGCCGGATTCTACACCTGGGATGGGACAATCCTGGATGTACGTACAGACTGGGGAACAAGACACTGGAGAGAAGTCTGGGCGTCTGTCAACTGGAGGTCCTGGTTGACAGCAAGTTGAATGAGTCAGCAGTGCCCTAGTAGCTGGGAGAGCCAACCATGTCGTGGGGGGCATCAGACAAGGCATCATCAGCTGGTCAAGGGAGGGGATTGTCCTGTTCTGCTCTGCACTGGTGTGGCCTCACCTTGAATATTGTGTGCAGTTTTGGTCACCACAATATAAGAAAGATAATTAGCTATTAGAGAGTGTCCAAAGGAGGGCAATGAAGACGGTGAAGGGCCTTGAGGGGAAGCCGTATGAGAAGCAGCTGAGGTCACTTGGTCTGTTCAGACTGGAGAAGAGGAGACTGAGGAGAGACCTCATTGCAGTCTACAACTTCCTCATGAGGGGAAGAGGAGGGTCAGGCATTGATCTCTTTTCTATGGTGACCAGTGACAGGACCCAAGGGAATGGCCTGAAGCTGTGTCAGAGGAGGTTTAGGTTGGATATTAGAAAAAGGTTCTTCACCTAGAGGGTGGTTGGGCACTGGCTCCTCAGGGAAGTGGTCACAGCACCAAGCCTGAAAGAGTTCAAGAAGTGTTTGAACAATACTCTCGGGCACATGGTGTGACTCTTGGGGATGGTCCTGTGCAGGGCCAGGTGTTGGACTTGATGATTCTTGAGGGTTCCTTCCAACTCAGCTATTCTGTGATTCTGTTTTTGGTTTTGTGTTTCCTGTAATGAAGTATTCTTGTCAGAATGGAGAGAGTTTAGGAAAAAGTTGCTGTTTACTTGTGTCTGAGTTTTAAACCCCCATTCTGGAAAGCAGAAGAAATAGAAAATGTAATGTAGTTCATCGAATTTTTTTGTGTAGATAGAACTGTTCTGTGATGCCTCTGGCTAAACAGTTTTTTTACCTGCTGTTGAAATTGAACATAAAATTGTCTCCTGTACCTTGCATATCAATTTTTTTTTCTACCATGGTGATGATAGTTAGGGAGTTGTTAAATTCGAAAATAGGAATGTAACTGGATAAACAAACCTACAAGATCCCAACCCATAGAGAATTGGTATTCGGGTATCCAGCCAACTCAAATTGCAAATGTTTGTGTAAGAAAAGGACTTGTATTTCTTGTTCCGTGCCAGGCCCCTTGGTAATTATGTTCCAATACAAAACTCTTCATTCAGCAATACCATGCACATGCACAGCTCTTGGAAAACTCTTAAGCAGTCCTGAGCTCAGTAACAAGCATAAGCTTGAGTTGTCTGATGCAGGTTTAGCTGGAGCCAGAGGAAGAAGAAATGGGTGGGCAGAAGGAAAGGGAAGGGAGACAGGACAAAAAGTATGATTCAGGTACAAGGTAACAGAGTAAAGAGCCTGTAGCAAAGCCAAAGCAACAAATAACCTTAGATCTCAGCACAAGGCCATCTCCAAAGGAGGGGACCGAATCCCACACAACTGCTGATTAATGGTTCATGGTGAAAAGGCCACAGAAGGACACTCACTCACACTCAGACAACTGTCTGGTTGACAGAACTCCCCAAAGACAAATCAAAGCCAGGAATCTCAATGCCAATCGATGTACATTTGTATTCTTTCATTCTTCCTTCAGCCTCCTTCCTAAATTCTGAAGGCAGCTGGTTAGATGGTCAGGCCACACCAGAGAGTGCCATCTGAGATTGTTGTTTTATTGCTGAAAAACTGAATGGTATTTTGAAGCAAAGATTCAGCTAGCCAAAACTGAAGCCACTGAGGAGACTCATCAGAGCCAGTGAAACCCTGTCACAACCCCCTTATGCCAAGTCTTTCGCACTTCCAAAGTAATCACAGAGCTGTATCCATAAACACACATAGAGTGTCTGCAGGGCCTTGGAGCGGGAATAAGGAAGCAAGGGAAAGTCACTTACTGTGGGATCAACAGTGTTTGCTGTCTGGCAGATATGGTCTGAAACAAGCCTAGAATTGAGAAATTTATCTATTGTACCTTTGTTTGTTTTAAGAAGCATTTGCCAAAGAAGATGCCACATTACCAGGAAATGACTTTTTGATGTGATACCATATTTTCTGCTGAGTTATTCTGGACAAATGACTGGACTGAATGCCTAGCTCCATGAAAACAACTGAGATCAGGCCTCTCGACACAAGGGAACTACTTTCCATAGACACAGGCTGTTTTTTAAAAGTATCTAGGAAGGCACAGTAAGCATAAGTGACACTACAAAGACTGGTGCCATGAATGTTTCTAACATATTTTGTTAAGCTTTTCTTGACATAAATCTCTTCATTGCATACCAATGCAAAGCCAATGTGAGAACAGCCACTCTCTCTTCGTTTCACATGAAGCTGTTAGACCCCAGGCACAGAGCTAGACCCCAGGCACAGGGTGATCCCAGCAAGACCACAGTGAGAAGATCTCTCCATGCTGTATTGTGGGCAGAATTTGGCTCATTCAGTAAGGGGGTAAGAAAGATGGGGGGGCACACAGTCACACCTTTGCTTGGTATTTTAATTTGGCTGGTCTCTCAGACAAGTGTAAACAGTTGCTGGCCAAGATAATCACGGAGAGAAGAAACAAGGTGATGGGCACATGGATATATCTAGGCTGCACATAAAGGGAGGCAGCCTAACAGCTTTCAGTTTTAGACTTGTTTAATTCCACCTTGTGTGGGTGAGCTGGAGAGCACCAGCTGTGCCTGTAGAGACAGTCCCACACTGGGCACATGGATGGGACCCACACTGTGCTCTTTGTGGAGTGACTGTCTCATGGGCACCACATCAGCTTCCTCCCACGTGTGCTGTGGCTGAATCCCAAAGAGCCCACCAGTGCCCTTGTTCACTGGCCAAATCCAGCCATTCCTAAGGGTTCACCTGCAAGCTAGCATCCACAGGGAAGGAAAGACTCGCACTGTAAAGGAGTGAAAAAGATGTTTGTCTGCACTTTAAGGATAAAATACTGACTCTCGTTGGCAAAGTATGGGTAAAAAGACTATGTTGATTAAAGCAAGGCTCACTGCTTTGCAAAACATGAACTGAGTTTCTCTTGCTAACAGCTTTCATAGGATCCATTTGGGGCACATCTATCACATTTTCAGTAAGTTGTTAAAGATGTCCCTATCCAGAGGATAGAGGGACATCTATAGAGGTTGGTTCTGACACACTTTCATTCTCACAGCTCAGTTATCATGTGGAAAAAACCCCCTAAAAATCTCTTTTCAAGATAAGTGCATTTATGCATCAGGGGAGCAACAAGGGGAAAGATTTAAGGAGAGAGATTTAACTGGCGTATGCTAACAGTGAGAATGACCATGGTTGTATATCTTCTGTGTCTTCCACATCTTGTTTGCAGTGAAAGAAGAGCTATTTGAGTGCTTTCTTGTGTTTCACAATAACTTCAAGTAGAAAGAGACAGATTTGACCTACTTCATCAGGAGTCAGCTATTTCTGAAAACGTTGTTTGGCTAGTTTGCTCAGTGGCTTATTTGGCTTGCCATAAAAAACCTGATCATTTACACATAAACTTGGCAAATGTCAATTGCTTCCATTCTGGTCTGGGAGATTTTATTGCACTCTTGAGAATAGTGGCAGTTGTGTGAATAAGGCCTTTTAAGTCCCATTGGCAGTACAGAAGGGGCTACATTTGCTGTTACAAAGAGCAGCAATTTTCATGATTCTTAGAAGATTTGTCACTCAGTCTGGCAAGCATGTCCAAGAAGCCCTATTTCCAGATTCTGAGATAACAGCTTTGAGGTGACAGCATTTGCCTCTGGTATGGAGCCTCAGTCAGGGGTGTGTGGTGGGAGTGACATAAGTTGGGCAGGTAGAACAGGCCTCATGTAGCCGCAGATTCCAGAGGAGAGGAGGTGCAGGCATGGAGCATGAATGACAAAAGGGTACACCACCCACACTGGGAGGGACATATAGCTCCATCTCCTCAGCAGAGAGATCAGCTGTGTATGACCGTGAACTGATATCAGTCTGTCTCCCTTGTTAATTGAATTTTTCTGAGCTAAACGTGGTGCTGGCAGGCAAACAGAGTCCCTGGAGCAACAGAAGGAAAAGCTTCACTGAGCATTAGAAGTTGGCTTTCAACCATTGTGCATGGTGACATTTTTTCCTGATACTAATTTAACAACTCAGCACACATAAAGCAAATGAGTAGATTAAATATGGTGAATTTTCTAGACTGGCTAGAAATGAAATGCAAGCAGTGGTGTCTCTGGAGTAGGAAGCAGCCCTCTGTTGCAGCAGCTCCTGCAACTTGTTTAGCATTTGGAGGGCTCCAGTTCAATCCCTGCTCTGTCACACCAGGGTTTACTGGCATGTCTGAGATGTCCTAACCTTCATAGCACTAAAGTGCTTGCAGGCCAGATCTCAGCCCCAGGACTGCTTCTAACTTTCAGTAGTTTCTTGTTATTGATAGAATTAAAGGGAATAGGAGCCAGAGCAGCAATACAAACCATTGTGACTCTGAGAATGAGGAAAATGTTCCCACAACAATGGCAGAAAAATATTTTGGATGCCAGCATCGACTATAAGCATAGAAGTTTTCCAAGGGCACAAATTTGTTAGTCCTCTAGGATAAGTATGCCACAATAAAATATGGCTATAAGAAATTACTGACTGAATTGCTTGAGATGGCACATGGAGAAGGGGGAAGGCAAGAGAGGTAATGTTAATAAATCATTGTCCTGTCCAGTGGGCTTCCATTATTCATAGACAAGGGCAATTACGAAGGCATACCACTGTCCAGCTTCCAAAGTTTAACATTCCTGTTTGATATCTGATCTAGCAAACAGTGTTAGGAGGTATCCAAGCAGCATGCACAGCACTTTAAATGATTAAGGGAGCAAAGTGCTTGGACACGTTGGCATTCTAGGCCATAGCTGTCCAGCAATTAAAGACATATATGCATACATATGCATCTCCTTAGATTTTTGTTCATATGACCCAAACTTGTTTTCACTGAGAAGGGAAAACCACATTCCAGGCTCAGTGTTATTGGTGTGAAGCCCAAGGCTGCTGCATCCCTGAAACAAGTGAGTTTATGCTGCCAAAATCAGAAGCTGGCTCCACTTCTTTCATTTCTAAAGCAATGGTGGTGTTCCCACTGGACTCCAGCTCTCCATGTCTAAAGAAAGGTCACTGAAGTGTTGGCAAGATCGATTGGGCAGTTCAGAAACAGTCACCTCCTCACCCTCCACAAATAACAGGCTGGTTGGCTCCAAACCCAGACTCTAATCCCACAGGACAGATTCCAACCTAGAGATACTTTGTGCCTAACTCAATGAGTGTAATGCCTACCCTTGAAAATAAACCACAAGGCTACAAGCTTGCTTCAGCACAAAATTGCAAACACTTCAGTTTCTACATTGGCATGCCTCCCCTCCTGTTTCCCATGATTGTGAGAGGGCTGACCACGAATTAAGAGCACAATAAGATTTCATGTGATTGCATGTTTGCCCATCATAACCTTGTAGCCACCTTCCTCAACGGTTCCAGTAACCTCTGATAAACTGGAGAACACTGTGCCAAGGGTCGGAGCATTAACACTTACCTGGAAAGCTTCTCACTGACCCTGGGTATGAGGTTGGCACCCTACTTTGACTCTGAAGTCCAGATACAAAACAGGAATAACAAGATTGATCTATCTCACTCGGGGGTGCATTTCTCTTGAGTGCATATGAATACAAGGTTAAGGTCTGCAAATGAAATGCAAAATACAGCAGCAACACTGGAGCTAACATCTTCTAGTGTTGTACACAGGGAAGTGAGAAAGGAGTTAGATGGACTAATTGAGATAGATTTTTGTAACTATCTACTGGACACAGAGTCCAACCTGAGTGTAGAGCCCAGTATGAACTTGGAGCTGAAACATTACTTTGGCTTGCCTGACCTTTAGACTTACACCTTTATTTAGGGTTTGAACCTCCCCTGAGCACGGTTAAGGTTTAATCTCTTGAAAGAAGAGGGAGGTGGCACTTGGAGTAGCCCTAGCAGAGACTGGGTAAGGATAAAAACCAAGAAAGTTTGGTGGGGAGAGGTACTTACTGTGTATAATTTCTTCTTGCTTTTGAATGTTTCAGCTTTCCATGTCACTTCTGGGTCACTTATCAAACCTCTTGTGGGTTCAAAACCAATTTACAGAGCAGAAAGAGAGCTTACAGGAACCAGCATCTCTTTATTGTAGGTCAAATGCTCTGTTGTTTTTACTCTGTTTGGTCCTCCCCTTGCTGTTGTGTTGTGCCAGGGAACCCAGAGTAGAATTATGCAGATGGATAGACAGGGTAGACAGCCTGATAATGAACTAGTTAAAGTTGAGGAATGCCTTTCATCGTACCTGACATCAGTTTAGGTTGTTAAATCCATAGGCTAAAAGTTCTCATTTGTTCTCTGACCATTTAATCCAGCTGCTATATCTTTCCTGTGGCTTTTGAAGAGGACCCACAGAAAAGCCTTTTTCCTGTGGAAAGATCCACTGATCTACCTGACCTATGTTGATTTCTCTTAGCATATCTGTTGTGGATATTCTCAATATTTTAGTCTAAGAAAGCATGGGACTGACTTTGGTCCTGCTGACACAAATGTTGGTGATTTGTAGCTCCAGGAATTGCATGGAGCTGCAAGGATGAGTGCCAGGCTCTGATAAGGATGAGTCTTCACCTTCCTTCAGCTGCAAGGCCAGAGGTTACTTACTGAAAGTGGTGGTCACAAACAGACAGATGTTCTGGCAGCATTACCTCCTTCCTCTGGGTAGTTTTCACTCTGTAAGTTTATGATGGTCCTCTTTTCAGTAACTACTGTCTCATTGACTTTAATTTTCAGCCATTCAGAAGAGAGACACTTCCATTTTCAGCAGAGAAAAATACACTGGATCAAGGCAAGAGGAGGCCAGTAATTTGCAATTTTCATCCTCTCAACTTCCCTCTCATTCTCCTTGAAGAAGAGCTGTAAGGAGCTGCAAGGATGAGTGCCACTAGCAAACACATCCATCTGGATGGTTTGTGATGGATCCTAATGTCCCAGCAGGGAGACTTCTGGAAATCTACTTACACAATTTACACAGGGAAGCTCACAGGTCATGTTAGCATCACTGTCATCTCTGAGCTAAAAGAGAAGGCTTTGCAAACATGATTCTTTGCTCCTCTCCAATTTACTTGCCACATGTCTTAAGTAGCTTTCTGTTACAAGCAGGTGTGAAAGACTTTTGAACAATCCATGGCAAAGTCCAACAATCCAACTGGATTCGACTACATTCCACTCAGGAGGCTGAGGAGCATTATGGTCTGAGGGACAAGGTCTTACCAGCAAGAATCAAGGATGGAATCAGTGTAACAGGACACTGATAGAGCCTCCATCTCCATTGCATTTGCACCCACTGATGACTGTGACAGTACCAGATGGAACTTTTGACCGCGCTATCATGGGGAAGTGCTGACATGCAGCACCTGAATGGAAAGGTTTCATGATCCTAGAGACAAATCTATGGGTACAGTGTCTCATATACAAACAGGACATGCAGTCTAACCCAAAGCAACCTCAAAATATGAACTGTCCAGGTCAAACCTGGGCACATGTGCATGCATCCACACATTGATAATAAAATATAATTAGTTATCATATAAAACACCAAATTGAAAACACACCCTTTCATTATGCCTAGGCTCAGAATGTTAAAAACTCCCTGAAATACTTGACTGTGGCTAGCCAATTGTTCAATATCAGTTATCCTGTCATGTTGTATAGCGGTAACACTGCTGCCACTGCGAGGTGCACGGTACAATTGATAGATGAAGACCTCTTCTATGTTACTGTAAATTGTAGATGTTCTGTGCTTGGGAACTCGCTTGCTGGGCACACTGCTAAGCCCTGTCCACTGAACCCCCTATCAGAACTACCCGTATTTTAACAGAAGGCAAACAGTACAAGCTTGAGTCATCCTCTCTCTTTCATGACCCAGGAAAAAGTGCTGATTTATATCATATTTTCTCCAGTTAAAAAACTTGTTCTGCATCTGAGCACTTCTGTTTTAACCACAGCCAACTGCCAAGCCCCAAAGTATTGGGATATGGATATTTGGAATGCCTAAATGAAATGCACCTAGGAGGAACGCAGGTATGGGAACTTTATTCCAGGCTGCAGATCATTAAATGGTTTTACTCAGTCCACACTGGCAATTTGGTTTTCATTAGTCAGCATCTTTGCCTCAGAAGAACAAATGCAAAAATTGAATTTTGGCAATGTGCACCAGTGCCCCACTCCAGAAGATGTTTATTAGCTGTCTTACCAGTAAAAGAGCAGAAAGAGGCTTTTCAGAGAGGTTGCATCCTGTCCTCTTGAGCAATCTTTGAGTCATTATCTCAGGATCTGACATTTCAAATACTGTAATAAATGAAACTATTCATTAAGAAACCAGCATTCCATGGTCACCTTCTGATATCTCTGACAGTGTTCTCAGAGTGGGCAGGCCTAGTGAGTTTCTGTTTTGCATATGGGAACCTTTTTCTTTTTACACAGCTGTAGTAGATCCATTGTGACAGTGAACATCTGTCAGGACCGCCAGTATTTTCTTGAAGATACAGGCTCAGTATTTTCTTCATAGCAGTGAAGAATTCCCTGATAAAGATTTGGAAGGTCTTCTCTCTTTAACATCCTGGAGGCAATCCACCTTTACTTTGGATGGGCTTCCCACAGTCTGGTGAAGTGCCACCGCCTGACCAGTTTCCCAGGCAAGGGTGAAAGCTCCACTGCCAGGCTGGGCACATGTCAAATTGCTCTTGATGTCTTTTGTCATCAGCTTTGGGGGGAAAATGTGACAAGGTAGGGAAGATCAACGGGAGTTGATATTCTGGCTCCTGGATCACCTGGAGTGCGCAGCTTGGTACACAAAAGGACTTCGTATTTTCTTTTTAACAAGGCAGAAAGCAGCACTTTTCTGAAGGGAGGATTATGGGATCACTTCAGTGAGGCCAGAATTTTACCCTTCTGCTTCTGGAAGCACCCTGTAAAGAATCTGCAAGTGGAGAAGTGCTTAAGTGAGAGGCAGTGTTGCTCTACTACTGCTCCTGTGCCTGGGGTAGCAGCAGGCTGAAGACATAGGGGAGAGCAATGGGAGCTGCCAGCATGGTGCATAATTTTCAGCTAAGGAGGTCTCTTGCTCAGGTCCTACTCGGTGATCTCCTTGTTACGAGGCAGGTGCAGAGGTCATCATATTTTCCTAGCACTGATTTTCATAAGGAAAGGACTTTATGGAAACTGGCTTAAAAACTGATGCTACCAACACCTGCCATTCATATTTATGTCTCTTTTTAATATCTCTTTACACAATGCTGATACAGCACAATCTCTATTCTACAATATCCTTCCAAAAAGCTAAACTTTGCCAAGAAATTTCACACAACCACATGTAGAAATAATCAGATAAATCTCCAGCAGAAAGGGATGAACTTTTCTGTGTACCTTTTGGTGGCTTGAAAGGTTCTCTCTGTCCTTTATGCCCACAGGTATGCCAGCACCTTATAAAGAGAGATGAAAATTCTCAACATGTTTTTTGCCCATGGGCTCACTCTGATGCATGGAGCATGCCCAAGCATGCTTCTGATGCATGAAGCAAGCCTCTGACCACTGCAAGTCCTTGAAGTGAATGACAGCTTTAACTGCCTGGGAATGCACTGAATTTCTCTGCACTGATCAATTACATCCCACTTGCTGTGAATGACCAACCTCCTAAGCCATAAGTTGCAGGACTGCACTGTTTTCCTGCAAGGGTCAATACTGATTCTTTTTCCCAATCCAGATTCCAAACCTCAACTCCTACCCAACACTTATAGTAACCTAAATATCAGGACTGACAAGAGTGTTACCTTTAAATACAAATGTAAGATAACCCGTACTTGAGCTACAGTGATACTAGCAGCTTATTAATGGTACATGGATGAGAGCCATTCAATACAAGTAAGTAATTTTCCTCCTTCCTAATAAAGCAGCTTTAACATGTTCTTCTGATAGGTATTTTTTGAAGATGAGACTTAAAAAAACCCCCATAGCTATTTGGATCATCTGACTCTGTACATGTGAGCTATGTGATTCCTCTTTCCTGCTCCTGACAACAGAATCTCTTTTGCTTGTTACCCTCACTTTGTTGCTACAGATACTTCTATGTAGCTTTTTGATATCAACTATGGAAACCATGCCAGCTTCTCCAAAGTAGGTTTTGTTGGTAGCTTGTCACAATTCAGTGGTGACACGAAACTCAGTTTCATTCTTGCATTTTGGAGCAAGTTAAAACGCTATGTGATATTTAAGGACCCCTTGTCCTTTAACTCATAGCTGTTTGCTATTGTACTTTGGCAGCTTCTTTGGAAACCAGCAAAAAAGAGTTGTTTCTGTGGAAGACCTGAAGTCATGAATCCTGCTGTGCCATAGAGGAAGATGCTGTTGGGCCTTGCCATATCCTGGTGAATCTGATACTTGCTGGGAGCTTTGGCTTTCTGGCTGCTGCATGCATCTGTGCCTTTTCTTCCATTCCATTTCCCCCTGTGTTTCTGGCCCGTATTCAGATTCCCTCTTACATTGCCTTTGTCCAAGACCATTTTTGAAGTAGCACCTGGTGACCCAGGTCCCCAGTTGGCTTTAAGGTCTGTAAAGAGGCTGGTGTGACAGCTTTATACCTCTTGGTATAGAGGTATAGAGTGGTAGTTGTTTCTCTATCCCACCTTCAAAATCCAAGCAATCCTGCTTGCCTCTCTCTTTCTTGTGGTCCCCTATCTCCACCTCAGGCATATCGTGCTGCTTCCATGTTGCTCCCTTGCTCATGGCCTCCAGAAGGACTGGCAGAAGAAGGGGGCAGCAGAAGAGCACTGCAGGGTGTGCTCCCTGGCAAACAAGAGAGCTGATCCCATGGGACATTCCTTCCACCAAATGGATTAGATGACAAGAAAGGGAAAAAAAAAATCTGTTTTAAACCTGCACCCCACAGAGACAGAGCCACTGACTGCCCAGGTCCTCCCTCCGGTCATTCCTGCAGGCCTGGAGACAGGCTGCCACATAGAGAAGTTGGAGATAGAGGCTAATGGAGAAGGAAAATCAAAGCCCTCTCCTACTGCTCAGGAAATAAACTCTGTTTATCCCAGAGGCCATGAAATATGTGCCTTTCAAAGACAGACATTGGTAACACATTCCTACCTAAGTCAGGGCCCGCAACACATCTTTCTGATAAATTCAGTATATTGTCTCAGCTTGTGCTTCAAAAGGACTTTGAGGTCTCAGATGCTGGCAAGCTACTTTTTAGCACTCAGTGCCATTCATTGCTGCTTAGTATGGTGGGAGAGATGAGTGGCTGTTCTACTCAGATCGTACCTCACTATGGCATTTCCTTAGCCATGTCAGAAAAATTACAGGCAAAACAAAACACCTTTCAGCGCAAATTCCTTTTGTTAACAGGCAACCATATTTCCCATAATGTCTGAGCAAGAGACAATCACTGCCACAACTGCTTGGGTGGGGCCGCTGGAATCTGGAAGGATGAAATCATCACACATCCCACCACCCCACTCTCTTTGAGACATTTCTGACTAGGCTCATATGATGTGGTTGCCTCCAATTAGGAGGGACTGGGATCAGTGATTCAGAAGGTCACTTCCAGTCCTGCAGCCCTTAAATAGTATGGAAAGAGTAAGTCTGAGGTTCTAGTAGAAGGCAACAGTAATTGTTAAAAATGGCTCAGGGCCTGGAAGTGTGTGACTAGGGCAGGAGAGGGGAGATTGTGGTCCCAGCTGTTGCTTAACTGAAATCATTAGTCTTTAATACTGCTGTCCTTTATGATCTGAGGAAGTCTGTCCCCTGGGAGCAATGTCTCTTCCCAGCCTCTGTAAGTCCATGTGCTCTATGTGTATCATTGACTCATGTTGGCTACTGGCAGTCAGTCTGGGTCAGCACAATACGCACACTGACACAGTGATTCAGTGTCATTAGAAGTGGCCAGTATCCAGAGTTGTATCAGTTGCTCCTAGGTCAAGATGGATGTACTTGTGACGTATGTAATTTTCCCTTTCCTGCACTCTCATTCTGTCCTGGGAACATGTCCTTGTAGGATGCAATAGGTACTCTTGCACCTTCTGGTCCAACCCTCTGCAGGGCAGTTAGAGACTCGGGAGTATGCTTGTATAATGTAGCTAACTGGTTGGGAAGGCTGCTTTGGGAGCCTTTGCTCCTTCAAAAACCACAAAAGTCAAGCAGTCTAATTGACTACCACAAAATAAACCTCTTCCTTTCCCACATGCATAGCCAATATTAAACAACATCCTCTTGTCCAAATTGGGACAGATCCCTGCTCACCTTGGGCACATAAAGCCTGGGAGGAACTTTCTTGCACAGGATATTAGACCATAAATATTTATGCTGAAATATGTTTATATGGATGTTTATATTCACACGTAATTATGCAGCAGTGAGGCATTTTACAGGCTTGTCCTTTCCCTGTCTTCAACAAAGATTGCCTTTAATGTCCCAGTGATGTACCAGTTCAATGTTTACATCTCTCTTTATTGTGAAAGCAATTGTGTGATGTCTGACAGCAGTATTTCCTGTCTGTTGTTATATGCAACACCATCAACTTATTTTCATTTCCTTAAAGAAGAAACCTGCATTTGTGCTCTCTGAAGGCAAAAAAAATAATTGTATAAAATGTGTTTCCTGAGGAGTAATTTCTGGGCATGATATGATGCCAGTCTTGAGCCCTGATGCAGAAAATTGTTGTTCTGTAAGTTATTACTGCAAGTTCCTCCTTTAGCCTGCAGCTGCGAGTGCACGTACTAATAACTCAGCAGAATAATACATGTGGTAAGATATTCAGCTTTACCCATGCATTCTTTCTCCTCTGTTTTTGCAGAGTTCCCCTTCTTCTTACAGTTAAGCCTGGACATATTTTTCTATTTTAAATTTTCCAATGATTTGTACAAGAGAGTATTAAATTGCTAAAGGGCATATTAAGTATTACTGCTTTGTTAAACTTGAATGAAGCAATGCAAGTCTGGAACGCATTTAATAAATCTGCAGCCTGATAAGCAAACTTTCCTTGCCGAATCTGACATTCCTTTGCACTAATCACCTATGTGAAAGAGCTGCTTCTAATTCTTTTACTCTTTTAACTTTCTCACCCCAGGACTAAAACCAGCTGCAGGCTTCCCCTTCTCTTGGCATCGTATTATTTAAAAACCTTTCCACAGCCTTCAGAGGAAGGTGTGCGGGAGCTGGGCACTGTATAGGCTGCAGATCTATCCACGTTGCCTTGCTGGAGCACCCCTCGCTTACATTTTTCCAGCTTTTTTTTTTTTTTAAATAAGTTGGACAGTGAGCACATAGCATGCTCAGCTTTGAGGAAGGCTCACAGTGAGTATGTGGAAGCTGTATCAAGCAGTGGTATTCACTGATCAGGGTGTCAGTGAATGCAGGAAGAAGAGATCAAATCAAGCTACCTAAAATTGCCTGGGAAAGCTCAGAGATTTAAGACTGATTTTTATTTAACCTATTTTTTTTAATTGTTTTTTCACTTGAAAAGCCCATAGGTCATTTCCAGGGTGATTCATCTCCTTTATTTCACTCACAGGAGGAGTGGCCATTGGATTAGGCTCCATGAGGAAAAAGCTTGTGAAATGTGAGACCATTACAGTGGCTATGCAAGGTGGCAAATCAGTTTTGATGGATGACAACTCTTCCAGAAGGCTTTGTTTTGCATTTTATTTTCTTCTACATGGTAGTGTATCCCCCACCATGTCTGTCCTTCTCATTCACTGTACCTTCTTGCCTCACAGAGCTGTTCTGGCCTGTCTGCTGCATGCTACATTTCTGTTTAGCATATTAAATGAATTGTCAGAAAGATTACGAAACCTGCTCCAACAGAGATTTCACCTCTTGTGAGAAGCCTGTATAAACTCTCAGACCTGTTGATAAAACAGTAGAGAAAATCACCAGGTCTCTATGATGAAAGCTTCTGCTTTCTTGTATCATGTGATAAATAGCCTTATTAAAGTCAACACTTCTTGCCCATGATAGCCTTTTGCACAGTCCTAAACCCTTGATCCTCAGCTGGAGGGCAAGGCTGACAACAGCAGAGCATGTACACAGCTACCCCACTGCCGTGCTCCTGGAAGAGCTCCTGACAATTATTTTATTCTTAAAGCTGTCCCTGTGGTGAGTCAGTGAGGTCAAAAATTCTCTGATTCGATTTAATTCCTCCATTTAATGTCCCCCTTTGCAACATCTCAGAGTAGTTTCATTGTAAGGGATGTGAAGAAAGACAATAAAATATGTGAGCACTACTTTTGTGGCCCTCCAGCCAACAGTGCTTCACAGAACAGAAGCGCTTTTCTTTGTGGAAGTCTGCCTGCTAAAGGATGCTCAAATGACTCATGCTGAGGGGCTGGCAAACTCAAGGGGAGTTTCTCAAGTCCCTTGACAGCCTTCATCACAACAGCAAAAATCATGGCTGTTGCCTGAGACCCCAGGCTATCCCTGTGGTGCAGCATGGTGCAGTTGTATCTGCAAGGGCTCCCAGTTCCTTCTCACAGGGCTGTTAGCAGAATGATGTATGTAAAAAAGCCCATTTCTCACTGCTCATCCATGTGACAATCCATCCAGTCTGTCCTGTTATGTGCCACTGTATCCCATTACCACCTGGGCACTCAACCTCATGCCCAGGAAGAGCTGGGGAACAAAGAGGAGGGTGAACAGGCAGAGAAGATAATGGGATTTCTGCCAGGTAGCAGGAGGATAGGACACAACCTTTTATTCAGGAGAAGAGAAGGGCAAATGGTGACAGTAAAATGGTAGCTACAGGACTGATGGTTGAGTCCCAGAGCTTAGTGTGTCCTTCTCCTTTAATATGGATGTACAGTAAAGGGTACCCATGCCGCGTGCCAGAATGGCAGGACAGAAAAGGAAAGCCAGGGCAAGTACTGTATTGACAGCAGGAGCACAAGGCTCCTCATGCTTTTCTGATGACACGTTTCAACTCAGATCAAGCTCTTTAGGAGTGAGCTGCCTCATGTGTCACAGCCCTCAAATCCTTGGCCTCTGCACTGAGACTACCAATGAGAATGCCAGCTATGATGGTGGGTTTATTTTCACTGGACTGAATGGACTTCCCTCTCATTCCACAGAGAGCACGAGACAGCTGTAAGTTAGCAACAGCTTTTCCTTGGAGAGGGGCCCAAGGCATAAGATTTAAACCACCTAATCTCTCTCTATGCCCATGTCCCGGGATCTATGTTCTGTCCAGACCAAAATAGCAAACAAGGAACCATGGGTGAGTTCACCTAATGAAAACTGCACATACTCCATGAGGTGTTGCTGGAAGAGAGGTAATGGGAAGGGGAGTAAATATGGGAGAAGGCTCCTGTTTGAAGTGAAGGAAGAGACCCAGGCTCCCATTCCTGAAGTGAAGGCTGGATATGTCACATGCTTCTAAATGTGCCCAGCAAAGCTGGGATTATAATAGTGAATGATCTCTCAAGAGAGCAGTAAGGTTCAGTCTATTCATCTTTTCTGGGCTTTGATGTCACCAGAAGAAAGGTACCATCTGTGCGGAAGTTTAATTTGTTCTTCCCACTGCCAAAAGTCAATGAGAATATGGTTTTGTAGGTTTGATGTTTGTTCATCAAAGGTTGTTACAGCCCCAGCCTGGAAAGGACTTTTCATAGCCTTGGTTTCTTTGGTTGGTTCTTGAAAGCAAGCTGTATATTATCATTTCAGTACTCAGCAAGGAGCTTCATCCCTCTTCCTCTCTCCTCTAGCGTGCCTGACTTTTGCTCTGATCTCCAGAGACGTGGCCACTCCCTGGTTTTTCTCTTTTAATATCCCGCCACATCTCACACCATCTCCCGACCGTAATCTCTAGCATTTCTCGGTGTCTGAGTGCTCGCTGCCAGCCAGAACTGTTTGTTCAAGCAGCCCCGGCTTCATCCCGGCTCTCTCGGGCAGGTCCCTTCCCCTTCGCCCCGGCCAGTCCTCCTCACCGCTGCTGCCCTGCAAGTACCCGCAGCCCGGCAGACGCCGCCGGGCGGGAGCGAAGCTGGGGCGCTGCCGCCAGCGCAGCCCGAGTGCAGTCCCGGAGCCGGGCCCGACTGCGACCTTCGGGGGCTGTTTCGCGGCCGGGAGACATCCCCGGCGCTGCTCCATCTGCCCTGGCCCGGGCGGCGTGGGGGGCTCGGCGGGTGGGTTTGGCCGCGGCCGCGGCTCCCTCTAGTGCCCGCTCGGCACCGGGCAGCGCCCGAGCCCGGTGGGAGCGGCATCGCCCCCCGGGCAGGTCCTCCGCGCCGGCTGTGGCTCAGGGGGCAGCGGACACCGCGTGTCTCCGCGCGGAGAGCACGGTTGGGGTTATCCACTCTTTCCTCCAAGGCAGTAATTCCGGGAAAAAAAAAACCCAACAGCCCACTTCAAAAACCCTGGGGGAAAGGAAGACCTTCACCGCTTGCATGAAGGATCATTTGTTCGCTTTCCCCTGCTTCTCATTATAAAAGCTATTTTTCCCAAAACAGGATGTTGGGCCAGGGGAGGTAATATAAACAGATGCATTCTTTGAAAGCCTGTGGTGCATTTTTGTGGAGCACAGGCTCAGCATTGGAAATGCGGAGACCCATGAGGTGTGGGAACAAGGCAACACAGCAGTAGGAGGAAAAACCCTTCCTCTGAAAAGTGAGTCAGCCCAGAGCCTCCCTTGACTTTGTTGAGAAGCAGAGGTCACAAAGTTGAGATTGAAAGGTGAAGAAAACCTTTAAAAACCGCTGATATTGGCAGCTTGATAGAAGAAAGCTTGAAACAATATTATAGGCAGCCTTGCTTCCTTTTAAAAATGTGCAGCATTTTGGACCAGCACGGACATTTGCTGACCAGAACCAAAAGGAAGAAAGGATCCCGTCCCTAATCATCTCCCTCAGTTTGGTTCCAGCACCTGAAAGCCAGTGACTTCCAGGGTTATTAAGCAGTTTCACCTGGTTCCATCACTACATCTGGATCCAAGTTGAATATTTTTCCCACTGCTGTGTGCTCCTGTCTTTTATCAGGTGTGGGCTTTTCACAAAGTGTGCCCTCAGCATCAGGGGCAGGAACAGTGGAGCCAGAGAGACTGTGAGTGGCCTTTCTGTCAGCTCCCTTATGGATATCCAGCTGCTCGAAATCTACACCAGGAGTGGCTTTCCTCACTCCACTTATACAGGGTTCCTCCGCTCCTTACACCCTGCCATGCACTTCACCTCTTTTCTGGTTTCTCTGCTCTGGTCTCTAAACTTTTTTCAAACTTTTTAGAAGCAAAATTCTTCTCTCTTTTGTTCCTAACCCCCCTGTGGACCTCCAGAGGGCCACAGTTAGTGTTTTAAAGCTATACACATATACTTGCTTATGTTCCTATGCAGTGAACAAACCAAATACATGCTGACTGCCTAACTGCAGTGCTATGGTGGGAGTTTGCCATTTCTGTGTGTGCCAGCCTGGTTTGGCTCCACTTCACTGCTTCAGATTGTGGTTCCCTTTAGGGTGGCACCTTCACATAGGCTCCATCGGCCCTGAACAAAATAATAACCATTTAGACAGTCTCCAAGCCTAAAGTCCCAACAGCTAATGCAGTGCTTTCCCCAGAATGAGTCCTGGTGCAAGGTTCAGGGCTTGTCCACACCATTTCTCTATCAGATCTCCTCTATAGCAATGCAAATGGGAATGATGAGTAAGGGAGAAATACTTCTTTTGACTCACTGGACTAAAGCAAACTGCTTTTAGAGGGAC
The DNA here is from genome assembly GCF_003945725.1 of Corapipo altera. Classification (NCBI taxonomy): domain Eukaryota; kingdom Metazoa; phylum Chordata; class Aves; order Passeriformes; family Pipridae; genus Corapipo; species Corapipo altera. The sequence continues at coordinate 28,645,522 of NW_020884874.1, forward strand.
TGGCTGGAAAAAACAATGGATACTTGGGTTTGGTTCGGCTTACTAATTTTTTCTAAAAAATTCATCTAAACCAAAATGGCTGGCATGCACTGGAGAGGAAGGAAGAAGGGAAAGCTAGCTGTTCCTATCCATGGAGCACTGCAGTCTAGGCCTCCTCAGCAAGAGGCTCCTGCAGTTTAACCTGCACTCATTCCCATCTTGCATAAGGCTTCCTCTGCATGCCAAACATTTTTTTTTCAGCATTTTCTGTTTCAATTGAACATTAACACCATGAGGTAAACATAATATTATTATCAATACTATTTGTAATTATTATTACTATTTTATCTTAAATATTGCTGGTAAGAGGAGTCTTCAAGGATATGACATGTCACTGCTGGCTTCACAGTACATAAGGGCTGGCCAAAACCTGAAGGGCTATTTTGAGGAAGGTAGGGATTACCTGTTGTGTTTCAACAAACTTTTATCAGCTCACTATCTGGCAGGAAAGCGAGGAAGATTTTCCCATGGAAAATTCCCCCAGGGAAATTCTCAGAGCCTCCTTTTCATTTCCAGAGGAAGACAAATTAGTTTAAAGTCCCCAAGTGGTTTAGAGAGCTGCATTTCCAATGGTGCTTGGGCTCCTTTCTGGGTCTGGGACTGACACAGAAGGAGGGAGGTGGAGGCTGAAGTGTCAAGGGCACTCTGAGCAGTTGCACCTCGGCTGAATTGTGAGGTGTATGGGGCACTTGCCAGTGGGATCAGTGGGAGGCAGAGCAGCACAACTCCTGTTTGCAGAGACTGCACATAAATAAGGCAAACAGTGCAGGCATTTGGGTTTGCAAAGTCTGGCTCCACCACAGCTATTGTGATCCCCGTTATTCAGGAATTCTACAAAACCGTACCAATTCTCATAAAAGTTTTGCAGAGTAGATAAATACTACACTCTAGCATTCACGGTGAGGGGAAAAGGAAAGCTTTACGCAATTAGGCTGGGCCACACAGCGATTCGGCAGCAAGCTGGGCTGCCAGCTGTGCTGGGTTCCAAGGCATCCATGCCTGCGACAGCACCAGTACAGCCGCTGTAGCCTGGGTGGAACCTGAGGGGGGCCAGGGAGGGGGCACTGCTGGACCACATCCAATTTTTAAGGAAAGAAAGGATCTGACCTGCCTTATGTTAGCAGGAGCAGCAGCTTTCTGAAAAGATGCTGACCTGCAGCTAGATGTATTTTCCTTGGATTGCTCCAGTAAGCTTTGCTATCGGTTTTGCACTTTTACATCTATTTTGCAGAAAAGTTAGAAGCTCTCAACTTTGGTCTGTTCTTGGTCAAGGTTTTGCCAATGCCTCTGTTCTCTTTCCTGTAGTGAGAATATAGAAATGGGCTAGGTCTCATCTTGTCTTCCTTGCTGGAGCTGGTTGTCATGGTGCTCTTCCCTACAAAAGACGAAAATGCTTTAGGCTCCTTTTGTTTGGCCAGTACATGCCCATGAGCATTCAGAGTAAGTTTGGGAAGAAGCCCCTTCCCCTGGGCTAAAAAGAGGACATTCTGTTTTCTTTCCGAGAAGTAAAAAGCTTTTTTCCTTTAACTCAGCAGATACTGTTTTGGAAAATCAGAGCTGACTGCATGCTAATTCCATCTTCTTCTCCCAGTTTTGGAGTGATAAGACATGTGTGATGCTGCTTGACACTGTGATATTTATAAGACAAAGTAGAGGTCAAATTTGCTGAACGTTTTCCAAATTCCACTGAGGTTTATCACAAAGAGCCCCATGCACAGACACAAGTGGCGTGACTGACAAGGGCTGGATTGTGGAGTCACTAGAAAGCTTAGTTTCCAGCTAGTGCTGATGGGCCAAATCATGTTCTTTGGGGCAAAACCTGCTGGAAAGCTACAATTATGCAGAGACTCCAGGGAGCTTTCACAGCAAAGTTTCTAACAAGAAACCCCATTGTGAGGAGCTGGGTTTTCATGCTTTAAGGAGCAGCACTGTCCTCTTTCAGCATTGTCCTGCCTTGTTCTTGTGAGAAACAGCTCAGAACTAAGCTGCTGTGGGGCAGGCAGGAGCCTGCTGCCCTCCCTCCCCTGCACCCTGACACCTCCCCTGGATCTCTGCAGCCTCTTTGGAAGAGAGGTGCTGCTGGGCTTTCCTTGCCAGCTTACTGTCCCAAGAAGTGCAGGAAGGAAGGTTTTTTCCCACAGCAAGTGCTGACAGGACTAGCACAAACTTGTCCAAGGGAGATTTGGCAGAAATGCCCACCAGCTAGCTACAATTGAGGAAACGGCTCTGTTTTCCCTCACCCCATTCAGACACCAGCCTCCGGGCCTGATGCTGACACTCAGTGTCTCTTCTCATATCAGAGGACTGATACTACAGAGACTTCTTTGCACCCTGATGGGCTCACCTGCCAGTGCATTTCAGCCTCCCGGCTCCAAGCCAGAGGGGACGGATTTGGCATTGCTAAGCCTCAGTTATTTCAACGGAGACAGGCCAGGACTCGCCCTAATACTCAGAGCAGAAACCAGATCTGGAGCAGGAACGAAGCTGACACCTGCAAGGTGGGCTCAAAATCAAGAACCTTCTGCCAGCATCAAAGTTTAGAACAAGGTTCAACAGCTCATGCTCCTCCACAGACACTTGGACAGAGGATTATATCTACATTTGCTCAGTCTTCCTTAAAATGCTCTCCAAAAGACATGGGCAAAAGCTTTAATGATGTGTACTGTCCAGGTAAGGAAAGGAAAGAGAGAAGATGAGAGGAAAGCACCGTATCTCTCAGGTGAGAGGCATATGCCCCTATCTGGTAGCTGGAGAAGCTATCAGAAGTTTGTGTTTGTCGGTACACCAAACAAAACTGACTACTCAGTGAACTGAGTGAGAACTGTCTTTTCACTCTGTGTTGGTGTTGGTTGCTGAACATTAAGGCATTGCATCATGTTCCCAGTTTTTAAGCATGGTGGAAAAACAAAGGAAAACACAACTTAAACTACATACGTGAACACAGGTCTGATGACTTTTCAGGTAGACTACAAGCACCATATATTGCAGGAGAAAATGTGTTCATATTCTTGCCAATGGCTAAACCTACAAGATGTGACTTCAGCCACCCTCCTATCTGCTTATCTGCTCTTACTACTACAGGAACACCTTTCCCAAACATAAAGCCACCTTACAGCCATGCTATTTCTGCAGGTGTTTATTATGCAGCTGAACAAACAAAACTTGGAATTAATCTTTATCCCCAAAGGACATAAATAGTCTGATGAAGGGCTAAAAAGTTATTCATATTTAGGCAGTTAACTGAAAGGTTTTCAGAGTTTTAAGAAAACAACTCCATGTAACTAATATCCAATCTTAGAGCAGAAAAGAAAGTTCAAGGATTAAGACACTTGACTAAATTATCATTGTTGCTTTTTCACAACCTTCCTGTGTGACATTCGGAATATCACTTACCCACTTGATGTATCCATTCCCAATGTATGAAATGCGGATAACAGTACTTCTTTACCTCCACTGTGGACCAAAAGATAAAGACAATAATCATTTTCCAAGATGCTCAGACAATATGGTTAGTGAAGAAATACCCTGCACAGACTGACCTTGGGAAAATACAGCAAATATGGCCTATGGTTTGTTCAAACACAAACTAATGGAGAAAGTGAAAATGGAAAAGGCTCAGAGCTCTTCTGTGAAGCATTGCCACTTCTTCTAGCACATTTATCCAGCATGATCTCGAGACTCTTGTCTTCTTTGGGGAATCAGAGACTAACAAGTACAGCTGATTTCCCCTCCCTGAGCTTCCCACCACACAAACTAGATAGGAGGCTCCTAGAAGAGAAATTCCTGTGTGCTGTGGGAAGCCATACCCTGGACTTTCGCTCTTGTGTCTGCCACAAACTGTAACCACCTCTGTTTCTTTCCTGCACCTAAACTGGAGACAATCATGAGATCAACACTGGAACATGCTCCCATGATCCCTGAGGTTATCCAAAGTCTCCTGTAGTAAACTGGAAAACTGCGGGAATACTTTCCCTTGTGGCACAGTAACTAAATATTACTCTGCTTGTCAGCAGCACCATTATGCCAAGGGTTCATTTCACTCTGCTCGTTACTTGCACCTGGAGAGAGTTTTGCTGAAGGATCAAATCTATATCTTCGATCAGCTTCTGCCCATCAGATACAGGAATAGGCTGTGTGCTTATATTCTATCAGATTTCTGAGGCGGAGTGGCAATTTGAAAGAATACTGAAAAAGTAAAAAAACCAAACAGTAACAAATCACAAATCTGAAGCAGCATTTGATTTTAAAGCATGGTCTCAAGTTTTCCAGACAAGCCAAAGCCATAGAGTGAGCAACTTGTGCAACACTTCTGCTGGGTGCTCTATATCATGTCGTGTTTAGACCATTAATCTTAACCCTGAACAGCATCGTCTCCACTCCATGTATTCCTGTTAATCTCTATTTTTCACAGCACCAATTGCCCTGTGGTGTAGCTGAATTTTTAGCTTTTTTTCTCCCCATTGTATCCAGAGAAGGAACAGAAGGATGACAAAAGTCTGCATAAAGCACACTCCTACCATGCCTGCCTGCCAGCAGTGTTATTAACCTACCCTTTCACAGCCATGATGGTTAAATACAAAACCAACTCACATTCTCCCTTTACATACTCAGAAAAGGAAATCCACATGTTTATATTCAAAATCCACATTAAAATAAACCACTGGTCAAATCTCGCCATCTTATAGTGTCTGAAAGGCCAAATATGTATTTGCAGAAAACCCTCTTCCTTCCCCATCCCGTTGTCCTCCGTAACAACCTTCCACCCCACCTCCAGACTCTTCCAATATGACAATGTCAGATGTCGGTGCTGTGACACAATCGCTACAATGTGCTGTTGCTCCCATTACACACACCTCTATTTTCTAAAGCTTACAGCTGAGATTTGAAGTTCACTGCATGCTGCAGCTTGGCATGCAATGCCATTTCTGGGCAAACCAAAGAAAACATATGACCATGCAGGGAATTTCTTTCACCCTCAAATGGCCATTTCTCATAGATCTGCCTTCTAGCACCCTTCCCACCATACCTGTGGGCACCTAAGCAGTGCCTAACTTTGCAGAGTCCTCTGGGGACCCTGCAAAAGCACTTCTGGTGATTCCAACACCACTAGACAGGCACTTCCAAGGCTCGGTAACATCCTTGTTTTTCCCATGGAATCTGTGTATGAAGGTCTATATGTAGCAATGCTTAGTTGTTTACTCTGGTCTTGGCTCATGCAAACAGACTGATCAATAGAATTTTATATGTTTGCTGAACTCTTTGCAATAAAGGCCGGTTCCTTAAAAATAAAACAGAAGGAATGTTGTAGTATTGTATTATAGTATTCTAGCTCTCAAAAATGTTGCTGTGTTGTTTTAGGCTAATGGTCTAACGTCACAGATGTTCCCTTTCTTAAAACAGAGGGAAAGATCAGAGCATCATTACCCTTAACTGGAAATTAAATTATTTTTTAAGAGGATGTAGAACTTTACTCTTTGGCAGACAATGTTTTTTCATTGATAAGAGGACCAAGGTTGGCATGCAGTGTGGTTTGCTCTGTTAGTCAAAAAACATACCTTTACATTAAATTTTCTTGCGTCAAATATTGAAAGGAGGAAGAATTCTACAACTGGGATCCACAGATCTGTTCTCCAGCAGTTAAAATTTGTGGGTTTGTGTGTGTGTTTATGATACAACGTACCATTCTATGTTGTAACATTCAATCAAATTCATCAAAGGTTCAATGATAAAGAATTGCAAAGAAACTGAAATGCTTCAAATCAGGTTCACGTACCTTCAGTTCTACCAAGCTACTTCTCTACATACAAGTAGAGAACATTTCAGATACTTGGACTTAGCCTTGCATCACCAACACAGTTTATGTGGAAGACAAGTAAAATAAACAGAAACAAAAAAATGGCACCATTTGTCACTGTCACTTGAAACTTAAGACTAAAATTTATTTTTTCCAGATTGCTGCATTTTAACAATGGTTGATTCTTTCTTTATTGTGAAGGCACTGATGCTTCACTTACATTATAACATCACTCTGACTACTGGAGCTTTTATGCCTGGCCATCAAATACCACATCTAGTAAAAAGCAGTGTATAGGGACTAAGTTGTCTCTCTCCAGGATAAAGCTTCTTTCTACTTAGCAGCCACAGAACACAGACAAGGTATTTCAGGGTCATGACTGCATATCCAAAGTAAGTAAAATAATTCTGACTTCACTCTCACACCTCCAGATAGTTTGAGAAATAGAATTAACCTGGGAGCAACCTGTCCCAGTCTCACTGCTAAAGTATGACTTTAGCGTACTTGATGATACACTGTGCCATCTCCAACACTGTTCTGCTGGGTGCAACTCCAATGTCTTACCCTCAGCTGCTGTACCCAGGTAGGAAAACTAGTGCAAGCAAACCAGGAAGAAATGTGCAAGTTTTATTTTTAAACATCGCTGGACTGAAAAATAGAGAGTCATATGGCTTACTGATATTTCAGAAGATAGTAGTGAATAAGTTAAAGAAGATTTCATCCCAAAACATATGTTGCTTTCATTTATAGCTAAGTTAATGTACACATATATTTTCTTATTTTTATAAGTGTCGAGCACCCATCTTTTTCCCCCCACAAAGATCTACAAGTACATGCATGGCACTTCTTACAAAACTGTCACAGGCTAAAGGCTTGCAAACAATAATTTTTTTGTTTTGAATAAGAAATATTCATCAGATCAAAATATAATCATTTAAATCAACTTCTTCCTGAGCAACTTAGAATTTGGAATGTGCTGAAAAGTTTCAATAAATAAGTCAAAGATTAACCAGTTTAAAATGTACCTGTTAACAGTTACGTAAAATACATTTAATGACAGAGAAATAGGCCCCAGGACCAGGAATATTAGATGCTATGTGCCAGATAAACTTAAGAAGTACCATTCAAGGAGAGGCCAGGTTGATTGTTACGAAAAATACAACAACATTAAAACCTAGCGAGTAAATCATTAAACAGGTTTTGTATTGAGAATATAAGTAGTGATGGTTGAAGATACCATTAAATAAACAGATAAAAACAGACTTTACTGTAAGCAGCAGTGAACTTCCAGGAAGGGTGAATGTGTTAAGTGACTATATTCTGTTAAAACATTGGCAAAAAAAGGATTCAAACAGAATTTCAGAAACATGAGAATACTAGTTTTCTTTCCAAAATATAACAACTCCACAGTGTGTACACTAATCATTACTCTTTCAATGTAATTTCATAGAAACCACTTAAAATATACAATGCAGCAGAATCATATTTTAGCTAATATGTTAGTTATTATCTGTGCCATTTTCAGCTTTCTTTACATGTTCCCCCACAGTAGTGCATTGCTAACACCAACCTGGGATGTTAACTGTGAGAAGAGAATTTTCTTCCTAATATTTTCTGTAAGTTAGCATCTTGTCTTAACACAACTACACTTCTTTATTTTCATTCTCTGTGTGTAGGTAAAGACTGACTGGTGAAGAAGATGGACCATAATGTTTATTGGCTGTCAGCAGGCTCATGGAAGAGGAAACTCTTGGAAAGCACATTTGAGCTTATCCCGAGTTTATATGCTTCATCCATCACAAAATAACTTCTGCCTGTTATTGCAAACTGAAGTATGACCTTGCAGATGGCAGCCGCAGAATCAGAAGCAAAAATTGCTCTGTAGATGTTTGAGAAAGGATATGAGATAGACAGAGGTGGGTTGTCCTCATCCTGGCAAGCAGCTGCATCTCTTCATCTCTGCTTCTTTCCTGTGCTCTAGGGACAGGATTTTTTTGCTATTATCCTCTGTTAGTCCAGCTTCCTCTGGCAACAACAGTGCACAAGAGGCCAAGGCCTCAGTAAGACCCCAAACTCCCCCCTATTCTGCTATGGAGCAGATGGCCAAAGAGCTCTGCCCAGCGCTGCCTGCAGGTCTGTCACTTCTGCACCACCAGTCCTGGCAGGCTGCCAAATAGCTGGCAAGCACGCATGTCACAGAGAACACCACCCTGGGGACACTCACCTTAAAGACAGTATATTGGAGCTATTTCTCTTTCCCCTCCCAGCTTCCACTGATCTCCTTTCTAGTGTTGGTAGATAATACTTGTAGCGATTAACAAGGGCAACTTTCACAGTGACTCTCTTAACAACTTATCATTGAATCAGCTTTGGTTTCACAGAATGTATCTTCCTTTCTTTGTTTTATGATTCTGAAATATTTTAACTAGAGAAGCTGTGTATGTTCACATTATTAATTTTCCCTCTAGCCATGCTAAAAGCAGGAGTTTGGTGTTTGTACTGGTGGGGCAGCTGTGCTCAGCTTCAGATGTGAACAACTAAATTCTGCAGTTGCAGAAATACAGATCATGCTTAATAAGGGTTACAGATCATCTAAGTTTTTTAATTACTTTCTCTCTATATCTTTGGATTTGTGACTCATAAGAAGAAACAAAAATATACAAATACCATTCCTGAACATAAAGACCATATGTTGCACCTTCTCCTTTAGAGTCTAATAGAAATATACTCAACTGCTGAAACAAAACTCTACCATTTAGGTAACTCTGCCTGGCACTTTTGATTTGTTGTTGCCATTCACTGGCCTGGTAACTTTTCCCCCTCTAAGAACTAGAAGGGTTTACCAAAAATATCTGGTTCCTGTAACTTGCCTTACACCCAATAGTATTGATTTGCCAGAATAGCAGCCTCGTTCCTCCTGCACAGGGTAATTTAAGAAGCCATTACAAAGCCCCTTTCTGAGCCTGGTATCCTTAGATGTGCACAGACAAAGCAAGGGCTCTGATTATACCACTGGGACACCAGTGTGCTTTGGATAGAAAGAGGCACTCTTCCCAAATGGCTTACTGCCTGTAGCTCACATAGCTGGTAGTTAATGCCACAGTGTTATGCAATGGAGACCTGTTTCTGGACAAAGAGAGAGATAAGAATCCATAAAATTTACTTTTCAAGACTGCCAAATCTATTCTTTTATATTTTTCAGCTTCCCAAAGGACTATTGTGTATTCCAAAAGTTATTTTGTGATAGATGGTAGGTACTTCCCTCTTGAACCATGCTATAGCAAGGATGCTATAAAGCCGACACCATATAATGAATCAAACCTGCAAAACCAGGTATCTCCCAATGGCTCCAGCATGTGGGAATGGTCTCTTCTGTTCCATTTCAAATCTGCTGCGCATTAATTCAGTCCCTTAAGGAGTTACTTTTAATAATAATTAAAAAAATCTTAAGAAAGCTGGAGGGGTGACCAGAAGATAAAGGATAGTTCTTCCATCCATCACCTTTTATAGATATCCTCTAGCCACTTTTCATCATCTTCTTCCTCGTCATCTATCGGTTCCTCTGTTTCCAGGGGAGAAGGAATGAAGAACTCAGGTCTGGGACGTGGTTTCCTGATATGAGACTTCAGTCCAAACTTGCGCTTTAGCAGGTGGAACTGTTCTTTGACATAGTAATAAAACTCGTATTCATATCTCATGCGTTGGTAGAGGATCTGTATTGCTTCTGGAGAGGGGACGGTTTTTTTCACTGTCACAGTCAGATTGCCAAGTTTCCTATGTTCTGTAAAGAAAGAACAAAAAGCAACATGATGGGTGCTGATTAATGAGACCAGACCTAAACTTTTTTATTAAAACAGTAAGGCATGGCCCTACTGCATTAGTGATACAAATGAGCTCAAGCTGTCTCCTTATAATAAATTTACTTTTAACAAGATGTGAGAAAATGTAGCTGTTTGAAGTCAGACTTGCATGTTTAAATACGGCTAGTTCATACATGGCATTTCTCATTGTTTGCAGTCACTGACGATCTTAATCATCAATGGTTATCTGGAAACACAAATTAGGTCATATGAATTATGAGCATAAACATGTAAAGAAACCCACAATCTTTCCTAGCTTTGGAAATTTGATGCATGCCAAGTATATCAAGCACACCACTGAGCTGAACTAATCAATTATTTCCTATGTGGCATATGGCGACCTGTCTCAGTTGTGCTTTATTATCTAAACAGATATTTATCAACTTGAATCCATCTCAGGCTAGCACTGAAGCATTGCTGGCATCACCACATGACACGTCAAGACTGATTTGTGCCTACTAAATTTCTGATCCTGTTATACCTGTTAATTGAACTAGACTCATCTTCCTGCCATGCCCTGGGACAGGAAAATTTCACTATTTTTTCATCACCTAACAACTTTTGCTTTGGTAAACTGAAATACAACACCCTTATTGTTGATAAAGAATTTGAGCTCCTAACAAAAGAAATAAATTTCCTCTTTGCCTCCTCTCTCAATAAATTAGTCTACCATTGTAGATGAATGTATTTAAACAAGATGTAAAGCAAACTCTCAAGGTAATGATTCTGTTGTTTCTACCAGATGGCAACAGGCTGCCAGAGTATCCTAAGCATTTTGTTTTTCTCCAAGACAGAGATGTAACTGAAAGTCAACTGTGAAGTACAGAGAAAGCTAGAATTACTGACCTATAGTATCACTATATCTCCTCTATCAACTGCAACTTCCTTTAGGAAAAATGGAAATGATTGTTATAAAAATGAAGTACTAACTTATATAATTAGGCTTCCTGAAAGCTCAGTGCTCCAATCCAGTAAGCCTCAGATGTTACTCTAAGAGAACGTGATGTCTATGGAAATGACTGTAGTAGCCTCAGAATACACCTGGGTCCAGACACGGCAAGATGAAAAGGTTTGCATGGAAGTAAGGAGAGACCAGTTAGACATTAGTAAAAAACCTTTTTTGTGGCAAGGATAGTTAAGTAGTGCAGTAGCACATACATGTTACAAAAGCTGGATCTCTGGAGGATTTTAAGAGCAAATTAACGGTTCTGTCCTGAAGAAAGCCACTTGACTAGGGGATGCATTAAGACCATTTTCTACAACTCTAAACCCAAGAGATTAATTTAAATCTTGTTGGTCCTTATTTCACTTCCTTGGTCTTCGCTACAACAGCAAGGTCTGCATGAGAACTGGCGGGTTTTTTTAGTGGTTTTTTTTTTGTTTGGGTTGGTTGGGGTTTTGTTTGTTTATTTGTTTGTTTTTTAGGATAATGTCTTGGCTTCTGCTGCTCATTCTTTCCCTAGTATTTATATTTGTGATGCCTCATATGCCACACAGAAATTCACATGTTCTACATGACTACATAGATAAACTGTTGCAGTGAAGAAGAGCTGGATTTTAAAATGGAAGTTCTGCAAATTGGAAGTATTCAAAAGGGTCAGGTCACGAAGGATGGCAAAGAAAAAACTTACAAGGAGTAAGCTGACAACAAAGAACATTTCATGTTTCCAACTGGGTTCCAGTGGCAGCAACTACTTCCACTTCCAAAGGGAGTCCCTGAATCAAAATGTGATTTTACCACAGGCAGAGTTTTACTCACACGGGCAGAACAAACTGAGGTCTTCTCGAGCCCCTGCCAGTAAAGCTTAACATACGTTTAACAGCTCTACAGAGAAACATGTTTCCATAACTGGTTACCATAAAGCTAAGGGATGCATTGATGGTTCCTAGTAGGAAAAGTGAGTTGTTCTTGGGATGCCACAAGCAATATATTTATTCAAGAGAAATAATCAAGAATAACTTCTTAGGGAAGAGAGGAATTTTAAGCAAAGGCAAACTCTTTTATTCCAAGAGGTAATAAAAGATGAGTAGGCCCATCTAGCAAACACAACAGCAATGATTTTTAGGCAAGAAGTTGGCACAAGATTTTAAATCTTGAAAAGTATAACAGGTGGGCAGAGTATAGCAGTGTGAAAATGAACTGTTTTCTTTAAATTTTAAAAGATTAATATACATATAGCTTAGGGGTATCCACACCTATAAACAAATTTGATTTTCAGTCAATGGACACACATTTTCCTCTTTCAGAGTAAAGGAATTGGAGAAACACAACTGAGAACATTTTAATAATACTACATAAGACAAGTGCTGTTGGGCTGGACATTCTCACATTCATTGGACTTCATTGCATCATACACATCTGGTGCAGAAAAAAAAGTTATATCGGAAATAGCTATTCTCCCTCTCAGTCTTGCTTACCAACTGCCCCAGAATAATTTGAAATTTAGGAAGAATATGATACAAAGACAGAATATGTTGACTGGCTTAGCCAGTGCAACAGTTTTCTAAATCACAAAAAAATTATTTAAAGCACTAATTCTATTCTGCATTTGTACTTTCAATTCCTTCTCTAAAGGACGAATGGTTTTCATTAGTTGGTAACAATTAAAACATGTGGTTGTGTAATTAAATGGAACTTTCACACTAAACTTTTTAGTTCTGAAATCTCTGTCTCTACTTGCATACTGAAGTAAAAACAGCTTAGTAGACAGAGTTCTTTGTTCTTAAATTACAGTCATGTATGGTGAAATATGCTCTAGGTAACCTGACTGTTTATCAATTTGTTTAGTTTTATTTCGATAGGAGTACAATGATTAAAATATATAAAACCAGAAAACCACAGATGCAATTTTTAACGTGCTGTTTAGCTAAGAAAAAGTATAGGGGAAGGATCGTGAAATGCTTGCATTTGAAACAGACATTAGCATAGAACTAACCTGTAGTTAGTTTGGTGAAAATATTTTGGTGAAAATATTTGTGTTTCCTAAGAGCTTATTCTCTTCTATACCACCTTTACCCATAGACCAGAATAGACTAACAAATTTCTCATATTTTTAAATTCTCAGTCAAGTTGTCCAAGTTGCCTTCAAGTTGCCATTGATGGGTATGAGATGACCACACTAGGAAGGCCACTGTACTCAGTCTGTCCTTGGGCGAGAAGGAAACTGCTTCCTTATGATTATTGAGTGCTTCAAGACATTCCTTTCTGGTGCTTAGCTCCTGCCAGCTTTGCAGTCTGGTTTTCTTTACAAACTCAGCAGCAAATATACACTACTAAATATTGCATTTATTAAGCTTAAGCCTTTATACTGCTTGCCAACTTCATTTTTATTTTACGTAAGTTATTTCTGTTACAGAAAACTCCATTTAGTTCACTGGAAAAAGCTCTTTACTTATACAGTCCCTCCAGGACTCCATGTGGGAAAAGCCACTTTCACAGCTCCAGCTCCCTTCGGTGGCTGCTTCTCCCAGGAGAGAGAGGCACTTGTGCTCAGCCCAGGAGCGCTGCCAACAATGACAAGGTGAAAGGACTGTTTTCTTGGAGGGGAAGTCAGTGGGGGCAGGACTGGCCAAAGGCAATGTACTGGTGGTGTGCCAGGCAGGGAGCAGCCCAGTGCTGCAAGCCAGCACAATACGCTCCTCCTCTGAATTTGCTGGTACAATGGCATAAAGAGGTTTCTGGATGTGTGCAATTCTTCTTCACTCTATGTGCACACCTATGGCTACAGAAGTATACATATAACAGACAGAAACACACATACTCTGGCAGGCTGCAGGAGCAATGTAAATTTTCTGGCTCCTGTTCATTTGCCCTGCAGCATCATGATCAGTAACTTCAGTGCATTAAGAGTTGTGAGGTGTGGGTTGTTGGATGGCTCCAGTTGGGACTGTGCCTGGCTGTAGGCTGAGCCTTTTGATAAAACAAGTGAATTCTACCTTTTTTTTTGCACTTGAGTTTTATTTAGACTGGTTTCTAAGCTTAAATATCTTAAAAGGCTCTTTAGTACAAATATGAATGAAATCACAGAACTACCCCTTGAAACCGTAAGCACCTCTCTCCTCATCAGAGAAGAAAAATGGAAAATTAGGTAGATCTGGCTTAAAGCCAAAATACCAATCTGCATATGCTACATAAACCCAGCTGTTCCACCAAAGGATCCCTATTTTATGACCTTTGAGACATCTAAGCGGATGGAGGGTAACAAACTACACCATTTACTTCTTAGGGTTATTTTTTTAAAACTGTTTGCTTAGGCATTCTTTTAAATTAATAAAAAGAATGTACTATCCAGTAATGCAACTTCCCTGTGCAGCCTGCTCACACTTTGAATTAAGACTAAATTGGTATGCAGATAGGGATGAAGAAAATAAATTTTTTTGGGTAACCAAGTGATGAACATTTACTATTACTTTCCACATACTTTTTTTTTTTTTCAAAAAAAGTAAGAAATTGGCATTACTCACTGCAGCAATCCAAACCATAGGGGAAAATGGGTTTTATACTTTGTGACTCAAAAAACCTTGAATTGCCATATTTAGATAAAATAAACCTAAAGGCATTCTCCACTTCAGAAGAGAATTTCAGCATGACGTCCTCTCCAGCGTCCTGCTGTTTTGGTGGGTGCGATGCAGAGGCTCCTCCTCACTGCTGCTCCTGGATGAAGCCTCAGGAAGCCCAGTACCCTTGGGGATCCAGTGCAGAGAGGTGAGCCTGGCTGGAGGCAGTGCAGGATGGCTGCAGGCCAGTAGAACTGTGGGCTTGCCTGCCTAGTGCTTGCAGAGGAAAACCTCCATGCCGAGCTCTGCTGCTCTTATGGCTGTGTGAACACGATGGCTGTCACAGATAGAGCAAACTCATTTCCTGGAACTACACAGGGAGGCCCTGCATTTCAATCGCATCCAGCTGAGCTACAGCACATACCTACTTCTCCACAGTTTTAAAAGACAATAAATGTATGTCACTGCGGTTAGATGTGACGTACACATCGGTGAGGACCTCTGCTTGATATGCCTCCCAAACGACTGCTGTGGTGGTAAACAGGGCTCTGACGGCTATGCTTGAAATGATCTGCACCCAGAATATTGAACTGCAGCTCAGCAAAAAAATTTTCTGGCACAATTGATCTGCTTTTCAAACTTGAAATTTTTAGCCTGGCTCTTGAAGGATATCTGGGAAAGGACAGTTTGGGGAGAATGGATTAGACATCGATGTGTTGGGCTCACATGTTGTCTTTCCAAAGGCCACAGGACTGCTTCTGCTCAGGAGTCTCAGGCCTGGGGCAGGACCCTGGTTCCATGCTGGAAGAGGGATGGTGCGCTGTAGCTGCACTATGTGATGGAGCACCTTGCATAGGCTCACTTTTCCTAAAGGAAAGCAGTGATGGTGGAGAAAAACCAACACAGTCACCGACCAGGCAGAAGTATATTAAAAATCTAAGCTGATGGAAAAGTTAAGTAGCAATTTGTCCCACAGTATCTACTAAGTTTATCTGAAATACTGTGAACCCCTGTTAATAACATCTTTACTGCTAGCTTACTCTATTCTGCCATTCCCATCAACAAAATGCAGTATAAGTTTTAATAACATGTAGATAAAGATTAGACACTCATGTGCATATTGTGGACAGTTATACTAGGCTGACTAGCAAGGCTTGCTTTGTTTTACCACTTCATCCAGAATTACTGTGCTGCTTTGCTGACATTGGACAACTCCTAACTCTAGGGGATTAGGAGAACTCTAGCTCACTGGCACACAGCAATTTCCTATCTCCTAAAGGTTAGATAGGGATCTCTCTGAAAGGACAGCTCTCCAGAGGTCAAGGAAATACACAGAATTTCACAGATCTGCAATCCTAGGCAAATAGAATGTCCTATTAATTATCAATCAGGGATCTTGAGAGCAAATACACCAGACTGTAATTAGCACACACAGTAAAATTATGTCTGTCAATGACAGAGACTGAAATAGGTGAGACAGATACAGCAAATTCTTTCTTACCACTACAATGAATAAAGCAAGCAGAGGGAAGAATAATCTCACTGTTAACCTAGTATAATTTATTTATATTAACATTGAAAATATTCAGGAAGCTCTGACAATGATAACCTAGCAAAGACAAAAGGGGGGTTGCCAAAACAGAGATTAGCCAGGAAGAGCTCACAGAGATAATCTGAAAGACATGTAATCAAACAACTACTAATGCTCAAGGATGAAAACATCAAGGAGGCATGGCATAAAATCAGCACAAGGAAGAAACATAAAGAAGAAAGAAAAAAAAAAGTTAGTGATAAATGATAAATGTAAGAAGTACCATGGGCTAATAAGGTCTTAAATAACAAAAGAAACATCTTTCTACAGTATGCAAGTAATATATATTTGGAATATATTGCAGAGGTCAACACTACACTGATGTGGCTGTCAACTGAACAATGCAACAGTGATATGCATTCAACAGTGCTCCGATATACCATTTAAGCATTATATCACTATTATGAAACACTTGCCTTACAACACACTCAGCAATGCAAACATATAACTTTCTCCAAACTTTGTAAACAGCTACCACTCTCTCAGTTCTCCTCTCCCCCCAGTAAGTATTTATCATGAAATTTCTAACTCTCCTCCCGAAAACTTCATGGTGTTATGCCTTTGCTCCTACCAGTAACAATATGGATTTCCAGCTGGCGTGAGACACCTCAGCCAACCCTCCCGTACCACACGTTGCCTCTGCTCCTGCCCCCAGCCTGGAAATGTGCTGTATCTCACACAAGATCAGACAACAAATCTCAATGGGATCTTCTAAGAGACTCCTTTATTTGGTGCATTTTTATGTTGCATTCCCAGTTCAGGTAGGTTAGCCCAGAAGGAAAAGAAAAGCTGAAAAATAACCCACATTGGTAGACTGAACAGGCAGATTCTTATGAAAATGTGGTCAGGTACTTTTATAGCCATTAAGCAACTTCTAAGTTGAACTAGACAGACATGGAGGTGCCAAAACCAAAGTCATCTGCAGAGGAAATGCCAGGATTGTCTAGTTTGAATTGCCAAAAGAACTGCTATGGTTGCAGTTCATACACAATTTCTAATGTATCTTTAATAGCTGCTTAAGTGTTATTGAATGAGTCCAGTCAAATTTGGATCTGACAAAACCACAGTTTAAAAATAGGTTCTTACAGATTGCTTGTGAACAGTGTTGCATAGTAGGTTATGTAGATAATAAATAGCATTATAACTTTTTTGCAGAGAGAAGAGAGAGTTGCAGTGACCGAGACAAATTTCAGCAATGCTTATGAGCAGAGAAAGCTTCACCACAGCAATGTCATGCAGAAAATCTGCAGAGATTCAGCCCAGGACTTGAGAATCTAGAGCAGGCATATTGCCTTTGTGCTTCGAGTCACAGTAGGTTGCTATCTGTGATTTTTGTCCACAAAAAGGAAGCAATGGAAGAGACACGCTGTGCAAGCTAAGATGTCCAAGAGGGATGGAGAGAGGTAGAGGTATCTTTACTTCCATATATAGTATTGGTGAGTGAAACACTGGCATATAGCATCCAGTTTTGTAACCACATCCTAAATCAGACAGAGTACGAAAACAGCCTCAGAATGAATAGTGGGGTTGAAAGGGACACTTTGGAGAAAGATGATAAATTTGTTCTGGTCAGCTTACCAAAAAAAGGAGATTGAGAGGTGATTTGTTTACAGCATCTGCATATTTTCATGGTGAGAAAACTATGGGTACTGAAGGGTTGGAAGCAGAAACCAGACAAATGTGGACTGGAAGTAAGGCACAGTTTTTTTAAAGTGGTGAAGGTGATTATTTCTAAAACAAAACAAAAATTGATTCGCTATCACTTGATATTTTTGCATCAATGCTGGACAACTTAATGAACTCCAGATACTGGTCTCTATGTGGAAGAGAGACTGTGTGGCCAGCAGCACACAAGAAGCCAAGTTGAATGACCCAATGATCCATTTAAGTCTTTCACACATGGAAGTTGCAAATGTCTTGCTTGTGTCAGCTTCCAAGTCAGGAGCACCACATACAAAAGCGTCTTTGTCACTGCCTTTGAGATACCTTAGATACCAATTTCACTTTTGGAAGACGTTTGAACACCTTATTTGCTACTGTTTCCAGTTGTTGACTGCTTAAACCTAGTGGTCACCACACTGTAGTGTCAGGACTTGCAGGAATGGGAAGTAATCCTACATTTTAATTTAAAAGAAGATGTTTGAGAACATGGCCTTAAAAATTATTAATTCTAAGCGTGGCCTCTTCCTGTCTTCCTAGAGCATACCTATGACTGCTTATTTCTTTATATAAAAATAACTACTGAAATGAAAAATGAAAGCAAAAATACTAACTAGGGCTAAAGTAATGGCCAATAATAAAATTCATGCACTGCCAAGGTAAAACCACAACTGATAGGATATACAGACCTGGGAAGATGCATGTTGCTGTACAAAAGCTGACATTAAAATGGAGGAAAAAAAAGGTGCTATCAGTTATTTTCTCCCTTGAGAGAAAGTTGCCAGTTCTAAGATTTTCTTCCAACTATGCCTGCACACAGACAACTGGAAGCCCCCAAACGGTTTTATTTCTTATTATTGCAAATTACAGGCGGTCAAGAGAAAATTGTCTCTTTTGCCCTTAGGTTCTTCTGTGTATAATGAGCGACTGAAAGCAGCCAGGGGTTGAGGCACTGCTGAAAAAGGAAGAATGCTACCAGAGCAGAAACAACACACTGTTCCTTTCAAGTTCACCCCCTCCTGGCCCACAGCCTGACTGCCTTGGCCAGCTGCCAGGAGATCGGGACAAAGGCTTCCTCCTCTGGCCAAAACCGAGGAAAAGGGTCCGTTGTTTAACACAGGCAGACTTGTTTCAGCAAGAGAAAAAAATAAAAAAAAGAGGAATTATATTAACTGGAAGTCCTGGGAGAGGAGAGTAATCTCATAGTGTAGCTAATGCAATTCTCACCCCGTGCTTTTCCTGGAGAGGCAACGTCTTGATTCTCTACTGTTCAGCCTAGAAGGCAAAGTATAATGTCTCCACAGCACTAAACCCTAAGGCTGCCAGGGTCTTCACGTCCACTGAGGTCACTATGAACCAGAAACAAGAATGCATCTCTCCTCCTTCCAGGAAGCTCTAGGCAACTGACTCTGCTCTCCATGCCTGCACTAATAAGCTCATGTGAAGGGTGAGCATCCTCACTCACAAAAAGACAGAAATTTCTATGTACCTCCAAGGGTCTAACAGATAGGTAAGCCAAACATATAGCTATCTCAGGACTTCACGGTGTCCAAGGCTCCTGCTGGATTTCCACAAGGTCATTCAACCCAAGCCAAGGTGAATTCACACTTGGCTTTTCACCGCCTCTGTAACAGAGCCTGCAGCCCCGGTCTGCATTGAGGAACCTGGGACACCTGGGATTCATTACAATTTGAGGGATTGTGCCTCTCCTGGATATCTCTGAGGCAGATGCTGTTGCAGAGGTTACAGAGATACAGTGGCTCTTCACACCAGCCTCACAGGATTTTTTTTTGGTGCTTAGAAGCTGTTCAAGCATCATTAAGATTTACACATGCATGTACTTGCTCTATATTCCAAGCAATACATTTTCCTCCTGAAGGAAGGGGGAAATAGCATTTCTGACATGCTTAGGAGACTAAGATCTTTGAAGACAAAGGCCTCCCTATGTACCCCATGCATATGTACCAGCCAGGAGCAAAGAAAGCTGCCCCCATAGTACCTCTCACCTGTCTTCAGTGACTGACATGATCAACTCCAGCACACCCTGACCATTCTTGCTTGTGCATCTGCAGGGAGAATAATCCACAGAGGAACCAGAGCTTGCTCAATGATCTTTTTAAATTAAACTCGCATTTAACATTACTGTGTTGACAGGGAAGAGTTACACGGGCACATTGTTCTGCCATCTATCACCTTGTTTACAGGAAGTATATTTTCAGTAGCCTTAACCATTGTTTTTAAAGGACTTAGCTGAGTGAGTGAGTGTGAAAGCACACATGAATTGTAATGAGAGACTTAGAGGGTATGAAAAGCCACTGCTCCTGCACTTAATCCTGCCAACTGATCTATGTCTGCAGTGTTTCAATCAGTAATTTCATGCCAGTGTTAGAGAGACTGGTCAGTATGAAAGTTTCCAGGATATTCTGCACATTAGTTTAATGACAATACTAGACTTGACATAAGGACTACTGTGTTGAAGGTTATACTGCACAAAACTTTCCCTTGTGATTACAAAGCAGGAAATAAAATGACCTGCTATCTTCTTCCATTTCAGTATTTATGGGCACATGTAAACATTAACACCTCTGAATGAGGACAAAATGAGACAGAAACCAGGAAGGATGTGACAACAATTAGGAAAAGCTCTTGAAGATAAATCAGTTTTGGGAGGGAGAGAGGTTTCTAAAAGGAACACTAAACCTGCAACAAACTAGGCTTTTTTTTTCTACATTGCAATTTTCAGGAGTGGTGGAATAAAGGTGTTGAGTATTACCCACAAGACATGCAATGCTAGAAGTTATATCAAGATAAAGAGGGAAATCCTGTCGAGGTGTGTTGACCCTAGTCAGCAGTCAAGCCCCCATGCGGCCTCTTGCTCCCTTCCCCTGCCCCACAATGGGAGGAGAGAGTGAACAGGAAGAACAAAAGGAAGAAAACTTCTAGGTAGAGATAAGTACAGTTTAAAGGGGGGGGTCGGTGGGGTAAATGATGCAAGTGACATCTCTCACCACATCCTCCAGTCAGTGTCTGAGCAATGCCCACCCTGGAAGCCAAAGACCCCGCTCTTCTTCCTCCACCTCTGCTTTTTGCTGACCATGACATTATATGTTATGAGCTGTATCCCCTCCCAACCTCTTGCCCATCCCCAGCCTACTGATTGAGGGGCAGAGTGAGAAGCAGAGAAGGCATCAATGCTGTGTGAGCTCTATAAATAAAGTTATCTGATAATGTAACACAGAAAATACCATTAAGAACAAAAAGTTAAAATTTCAGTGCTCAGTTTCAAAAGCTATTTCTCAAAACAATGAATCTGATTCTGAATCTACAAAATCCTATTCAATTTCCTAAGCTTACTGGAAAAATAATTTTTTTAATCAAAACAGAATATTTTATTGAAGTTCTGTGGAAAATATGATGAAAAAGTTATCTGAGAAAATGGTACACACAGGGTTTCCATAGTAAGAAAAGACAATGGAAAAATAAATAATCAAGGCAGTTTTATAAACGCCTGTCCAAAAACCCAAAAAACACCACTGGGAGGCTTGGTGTACATTTATGTAGAAGGGACACTGACCATGTTGGATATGTGTATGTCCTAAAGCATATGTGCAGGACCCACGCTCAGCGCTCAGTGGGTGGCCAATGCACACAATCAGGTTTTGTCTTAGAATCAAAGAATCATTAAGGTTAGAAAAGACTTCCAAGATCATTGAGTCCAACCTTTGACTGAACACCACCATGTCAACTAAACCATAGCATGCAGTGTCATGTCCAGTCTTTTCCTGAACACTTCCAGGGACGGTGACTCGATCACTTCCCTGGGAAGTTCATTCCAATGCTTAAGCACCCTTTCAGTGAAGAAATTCTTCCTGATGTCCCACCTGAACCTCCCCTAGCACAGCCTGAGGTCATTTCCTCCTATCCTGTTGCTAGTTGCCTGGGAAACAACGCTGACCCCTACCTCTCTACAATCTCCTTTCACATAATTGTAGAGAGCGATAAGGTCTCCCCTGAGCCTCCTTTTCTCCACACTAAACAAGCCCAGCTCTCTCAGCTGCTCCTCATAGGACTTACCTTCTAGACCCTTCACCAGCTCCACTGCTGTTCTCTGGAGATGTTCCAGCACCTCAGTGTCTTTCTTGTAGTGAGGGATCCAAAACTGAACACGGGATTTGAGGTGTGACCTCACCAGTGCAGAGTACAGGAAGGGGACAATCACTGCCCTGGTCCTCCCTAGTCCTGTTGGGTATGCTATTTCCACATGCAGGCCACACACAGAGAGGCCAGGATGCCATTGGCTTTCTTGGCCACCTGGGCCACTGCTGGCTCATGTTCAGCCACTGTCAAACAGCACCCTCAGGTCCTTTTCTACTGGATCACTTTTCACACAAAAAATATGTTGGGGAGGTTGTCCACTGCAACCAAGTATGCAGCTCCAGGAGCATGGAGCATTGAGGGAGGAATGGGACACCTGGTCTAGCCAGACAGATCAGCCAAATCAACCCTGGCAATCAATGGGGTGACAGATGTCACAGCCAGATTACCCTCACATCCAGTCTTAGTGCTGAGTATATGGGTCCCAGAATCCAATTCAGTGTCTAGATGGAGGCCAAGTTCTCCTGAAAACCTACAGGTACTGGGAATATGAAATTGTGACTCTGAGCTCTTTAAAAACACATTCCTCACAGGCTACTCTAGTATATCCTGTGACTATGGTCATCGGATTCTAAATAAACACAGTAACCTGGGCACATCAATATCAGCTGAAACTTCATCCATCTGCTTGCCACAGTGGCTGACAGCATTTCTGGCACATTCCCAGAGCATTTAATTTTATTAAGTACATTTACTGAAGAAATGAAAATCACTAAACTGAGTAAACTAGAGTCCTCATAAATATAACTACTCCCCCCCCCCCCCATTTTGTTTGAATAACAGCAGGAAATGAAAAACTGCACGGCTAAAGGAAGTGAAGGAACTATTTATGTAGCATGGGAAAAATTAAACTGAGATTCAACACTTTAAAGTGGGTGACATCTGTTTATCAAAATACTTTTGTTGTATTTCTTCTGCTTTTTATTCTTTTCCTGCTAAGACTCAGCAACAGGGATGCAGTGCTAGATTTGTCCTTTGATTTTAGTGGCAATTTGTGCAAGTTCTGCCACTACTGCAAAATCAAAATATTGGTCTGGCATTGCCAATTGCTAATAAAATATACCAATGTATCATGTGCCATCTTCTCACTACATTACTTACACGTGTATATAATATGAAAAGATGTGTGGGACTGGGAGTTTTTTCCTTTCTGCACATGAGATACAAAGCGGCTACGCACTAACTTTTTATTTCTGTTAAAATAAAACCTGTTGAACAAGTGGGATGTACACCAAGATGTGGTCTGGAAGGATAAAAGAAGCAGTCTATGAACTGAACTGCTGAATTAAGCAGGAACTCAAACCATTGATTTCTACAAGAAGCTTGCAAAAACATGCACCAAGGATAATAATTTTCAGTGATTCAAAGCAGAACATTTGGCTAAGTGGTAAGTCTGCCCTTAAAATAGGCTAAATAAGATGTTCTCCAACTACACAAAGTACTGGGGCCTGCCAGGGACCCCATACTGTATTCCACCAGCAGCAGAAGGCAGTGCCAAGTAAATTCTGAAATTTAATATACAGGCAAATGTGATTTGCAGTTTCACTGCTTTCTGTCAGTAAAAGTGGGAACTAAGGTCACCTACTTTGCTCCTGGAATCACTGCAGAAAAAAATATGGGAGTGCTAAAAAAACCCCAAATGAACCCCGCAAGAACACCCCAAACAATTCCACCAAAAGCTTAACTCAAATAGCACTCGATGCATGGATCTATCTATTGGACAGACAAGGAAAGCAGTAAGAAGGTATGATATAAACCTTGGTTTTATATGCATTCTTCATCCTTGCTCCTACAAGCACTACTGCATGACAACTTCTTGCCAACATCCATCTCTACCCTACTGTGTACCAGTATACAGCATGAGTGAGGAGTATCCCTGCTGCTGAACTCCAGACAACTACTCAGGGCACCAAGCAATCCCCAGAGAGATAAACAGCCATTTACTTTTCTTCACTGATCATGTAGAGAGTTCAGTTTCCCCAGTACATAATTTAAGCACTAATACTAAATAATGTTAATACCCGGTGAAGTAAACCAGGTTTGTCAGTTGTCTGAAGACCCTTCAAAGATCAGCCACAGCTACTGTGAAATTGGCAGACCACTTGCAGGAACAGTGGAGAGCAGAAGAAAACTTAAAAAATAAAAATAAGACTTCAATATCCAGAAAATATTTGGTGATATTTAGGTTAAAACAGAGTTTTTTTGTGAATATTTTCATTCAATGTTCTAAATAAATTTGCTTTGGCTATGCTCTCATTCCTGTCATATCCAATTTTTACTAGCTTTTAGAAGATGTATATTACATATCAGTCACCCATTAATTGCCCAATCTCTTTTTATGTAACAGAAATGTATGTGTTCTTGCCCAAGCAGTAAACCTCCAAACTTATTAACATCCTGAAAGCCCCAAGAACACAGCTCTGCAAAGCACTGGGGGCTCTGGCCAGATTGCACACTTGTACTCCCTGCAAGGCAGGCATGCACCAACTACTCCACTGGAGTAATGTCTACATGTTCTCTGTCCCTGTCTTCCCTCAACACAGGCCCAACACAACCAGCCACTAGGCTCTCCTAGTAACTTGTGCTGCACTTCTTTCTAGTGAGAAACAAGTAAAAACTGAAAGAACCTACCCCTTCTGTCCTCTTTTCTTGCTAGATCCAGCAGAGCTCTTTATCCATCTCCCTTTCCCCCTTCCACTTCACAAAAAGCAAGAAATCAAGTAATGTAGCTGTTGGTTTGGAAATTAATTGAAGCAGTCAAGGAGCAGGAGGAGTAGAGACAAGACAAGCCCACAGTCTTTGTTCTAAGCCCTACATTTGTGTACACCAAAGATGTAATACTCATAATGACTTACCAGGTATATGTGTACCCCAAGTACAATTCATCACACAGCAACACAACTTCATAACCCTTCAAAATTCAGTTGAAAGAAATACTACAGAAGAAGAAAGATCACTACAATTACCTCATTTAAGGTTTTCATTATAGAAAAAGTATTAGATAGAATCATATTGCAAAAGGCACAAGAATAGGCTATATTGTTTTATCATTAATCTGTCAGAACACAAGAAATTAGGTTTCTTCCTATGGTGGATGCACAGAGTTGATTAATCCCATAGCTACATGGAAGCCAGATCAGAAAAAAAAGCCATGGGGAAGGCAAACTGATTGTGAAGTCTCTCTTCAATTCTCAAGTATTTCAGGGCCTGAGAACAGAGACGAGTGCTTGCGTGGGCAGACAACAGATGCTCCTCTGGACTTTCAGCAAACAGCAGAGCAGGGAGGGATGGGTAAATGCTGCTATTTCTTTGCTGTTTTAACTTGTGCAATTGGAGGAAGATAACAGTTTAAGACACTGCCCCCTGGATAGCTTTTCTATTTCTCACGAGTCTCCAATTATTATATTTTTCTCTCTCTTCAATACCTTCATTTCCCTTGAGTATGCACTCATCATCAACTTGCATTCCCTAGAAATCCTCCCACTAGCTATCTGGAAAGAAATTCACGCTAGAGGGCATAACACTCTTCTAACATGTAGATGCCTTTAAAACCACAAGTCATCTTCAGAAACCAAATTGCACAGAGGTGCATAAAGAATTCCTCGCAAGACCTATTTTGGAGACAAGTGAATTCAGCCAACTCACAAACATCAGCAGTAATTTCAATTCAGCAAGCACGATTGGCATTCGCAAAACCTTCGCCCAAACCACACACCTCTTTGCACGTGCATTTTTTAAAAAAATATTTTTTTCTTGGTCTGTTTTTGTGTTCACATTTTGCCCTCAGCCAATATGATAAAAATGTTTTCTCCAAGGCTCATCCAGAACTGAGCAGACCAAACACTAATTCTCATATGGAATTTATTTAGAGGGGGAATAAAATCCCTAAAGTTGAGTAGTTATGTTATTTTGAACTGGTTTTATATTTTATGCGTACATAGTGGAGCTGGAATTTCAGGGCTGGCTTTTGTTTGCATTCATCATGAAACATTTGTTATATGAGCTGCTGCTACTGCTACCAAAACAGCTGCTGCTCACTGCTAGAAAACCAGAAGCCAACTCAACACTTTCTTTCTTCCCCTGGTAAGTCTAGCTGGCAAATGAGGCCTGGTGTGTCTACAGAAAATTACCTTTCTTTGGTTTCGCTGTCATCCTTGCCACCTTTTGCCTACCCTGAACACAAACTTGAAAAAGCATGGACAAATCAGAACAAGAGCAGATATGTTCTGACGCTCCTTAATCACCTACAATTAAATGCAAATCAGAACTGCAGCTGCGTGAACTCCCTGCTTTGCAGCTAGGGTAGCACCTCAAATGAGAATGTCTTTCCTTCAGCTGCTCTTAAGATTCAGCCAGGATTTAGCCTTTCTGTCCTGCATCATCATTTTCCACCATCTGGAAAAACTGAACCATGACTTGATCTAGCTTTGTATAAAAATTTCTTCTGTAGGAGACTGCTTTCCTGTGCAGAAAAAAATACCCACCCATCTGACAATCTGTGAACTTTCCTACCAACCAGCACAAAGATCAGGACCCAGAGCATCTGCAGACAGCAGTCTTGAGCGCCGAGGGCAGACCTTCTCAATTGCACATAAGCTGAATTTTAATGCTTTGCTTTGTTACAATTACTAAACCACTTCGGTGTTGTTCTTGTTGCTTCCTGGTAATATCATACTGACAGTGACCTCTATCACCTCAGCCTCATCTTTTTAACAGAATATTTATCCCAGGCTGAAGCACAGTCCCTGCAAGACTTCCCTGCTTATTTAAAGTAAGCAGACACTACTGAACAATGAATGCCTACCTCTTTCACCAATTTTATCCTGCAGGAGAACATTCTCTCTCCTATCATGACAACCCGTTTTCTTGAAGAGCTTTTGGACAGAGATCTTATTGAAAATCACACCATCTCATACTCCTATGCTTCTTGAGTCCTCCAAGGAAGTAGCTGATTTGTTACGCTCTACAAATGCCATACTGACTTTTCCCAACTGTCTATTAGTCCCATTCTTTATTATAATTCCTACCACTACATAAATTTGATTCTTGCATCTGTTGCTATCCAGGTGCCCATTGCAGCCCTTTAAAAGCTTGGAATTCATTTTAACTACCTCCTGTTCTTCCAAAAATAGCTGCTGATTGAATGACAAGACACACCACAGAGTTGGTAATTTCAGTTTCAAAGAGATTCCTAGCGAATACTATTTCTGACAGCAGCACTCATGACACTGCCATGGCGTAAAGATGGCTGAAGAGGAAAAAACGCCACACCGTAACAACAAATCTATTACCTGTATTATAGATGACATCTGGAAGTAATTGAGAAGTTATTCAGATGGAGTCCAAACAGCACAACTAAAAAGATGAGATTTATAAAGTGCAGTAACAATTGTGCAAATATTGGAGATAGGAAAAGCATCCCAACCAGAAAGAAGAGGCTAATAAAAGAACACAACGGGAATGCAGTTTGGAAGACGGAAAGGAGATAGGGGAGATGAGCCTAGACAGAAGTGGAGAGGAGGACACTCTTTCATACTACATTTGAAAATTTGTGATTCTACTCCAACAACAGAGAGAAAGAATAAAAAAGGAATTTTCACAGCTATATTTAGTAAAACCCTCTTCTCTTGCTATAGCTTCTTGAAGAACAAGTTTTCAAGAGGGATAGATCAAAAAGGCTAGGAATTTGCAACAAGGAAAGGAAGTAGGGAACATAGCTCCAAGAAAGACCCTTGGAAAGGCAAGGTGTCAGCTCTCCAGCATCACAAACTGCCTCCAGGGCAGGTAAAGCAAAGGGACTCAGAGAAAGGAGCACAGTCATGGTGTGAAGGTATGCTCAAGTGTGCTGATTATCCCCTCAGGAATGAAGTCTGGGAGACATACCAAAAGGACTCCTGAGTAGCAGCTCGGAGCTACACTGCTAATATATGTACTTCATTTTAATTCTTACAACTTTGTCCTCAAGGGACAACCCTTGAACTTTGGTGAAATTGCTTCTACTAATTCTTTCCCTCCTTTTCTAATAGTAGTAAGTGTTCTTAAGATGACTTAGAGCACAATACATTGTGTCCTTTGGGAGTAACTGGTTCCTCTACAGGCCCTTGGGGATGTCTCTTCCCTGAGAGTGCCTCCCTGCCACTTCTCCCAGCTACCCACTGTCTCACTCTCCCTGACTCTTGTGGGCCACCTAGCCCTGATGTGGCTGAAAAAACCCTTTTGGTGCTAGCTTTAATGCCTTTAGCAAGTTATATGCTGGAAAATGCCTTACCATAATTTCAAATCTAACTTGTCAGAATTTATGCTCTTTCATGTTTTCCTCATTTTAATTATTACATCATTTTAATTACGATAGCAGCTAATTTGTATCACTGTAAAAACTTGATTTTAAATTGTAATGTTTATGTGAAAACCCAAGTAATTCCTTAGGAAAGGCTGCTTGCCTCTACTGTACATAAATTACACATAAAAGTACCTTTACAATTAAATTTCTTTTCTGTAGTAACTTAAGTATTTTTCAAAACATTTCTGAGCCGTCAAAGATACTGGCTCATGGTACTCACATTGTTCTTGCAAAATGCCTTGGGGATAAGGATAATCAATTTAACCCATAATTGATACAATGATTTAGTCTGAGGGAAAAGTAAAATAGCCTTATTTGAAGACTGAAAATATGATTATGCTCCTAAAAGCAAGGCGAATAGTCAACTCTGTGATCTGTTCCATACTGTTCCTGCTTCTTCAATGCTGAATACGCTCAGTTTTCAGTTAAAGATGTTTCTCCCCAAATACTGACCCTGAAAATATACTGTGGGACACAAAAATTGAGCTAAATTCTCAATTGTTTTGGTCCTATTATTAATAAAAGTTTTTCATATTCCAGCTCAGCCACCTTGTGCAATTTGTTTGTTTCCATGTAGGTGAAATGAAGAGCTGTTCAAATATACTGCAGGTCAGAACAGAAGCAGGCCTACTAATTGGGATTCAATGGCTATCTACCTCCTCCTGTATGCCTTCTGTTGCCCAGACAGAGGTCAAAGTTGGCAAAGAAGCGATCTGCGTATACTGTTACTGCTATAATTTTTGTTTAAATGCTATTTTTAAAGCAGAAGCAGTAGCAGAGGTTTAGCTGAAATGATACCAATTAAAATAGCATTAGGATTTTATTTAGTAAGTTAGTCAAGAAGGAATGAACAGTCATTGCAAGCTTTAACTGTCATTAAAATGTTTGTGGTATTTTGCCATCAGTGACCCTAGATTATTTCAGAGATATCATTAATGCTGTATCTGAACGCAGCTTTTCCTCTGTGCTGGAGCTTTAACAAAGCTGGTTGTCCATGGGTTTTTCATTTTGTAATATTAAGAACAGGAAACATTTAAGAGGTCCATCAGGGAATTATCCTCAGATGAGTAGCAGGAGCCCACTTATAAACCATTACATCTTCAGTGACTGATATGTTCATCAGATAAACATGACAATTGCTTGGAAGATACCAGCACCAAGCCTTCAAAATGATCTGACACACACAAAAAACTTGATATGTAGGATGTAAGGGTTTGGCTGACTAGTCCCGTGGGATTTAGACCACAAATAAGTTTTGTTTTTACTGCAAAACAGTATGAAATCAAATCCTTGTGGGTATAATACAAAACCAGACGGTCCATCAATAGATCTGATGAAAGGAAATTGAACGCAAGCAACATGAATAGGTGGGATGAAATGCAAAATCTACAGGCTGAAGTCTTGGAATTGCAGGAAAAGATGAAGATGATGCATTACGTGGTCTCAGTCTTCATAATACTACAGATATAAATGCATTATACAGAAAATGTTAGAGAAGGGAAGCTCTGTTCATGATAGAGGCTCAGAGGAGCATGCAAAGAAGTAAAATGTGCTTGGCTTCAGGAAAAGACCTTGCCATTTGACAGGAAAGAGAAATACAAAACAGGTGGTGGAAAGGAAAAGGAAAAAAGATAGAAGACTGCAGAGCATAAGCTCTGTATATACATCTATTATAGCTCAAAGAAGGGAAAGAATAAGTAATTCTACAAAAAAAACCCAACTCAGCCTATCTCTACAATCCACTGTAGTTTGTCAGAGCCAGTCTATGAGCTCATGTGTCCAGAAACTTTAGTAGAAGAGGAACATTTGATCCACTTTTTTCAAACAATTATTTAAGGGAACATGGCCTTCACTTTCCACTACAACTCATTCTGAGCAGAGCCTTTACAAATTCAACTCCCATGAAAATCCAAGCCTAAAATAAGGATTTAAAAATCAATATTGTAACTAGCAAGCAGAGAAACAATATCCTTCTTTGCCATATTCAGTGGTGAGACCTGGAAGGTGGCCAACCTCCTCGAATGCCAGAAGTGCTGGGCAGAGGCACTGTGGATCAACAGTGGCCTCATTCCTCATTCCTCCAGTTCATGAACTATGCCCATGATCCCGTCCTGTCAATTTGAAATATGTAAATTTCTCAACTGATCTAAGTGATTATTGTTGTTGTTGCTGCTGTACTTACAAAGTCAACCACTCCTCTTGACTCCAGGAGAAAGAAGAACCATAGCAATGCACTCCGCAGATGGGCATGTAAATCGCACTTCCCTGCACCGTAAGCTCAGGGAGTAGATTTACCCAAACTGAGTGTCAAGGTCATGCCGGGCTGTCAGCTACCTCACTTTTCATCTCAAAAGGCCATTCATTTTGGGCCACAAGACGCACTTAAAGGCAACTGTTCTGCTGTGCAACCATACACATATGAGCTAACTTGTATCTAACAAGTGCACACCAAGAAGGAAGAGTAAATAGAATGGATTTGAGCCTGCATGTACGCAAGCTCCATGTGGGCTTGGAAAGCCACACCAAATTCTCTTGCCACCCTTTACTCTGATCATATTTTAGCAATGAGACTGATACTATCTTGGATAAATCTTTTGGTGCCACAGTTATGGTTTTCATGCCACACACACACGGTCTGGAGTGGCTTCACCTTCCTCAGCAGAACAAGAACCACAGCTGTTATAAGCTGTCAATCTTTGCTGCAGAACTTGCCACAGAGAAGTTTACCTTCTGAGACAAATCTTCCAAAAGACCTAGTGGATCTTATGAAAAACAGAGTCATGAGAACACCCAGAAGTGCTCAAATCCTTCCAAGAGGTCCTATTCTAAAAACTGTTTATTCACCATGAGGCTTGAAACCTCTGAAAGACAGAAAACAATGTATTTTCCTTTTATGGAACTGGAAAAAGAAAGGATACTTCCACTGACTATGCTTATCACTGATTGGGGTATCCACCAACTTCAGGGCCTTCTGGACCAGGCAGTCTGTTTTTGTCCCTGCTTTCCAAACCTTGTATTTTCATGGCTGCAGAGCTAGATAAGGTATGTACAGTTTTTGATACTACCTTCAGCTTTATAAAACAAATCAAGGAGCAGATTAGCTATACAGAATGTCCTTGATACTATCGACCTAATTGGGAACAAACGTTCTTGGGTATGTGTACTGTGACTCTTCCTCTTTCCCTGCCTGTCTTGCACACAGAGAATGGGGAGTTACTTTTACAATAAACAAACATACAATTAAACACTCTTCCTAGATCTTAAACTGCCTGTTTTAGCATACACATTGTTTTAGAGCATTCTTCTATGCAATTCTGAAAGTTCAGACTTCAGAGGGAGAAGAACAGCTTGTTCATGTTTTCTATTTTCAGAACAGGATGTTGGGTGATAAAGAAGAAAATGCCATGAAGGCAGAATGTAAATCCCCACTAGCACTGGTACAACGCTCGAGTGCCCTGGAAGCGCTGAACAAGCGGGCAGATCACACCACCTGCTGGTCAACACTTCTCAGGTCGCGCATTCATTGTGCTTTACATCATGGATGGCAATGTGCTATGGAAGTGTTACACAGATAGTTACTTCCCAAGTCCAACTTCATGTTTTACCTCCACGTGAAATTTAGAACTTTCCTCTTCTGTAGAAAAGTTTTATAGTCAGTAATCCCTCTTCAGAGTATTATTTAGGGAAAACACAAAGCTGTTTTAGAGTGTGAGGCAAAAGAAAAGACAGTGTGTTTGGAGTCCCCAAAGTTTTTGAACATTTGAATGTGTTCAAAGTTTTCCTGAATTCTGTTTGAAGAAAGTAGCAGATGTAAAGAAGTGATGCAAAAAAAACCCCAAAACCCCCAAACCCCTCAGCATTTAAATTGAAACTAATCCAAAATGATTTTATTCTCACGTCAAGAGTGTAGGTCCTTGTAGGAGAGAGAAGGGTTGTGCACTTCTGCACAAGAGTTGAGCCACTGTATGTAATGTTTCCACATACCAGTCCCAACCACCTCTCCATAAAATACAGCTCACAAGAAGCCAGCAGATTAAGAAGCCTCAGAACATTTGTCCTAATTTCTTCTTTCCTTTCATTTTGTGCTGAACAAAGGTAGAATATAAGATGATCACTATTTAAAGACATTCCACAAAAAGCACTACCCCCTTCCATCAGATTTCTATGATAATTTCTTACTCAGAGTTTCTGCTCTTGGAGGTTGTGCTTGCAAAGACAACCTCTGCAGTTCCTCAGAGGGAAAAAACCCTTGGTTCCTGAACATTTCCAAATGCAGAGCATCCACATGTTGTCAGTGCAGCCCAAGAGCAGGGTGGGAGAACAGCTGCTACAAGAATTTAGTACTAAAGGTATCAATCATATTGTGGGGACCCTCACTAACAAAGTGATGTCCTGGAAAACGGTGTAAGAAGGAAAAACCTCTCTCAGCTTTCTCCAACTTGCAAAGAGTTTTATTTTCACAAAGAGTGGGAAAATGCTCTTCTCCATTTCCAGCACAGAAGCCATCTGAGGGCATATTGCCCTTCAGTGCTGACCCAGCACAGGAGCGATCTTCAGCACAGTGTAAATACTGCTGAGGCTGATGTGACCCTTTTCCTAACTCCATCAAAAAAGGTCCTGCCTCACAGGACCTTAGCCTTACAATAAAGACAAATGCCACCATCTCTCTCCTTACTGGGTTTAAAGAGAAGGGGAAGTTTATCAATAGAAAATGTCAACACTGTGCCACTAGCATTCATGAAGAGAATGGTTTTAAAAATGAGTAGGTTTATATCACCTGGGATAATATTACTACTACAGTTTAAAACGTTCTCTGTAAATGTGATTGTTCCAAGAATCAGATTTTCATTGCATTTTTAAAACCCCCACATTTTAGTTCACCTGAGCAATATATTTTCTTTCAGTTGACAGCATGAATTATTTCTTTGCACTCAATAAAATTCACTGTTTGAAAAGATTAAGTCAGTCTTTCTGCTGTAGAGATTTTTTTGCCTTCTCCACGCAAAATGCAACTTTCAGGAAAAAAAGATTTATATTTTTTTTCTGGTTTTGGGAAGAAGTATTTTTATAGGGCTTCTAGTACCAAAGAAAATTTATGAACTCCAGTAGAGAGGTGAGAGGATATGGGTTATTTCTGAGGTGATAAAAAACCATTTTATTGCCTATTCTTTTACATTAGGTGCTATTAACTTTTACCCCATGCCACAGAAGTTGACAAGGTAGAAGTAAATTCTGTTTTGCTGAGTATAGTGCACATTTTCTGCCTCTTAAAAACACAAAGATATGAAACACATGTGCCCATTTCAAAATAAACTGAGTAAGTATTCTCCGCATTCTGGCTACCAGTCAGTAGCTCACTACTAAAAGTGAGTTATAGTGACTATAGACAGCAAAAATGAATGGGACTGATCAACTTTTTTTTCCCTTCAGCTGTGCTCCTGAGAGTGAGGAGAGATTTTACATGCAAAGTTTTTTTATAAGTATTTCAGGCCTCTCAAAGAGTTAAGGAATACTTCTAAATTTTGAAGTAAATATAATCCAAGGCTCTACAATTAGATCCTATCTGCTTCAGTGCTGGGAAGCAAAGACAGAATTTTCAGCATATTTCACTGTGTTAGCAAAGAAAGCTATTACAACAGTAATATGGTTTTTTTTCTTCATTTATTCTACCCATCTATTGATCCATCTATCTATTCTACAATCTATCTGCTGCCCCCATCCGTGCCCTTTTGATCAAAGGCCAATTGGTCAAAGGCAGTTCTGGCTGTCAAGGCAGGACAAGTTTGTCATTTTGGACAAGACTTTGGACAAGACAAAAAAAGAGAGTCCTCTGCAATTCTTGACTTGGTATCAACATTAAGAAAATGCTTAATTTCAAGGAGAGAGTGGAGAAGCAGAAAAACAGGAGGTATGGAGCTCTAAAGTATTGTATAAGATAAAACCATATTTGTTCCAATGAAAACTTTAGCACCACAAAGAGCTTTCACATTTTCTTGCACATGGTTATAAAACACACAAGTAAAAATATCTGGCATATGGATTAGCTTAAGGCAACCATTTTATTAATGCAGTAAAGAAAGTTAGCTTCCTAGTGTCCTCTGACACAAAAATTTTCTCTCAGGCAGAACTGCCACCTTTTTTCAAAATGTTTTACCTTTCTTCACAGTTTTCTTCTGCCAGCTTATGTAAGACAAATCATTAGCATCACTGAGAAAAGCACTCAAGTAATATTGCATTTACCAGTTATCTGTGTCATTACATATACAGATATATATACTTGCAATCACATTTCTGTGCTCTCTGATGAAAATGTTCCACTATCTATCAGATCATAGAGCCATAGTTTTACTGATCTTCTGCTTCAGAACAATAGCAGCAAAGTAGTTTTGAAGATAAAATGACTACAGCCTTTGTTTCCTAGTTGGGAGAACACTGAGAATGAGTTTCTTAATAAATGCTATTGTAGTGTCTCAGATGATACAAAAGAAACAAAGAACTTTGAATATGGATTGCATGGTTGAAAGAAACAGAGATTAGAAAAAGTTTCTAGATTTCCTGATTTCTATAGCATCAACTACACTGAAGGCTCCCAACAAGAAGTTTGCCTGGATGGGAGCCACAGTGATCTGGTGACAACCCAAAGCACCTGTAACAGGTGAGGAGGGTCCCAACTTTGGGAAGCAGGAGTTTAACCCACAACTCCCGCAGACATATCTTAAATGCCCATGTGATTTTATAGGTTTGATAACATCCAGCAGTTTGCTTCCTATAGCAAGAGGTAGGTGCTTTTAATGTGGTTTAGATTTATGACATTGGTGGGACAGCAATTGCCAATTTCCTACTCTGATTTCTAATCTATGTAATCCACTAAAGCACTGGATGGAAATTGTCTTGCTTCAGCTACTTTTTGCTTCAAGGCAGCTCTCTCAGTCAAGTTTTTGAATTGTGTCTAATCCAGAACTGCTTATTGCAGTGGACTCTGGTGCAGAGATTCATAGACCTGGAAGTGAATCACCTTTCTGTACATGGTCCTTCACTGTGATTTTCTCATCTCATTGTATTCAACTGACAAAAGATAAGTTCCAGAAAAACTTTCCTTATATGGAAACAGGAAAGACTGCCATAAGAGAATCTCAGGTGGAGCAGCAGATCAGCAGACAATACTGTAAATATTATAGATGTAATCTGCAAGTATTAGTTGCAACCAAAGGTCAGTTTTAACCCAAAGTATCTGTTGCTTTGCGGAATTACCACACAACTGGCAGAATAACATCTCCTCTTTCAAGCACTTCATATTGCAACAGCAGAGGGTGTTGTAGATCAGGGCTAAGATGCCCTGAGGAGCACAATATAGGATTTCTTACACAACACTTAGATATTTTTTATTTTTCTGTTAAGCATTTTGTAAGCATCAGCACCAACTCAGAAATAACCTGAAAATAATTGTGATTGGAAAAAAGCCCCAAACATATGCATGTATGAAAAGAGGAGGACAGAGTTAACACAAGGAAACTATTTTCTTTCTAATCTTCATTGTCAATAAGTGAATGGAAAAGATAAAAGTTTAATACACATAGGAAATACTGAAGGAAAGTGGTGAATCTTTAGGTATGACATCAGACTAGTCTTACACGTGAAATCTCAGAGGAAATCACTGTCTTGAAAGAGGTGATCAAATTTCCTCCAGATACCAATACATTCCTCCTGGAATATACACAGAGCAGAGAAAGATTAACCAGCACTTAATGATTTTCATAGATTGCTTACTTCCCATCTGACAATGTCTAGGGGACCCTGATGAAAACCAAAACCTTGCGTGCTGCTAATTAGCTTCTCCCATTGTAAGAGAAATGAAAATCTATGGTGCACAGAACAGCCGAGGAAGTCCTACAAATTCTCAAAGAAAAGTCTGCTGATGGCAGAGAGACCACGTCCTTCTATTGATCCCCCTGCCTCTCTCTCACCTAATATCCTGTGGTAAAACCTTGAAGACCAAACTGTGCAAACCTCTACGATGACTTCCACATACTACAAACAACAGTATTTTTATTTTTTAATTTATGAAGTAAAGAGAAATAACTGATCCAAAACTGGGTATAGCTCTCATGTCACTACCATACTATATTCTCCTGATGTCTGTTATTGGGCAAAATTGCTCTATGGCTGGATATAGTACCACAAGAAAGTTAAACTTCCACTTTCCAAAGAGTTGCCTTAACTGCCTTATAGTAAGCAGATAATGACCCACTGAAATGATGTTCAGAGAAGCAATATTACACTTTCTCTGAAGTATCTGCATCATTGCCAAATACAAAATTTTCAAAGATACATCCTAGAAGAAGAGTTTGGTGGACAGTCATGCATAACTCTTGGTTATGGACAGAAACCCATAGTTTCTCCAAAGTGACTGACTACTGTAAAAGTTGCTCTCAGTCAGAAGCCAGTCATCAGCTGCACGCATTACAAATAAAATTCTGTCTTTGTTCCATGTGCTTTTAATATTCAACTTGGTACAAAACACACATTTAACCACTGTAGGCATTTCACACTGACATGAATGCATTTGAGTCAACAAGCAAGAAGGGAAGTCTTACCCCTGCCTGGTTCATACAGTGTTGATGTACCAGTCAAATGTAAGCAGGAAATTAATTCTGCTGGAATGACATGCACAGTCCTCCAGAAGCATCAAATTTATTTTTAGGCATAAGACACAAGACTGCCTTTTAAAGAACTCAGCAATAAATAAGTGTTGGGAGGGATGAACTGATACAGAGAGAAGCCTTTCAGATTGGCTGTGTGTGCAAATAAAGGAGTAGATTGAGTATTCTCTGTTTTCATTTCCTACTCAAGCCTCCTAAGTCTTTTTTCTCTGTATGTTTTGTACTTATAGTGCTGTAAATACGTATTCTTATTAGTACTTTACCTAAACTCAGTTTAACTGAAGGTTCATTTCATTTCAACTCTTAGTCAAAGCCAAGGGAAAATAAATGGTAGTGGTACTGGAGAATCTCCAAAGTGTCCAGCTCCCCAAACAATTTCTTGAAGATTGACTTAGGTAAATACTGCTGACACGATTTTAAGAATATTTTGATAGTATTACTTGAGAGCTCAGTATGATAGAATTAAAAAAAGAAAAAGCCACTCAGTGGTAAATGGGAAGCTTTCTGGCATATGGCAAGATCACTGAGCAACAAGTGCTTGCCCAGGAATGAAAACCACACAGTAACATTAAAGATAAAAGCAGAATATGTGACCTTCCCCATTAATCAAATCTGCTTCCTAAAAGGAAGATAAATCTCTTCATTGACTAAACAAGACAGAAACACGTACCTTTCAGCAGCCATGCAGATTTTGTCAAAGTTTCTGTAAGAATAGCATTTTAATGGAAAAAGTTACCTGGGTTTTTGTAGATGCTAAGCACATCCTTGAAATAATGAGGTAAGAATCTTTCTAATAAAAGCAGCACATCCTCCAACTCCTCCAGAATGCCCACAAGCAGAAAATTTTCATTAACGTTCAGCTTTGCTCTTTCAAGGGCCCATTCACCAGGCTCCCTGTATGAAATTGATGGAGGGAGATAGATGTAGAAGGGAAAAAGAAAAAGTTTAAATACACATTTACTTCAGAAATTCTAGCCAAGAGCACAAGTGAATTAAAAAAAATATTCAGAGCTGTACTTCCAACAGAATATAAAAGAAACCCCACCAAACCTGAGTAGCTTATTGAGCTTTTCCACACAACCTCTGGAATTGGTTTAGCATGGAAAAACACGATCACATTAAAAGCAGACTAATCACTGTGTGAAAGTACTCCATTTTGAAGACATCTGTTGCCAAGTTGTTTATAAGCTCAATCTTGTGAACTCCGGTATTTTAACTGAGAAGCATGACCCCTTCTGATGGCAGCAATGACTGCCCTGGGTGGTGACAAGTGCTGAGGGGTGGTAGTGTCTCAGAACCACATCAGGAGAACTGTTGTGAGCAACCACTGCCTGCTGTTACTTGGTGAATCCTACGCAGGAGACTACAGGCCTGTTTTTCACCTTTAATGTCTGCCGAAGTTCCATGAGCTTCCCTTTCCCTGCCATTACCCCTGACTGCCCTGCAGCTCTAATACAGGACTTGTATTTGTTTGCTCTGACTGATAACTGGTTTTGAAGATCAGTTTAGGGTTCTACTACCTTTCCTCTCAGCGGGAGAAGCTGGCAGGACTGCAGTATATCTTTATGCTTCTTTCATACTTTCCAGAAGGACAATTTGGTTAGATAACTATATGAATCCTAAATCCCCTATATTAACTCATATTAGTTATGTCCTGGGAGTAGCAGTCATCATTCATATTGATATGGGATATAATGCCAGTGTTTCAAACTAAAGGAAATCAGCTTTTTTACAGGATCCAGCTGCTATGATGAACATCTGAGTCACATATGCTACATGTGAGTGGCTGGAAATCACGCCTCTTCCCTGATTTCATTAGTCTATTGTGAACTCTATGCAATAGTAAATTTAAAAACATTTGTCTGAAGCTCTTTTGATGACGTGAAAAAGCTTATTGCTTTACACTCCTACTAGAGCAGATTTATAGCAGGCTTTTCATGCTCTACCACCTTCTGTGCACTGATCCATATCCTGGAAGAGCAAAGTATCCTAACAAACACTATCAGCCTCCTCTTTGCAGTTCCTTGTGAGACTAAGAAGTAGCTGAAGGAAATGCAAGGTCATGATAGAAGACAGAACTATAACAAGCTACAAAACAGTACTTCAATATACTGCTTGGGAACCTCATGGAGATATGCCATGAAAATATTCAGGTATGTGACTGCTGTTAATGGGATTACTCATGCACACAAGTTAAATGTGCAATCATAAGCATTTGCAAATAATATGTTAAGAAAAAAATGTGTGTAATGTGTGTAATGAAAATGAAGTCATTAATCTGTTTTGTTTTTTAAACATAACTTCACTTATGCCAAAAAAAAAAGGCAGGATTTTACAACACAGATACCTAGAAACTAAGATCTAAGAAGGAACACACTTTCACTTGTTATTACTGCTATAAAACGTATGGCTGTTGAAAGAAATGCTGAAAAATGTGCAGTTGTTTCATTATAGAGAAGCCTGAACAATAAAGAAACAGAATACCTTCAAGTTGAACGAACTTAATAAAGAACATGTTGCGACCAACAATATAGAGGTATTTGAAAACAAGAAAGTATTTACAATTATTCACATATTATTGCATAAAAGTTTACTATAGTATCACTAACATAGTAATATGACAATGGCATACACAGACATTAAAAATGAGCTAGCTCAACTACAGCAGTAGAAGGTTGCATTTTACACAGATTTAAACATGATTACTGTTTCTTACATGGACCGAGAAACCTGTAATTCCTCATATGTAGACCTGATACAAGCATCTGATCAGATCGAAAAGACCTATTACAAAATTACAGTGTAGATAAAATGCGTAATGAGCACATATAGTAACTACCATTCTCACCTTGCCAACCCAGAAAAAAAATCCACGTGAATACATTCAGATTTGATGAATTATTCATGTTATAAACCAAGAAGAAAGAATAATGCTACATTTGCATTACCCTCCTTACTTCAAAATATATGCATGCAGTTATGACATACATTGCTACATTTATTGTACTTACATTTTTCTCTTGTACTTCAAGTAACCGTCGCCTCTTTATCACCAGTTTCTGCCAAAATGTTGGCAGTAACTACTGCTGAACAAATTGGAATACCTTGCATATATTTACCTGCATCTTGGATGCTGTCCACAGAAATATGGTATGATGTAAAATAACCTGGGATTGGAACATTCAGGGTAGTTTTCAAGGATACATACATTAATGTCCTGTGGGGGAGGAAAGAAAAAAAATACTGCATTTTCCTTGTCTACTAAAAACAATTTTCTTTATCTCCTATTTTTATAGTCATCTCAGGGGCAAAGAATTGTGCTGAGGCTATACCAAATATCTTAAAAGTCATCTATTGGTCAATTTATCTACTTCTAAATATCATTAGAAACGTTCAGGATGGGGAAAAAAGACGTTATTTTGTCCCTAGAATGCAAAAAATCCACTTTTTTTTTTCTTCTGCTGCAAAGTCCACAATTATTATATTGAGATTACTGTATAATTTGAAGTGGGACACATGGATCAACTTT
Organism: Corapipo altera; assembly: GCF_003945725.1. NCBI lineage: Eukaryota > Metazoa > Chordata > Aves > Passeriformes > Pipridae > Corapipo > Corapipo altera. The sequence continues at coordinate 28,685,646 of NW_020884874.1, forward strand.
CATACTGAGTAATATTTAAAATATTCAGGAGATTATTTTCAGGCTCTTCTTTCTTCTAACTACACCCTGGAGGAAAACTGAAGTAGCCAGAATAAATAAAATCGAGACAATATTTTTTTTTTTAATTTTGCTTCATTCAATGACTGGCATGAACAAACAAACTGCAATTCACAGAGCTTACTCAATATATGAACATACTTCTGGTTACAATTCTGTAAATTTCTCAGATGTTCAAAATTGAACCTACTGTAGAAACCCCCATGGAGAAAAGGGCTTATTAGAAAGTATTTATCATTTTCATGAAACATCGTTCATCTAATTAGAAGCTATTTATCATTTTTCAAAGCTACTGAACCCTGAGGAACTGTATTCCATTTCTAGCTTTACTTTACTGCAATAATAAACATACCTGCAAGTGGGATTGAATTGCACTATCCTTATCTAGGCTAATAGAGCCTTATTCTGTAAGCAGACCCACTGACTCCAGAGACATACAAGGCAAAAAAAAAAGTGCAAAACAACAAAAGCAAAGATGGAAGGATTTCATCTTTGCAGAATCAATCTTCATTGCTATTTAGACATGTGCTTTCATAATGCTTTAGACTTGATATGCATCAATATCAAACCAACAATTAAACAAATCTATATTTTATCAAGTAAATAAAATATAACAGAGAACATTCCACAAGACAGATATGCTTGGCAGCATGGAATACATAGAGACCATCCTCTGCTCTTCCAGGGCAGTGCAGGGTACAGGCCTCCAGCCGTAGCATCCACACCTGAGACCTCATCAGAAAAAAGCTCCTCCCAGAACTTCAGCCCTCACATCTAACTTCATCAGTGTCACATTTGGGTCTGCAAGCCTTTCAAAGCACATTCCTGTTTCCTACTCTGTATCACACTTATGTAAATCAGATTTTATAAGCACATCAGAAGTTCATGGGCTGGGAAGTAAATCATCTGGTGAGGAACCACTAAAGAAAACAACATAACAGGAGCCAACTGGGATACAAACAATCCATTCCCCCTGCTCCCCAAAGCATATTCAGGGCTTGCCTTAAATACATACCAGAAGATTTATGGTCCAGACCTGATTTTTTATATTCAGCTAATCAGCCCCCCATTCTCAGTGCTACGAATACTACTAAGAAATCTTAATGTGGATACGTAAATAGCACAGGCAATGTGCCCCCTCCTATAAGCCAAATAAGGTTTTTTATCATGAATTATAAATTGAATTTCTTTAAAGGCTTATTGTGCTTTTACTGTAGACATCAGCAGAGATGTTTTCAGGATATATATTTTTGGCTTACATAAGAACCTAGAGACCTGCAATGAATTAATAAATTTTTTGAAATCTGAAATATTGCCCCAACAATACTTTAAATTATGTCCCATCCAGCTTGCACTTGATGGATGGATTAGATGGAAGGTAGATACATGGAAGGCAGAAACAACTACATATGATCTAAAAAATCATTAGTAACTGAGAACTATTCCTCTTTTCTCACTTTCATACAAAGCTGAATGGACATTAACTCCCAGTGAAGAAACTTAACATTTCTTTGCAAGACTAATGAATACAGTGAGTAAGAAAATGTTCCCTGAGATAAGTATCAATACCTAACACAAAAGTGTAACTGGGACCTTCTCATAATTCTGAAAACAGTATTTGATTAATATGGCCCAAGAAACATCTGTACAGTAAAAGCAATGTAAATTCATGTGAAAAATCCTGCAGCTTTATCAAGTGAGCAGCTGATATTAAGTCAAAAAGAGATTTTTAATATTCCTTTTGAGGGTAAACTGATGTAGGATCACTGAAACAACTGGGTTGGCACTAATCTAATCCTCCTCACTTCTTGTTCATCCACTCAGGGTTTAAGATAAAGGCCAGGTATGCTTTCATATGAACCTACAATCTTTTACCACACAATGACATGTACTTCACATTCCTGACATCAGAAGCACCAGGTTTTCTCTGCAGTAAAAGCACTGCCCCTTTCCAGGCTTTGTTTAACAGCACAGCTGTGATCTGTATTATGAATGCTGGAGTGTCCTGATGCACTTGCAGCACCCACTCACCCTTCCTATTTTACTGTATTCATAAACTGTAAAAGAAATGACCAGTCACTATCCATCCCTCAGAGAAGATTTTACTTGATGACAATTTTGCAGCTCCATGAGATGTCAAATCACAATTTTCAACCAAAAAGTGGGGGAAAGAAAGGTTGGCCTGAGGTGTGCTAGCCATTACAAAACTTACACACACTTACAGGAAGATGCTCTTCCTATAAGCAGCACTTATAGGAACTTCTGAGTTTTTTTCTGAGCACAGAAAGCCAAGGTGAAATGATATCCTATGCAGTGTTACTCTACTATCCTAAGCCATATTAATACCACATTTCCCAGTAAGATCTTGTTTTCCCAGCAGGACATAGATCCTTCAGGGCAGAAATGTTTTTATGTGAGACAAAAATTTGCAAGGTGACAGATGACAACCTTGCTCACTTAAATCACTGGAGGAGCCTTGTAAAAAATTATTTTAACACAGTCTGGAAAGACGGAGAAGGAAATATACAGAGCTATTTTGATTATAACACTTCACAATAAAGAAAGAGGTATTTTACTTTATTCCTCAGCTCCCGGCTACAATTCATATTGCTCACATCCAGCTGGGCTTCTGTCTTCAGTAGGGCAGTGGGACACCCAGGAATCAGCCCTGGGGTTCCAAGTAACAACAGAAGCCGCCTTTAATAGTGCTGTATTTTTCTACTCTTGCAACAATTTTGTCTGAGAAGTTAAGTTGGTAATGTCTACTTCCTTCTGTAAAATTGCCTTTCAAATAAAAATCACAACATGCCCTAATCCATTAATCTGTCAATGAGCCATACTACTGATCTATCAGAAATATACCAAAGGTGTGTTATTAATATATTTTTTGAGGTTAATAACAAACTGTTTTATTTGCCATAGTGAGTTCATACATGCTAAAAGACAAAGTCAGCATGTGACTAAATATATTTCATAGAGTCATTGAATCATCAGTGTTGGAAGAGATCTTCAAGAACATCTAGTCCAACCATCAACCTAGCACCACCATAATCACCTCTAAACTATATTCCCAAGTGCCACTTCCAGATGCTTCTTGAACACTTCCAGAGAAGGTGACTCCATCACCTCCCTGGGTAATCTATTTCAATGCCTAACCTCTCTTTTAGTGAATTCTTTTTTCTTTTTTTTTTTTTAATATCTCATCTGAACCTCCCCAGTGCAACTTAAGGACATTTCCTCTCATCCTTTCAACACTTCCCTCACTAAACCTCCTTTCAGGCAGTTGTAGGTAGTGAAGGGCTACAAAATTCGTTTGGGAATTTTAAAGCCATCACAAAACCAGCAAACTTAAAAGTATTTTTTAATAGAACGATAAGCAATTTACTTAAATTAATGTCTTTAACTCATGGCAAATTTGTAGTATATACAGAAAGATGTGACCTTATATTCAAGACTTTGATTTTTTTTTTCCCTCCTAACACAAAATCCTAAAAGTACTGGGAGAAATAATAACTTTTTTTTTTTGTCCAGTAGAAGGAACATCCAACTTAAAAAAAAATAAAGATCATTCTTGGGCTTAAAAGCATTCCCTATTTCTTGATCCTCAGTGTCTTAATCAAAAATTACAGAAACACCAGATTCTGCTATGGATATACTGCACTTCATAGTAACACTGACAATTTAAAATAAGGTAATGTAACTCAAACACACAGATGCCTTGCAAATATTTGTCCATTAATCATCTGCTAATCTATGGAAAATCATAAAAATATCCTTCCTCTCACAATCAAAATGAAAAATACACGTCTTTCCATGCCCCACTCTTGTGGGATGCCACAATGTCTGTGGAAATAGAAGACCCTGCTTACAGCCCAGACACAGTGCAAGCTCCTTACATCAATCTGAAGGTTGCAGGTGTGGAGGTGTGTCAGCAGTGACCTAAATAAATAGCTTTCAAGTTTCCATAAAAGAAAATGCAATAAAACAACGTGGAAAACCAGTAATTGAGCCCAGTCTATGGTGACCTCTGCTGCTTACAAGGCTGTTCTTCATACACCACTACAGTCAGCAGTGCAGTCTAGCCCTCACTGTCGTCAGCCAAAGAAAATTATTCCGCTCTCCCAAGAGCCACCAAGAATCCTCTCGTGGCTTGTAAAATGTTTTCTCACATATTTGCTTCGTGTTTGTAAAGAAGTCAAACTGACTGTTACATCCTGAGGACAATGTTGCATCATATGAACTAAACACAACCACGCTGAAAAAACCCCATAATTCCTCGCTTTCTCTGACCCAGCTAGCAAGCTCTGGGTGGCCACAGAGTGATGGAGAAGAACATGTAAACATGATGGCTCAGAAGAGGGCTAGTGAGTGCAAATATGAAATGAAAGAGGGAAAAGCACAACTTCCTACTTTGTATGGCTGCAGAAAGACATTGAAAAGTCAAGGTATAGTCAGCATGAAGGTTTCCAAAGACAAATGTAACATGACTTACTAAATCTTACTCAGGAGCAAAAACTATTTATACATTTTAAAGGAAAATAACTCTAATGCAGTACACTTTTAACCCTAATTAGAGAGAGTTTTACTTCACCAGGTGTATTCAATCTCAATCAAGTGTTTGGATAACTAGAGCCACACAGCAGCAAGACTACTTGTTTCTTTCAAATTCTGGAGGCATTTGGTACTTGTTCGTGCATCTATGCCAACAGCACTGGCAGCAGACTTCTGTGGGTTGGGCAGATGCTGGGCACTGCTTCCCAAATCAGCACTGCCGGTACAGCTGAAGCCAAATGCTTCCCATCCTCTGCTAATGCGGCACCAAGCAACTCCAAGGTGGGCTGCCAGGTGGGGTAGACTGTGCCAAACTGTGTGGGATGATTGTCCTTTGGAGATGACAGCAAGCTGGGCAAGTTTATTGGGACACCAGTGTCAGGCTGCAGTGTGTGCAGTGGACATTTTGGGGAGAAGCTCCACGAGATGGCAGAGCAGATCTGGCTAACCGAAATGTGGATTTTCTTTCCCCAAACATCCCCCTGCACCAGCTGTGATTGCCCCTTCACTCCTGTGCAGGGTCTGCCAGCTAAAAAAGCAACAGAAACCATTTCCTTTCCCTCCATTGCCTTCTGGTCTTCTACCAGAAGAGCAAACAACACTGGACTTGCTCATGTAAATGCCACAATGCCACCACAGCACTCCAGCTGCACAGGGCTACGAAAGCTACAGTTAATGACTTCAGTCACTATATTAATTTCTTCTAGTGCTTTTACCAATGCAGTCATTGCAATGACTGGGAAACAGTCACCAGAGCATGTGGCTGCTTCACCTTGACACTGACTGTCCCTTCACGGCCAAATAGTGTCACTGCTGCGAGAACTGCCCATGCTCTCCAGCGTATTCTTTTGTTGGCACCATGAAATCTCTGGATGCCAGGGATTTCTGCTCTCTTTTTAGCTACCTGGTACATCTCACATAGTTACTGAGGAGACAGCAGAGGTGGGTCTTGTGTTTTTCCTGAAGAGGATTCATCTGCCACAAAAGAGGAGACTGCAGCTGTAAGAGGCATCCAGTAAGGCTGATCCTCTGGTGGGTCTGTGCAACAGATTTAGGTCTACCTTGTGAAAATGGATGCTACAGAAGATGGAGGCAAATAACAGGACTTTGGAGACTAGAGCATGAAACAGGGAAGTACCCGGGGCACTAAACAGCTTGGGTCGTGCTCCCCAAAGATGACCTCTTCTAGCTAGTTTGAACCATTGCTCTCCTTCTTGAAAGTCAAGAAGTATGTCACTGTACCTTCAAAAAACAGTACAGTTGAAAGATGAACTAAGGTTTCCATTTTAAAACTACTTTTCAGTTACAGATAACGTTCCTTTCAACTTGTTCTTGGTACATCTGTTTTCGAAGGGATACACTTCTGAAGGCTTCTGTACAGCTCTTTAAAGGCCACACAGCCATTTCACACCTTTGTAGGTATTCAAGTTCCTTTCCTCCACATAGCTGAGAGGAGTTGAAATAGGCTTTTCTTTTTTTAAAAAAAGTAAAAATCCTTGATGTCTTTAATTCTCCAAACCACACCTTCATTACCATTTTTTCAACAAACTGCTCTTTGCCTTCAGCTAAACCATGAATTTGATAAAAAGCACCAGCAAAAACAACAGGAGAATGAAGAGAAGGAACAAACCCTCTCATCCCCCATACTTTCATAAGACCCAGTACACTGCGAGAGATGCAGACCGTGTAGCAACCTATTCAAGGACTCAGAAGAATACCCTGTGGAAAGTTTCAGGAACTCCTAGCAGCAGTGGCGCATTGGATAAGCAAGAGCACCCTGTAGAGCCTGCCCATTTGACTCAAGCTGCTGTCTTCCAGCCATCTGGAAGCTGTGAGATTCTGGATTATTATATTAATTATTGGCTCGGACCAACTCAAACACGTGTGTGTGTGTATGTGTGTAATGGACAGGTCAACTTTCATGAAGGTGAAATAGTGTCCTATTCCATACCCCAGCATCTTGGAGCCTCCTTAGGTAGCCTTGGAGCAGGTGCTGGACACTGGGAGCACTGCCCCACACCACACCCCAGAGCCCAAATCCAGCTCTAGATTGGCTGGCACACCAGGAATCCCACCTGGGGTAGGTGTGTGGGCACCAGGGGCCAGAGCAGATAAAACCAATACCATGCAGCCATCACGTGGTTGCAGCCCTGCCATTTCTGGGACTCCTGGTAGCTGGACCTACGCTGGATCTGGGGTAGTAGCTATAATTCTCTCTTTTTCTCTCTTTCTTTACCTCTTCTTAATCTCCTTTCTTTAATTTGGGTAACTTAAAACTGGATGGTTTGGATTTTGCTAAATTAGGTTAGCATGTGCTAAGTCAGCACTCTGTGAAATGCTTTTTTTCAGCTATACCAGGGTTGCCATTTGTCCAGTCTGTTAAAAAGGATTGTTCATATTAATCTAATTTGTATCAATGCTTTACTGCTCCTATTGTCAGAAAACCTTTACTAGTGTTTGATATAAAACCATGTTAATGTAATTTAAGGAAACTCCATTTTGTCTTGATCTCAATGAACACAAGGAATAGCTGCAGGACATTTGCTTCATAGCACATTCTTATTCATCTGAAGATTTACATTTCCCTACAGCAATTCCTTTTTTAGACTGTCTTCTGGACTTTTTTCAATTTCTTAGAAGTCCTAAAACAGAAAATTTTTTAACTTAGGCTTTTTCAGTAAAAGCAGAAAAGACCTTGCTGGTACCTTACATAAGTTCTCATCTGATCAAGAAAGAGCCATGAAGGGAACTAAAGAATAATTTCATGTCTCTGGCTCCTGGAACCCAGTATCTTCTGTTTGACTTTAAATGCTGGATCCCAGAAATCATTTGTGCTACACATTTTTAAAAAAACAAATTGGAGATGATACAGAAGAAATCATCATATAACACTGCAGATCATCGCCCTTCTAATATACCATTCTGTTAATGCTAAAAGCCTCAAAGTTCAGCCAAGCAAATCTAATACTAAGACTCAGTGTCTCCTGGATTGACAGCGAGGCCTGCTAACAACTGAGCAGTAATATGCATTACCAGGTTGCTCAGAATGAAAAATTACGTAACGAAAAAAAGGATAGAACATCACAGAATCATAGAACAGTTTGGATTGGAAGGGAAATTAAAGAGTATCTATTTCCAACTGCCTTGCCATTGGCAGGGACACCTTCCTCTAGACCAGATTGCTCAAATCTGGGATGCTTTCACATACAGAAAAGGGCCCTGTAGAAAGAGCGTATGTCAGGAAAAAACAGTCTCGAACTGAGGTGACAGTCAAAGACACTTTAGGATAAAAAGGATAAAATGAACAGAAAATTGCCAGAACTAGCTAATATTAGACAACACTATAATGAAGAATACAATCAGCAAGGGGAAGAATCAACATCAGCAGAGAAAGCTTTGCCTCTCCACCTTCCAACAGGTCTTTGATTCAGTCGCTAAAGACAGTCCTTTGTTCTTCAATTCTCAGTGAAAAAAAAAAAGGGAAAAAAGAGTTAACAGTTAAGTAACAAATTTTACAGGGAATATTAACGAGAGCAGATAAGAAATCTGACCTCAAGGAGATATAGAAGGACTCTAGGATGCTGAAGGACATTCAGTGCTGGTAAAAACCCATAGATCCTTGCAACAGGATACTCTGGATGACAAAGACATATCTGGATTTAAAGAAAATCCCAAACCACCAAAAATATTAATAATAAAAAGAAAATAAAAATTACATATTCATAGAAGAGAGGTCTATCAAGGGCTATTAAACACCTATATGGAAGCAATGTCTGTTGATAAGCTGAAGGATGTTTGAAGCTGGGAGGACACTGCAGGTGAAACAACTCTTTAGCCAGCCTGTATTGGCTTCCCCATCCAGGCTGGATGTCTCAAGAGGGGAAATTCATACCTCCACATATGACACAATATCATTTGCACAGACACCAAGGGATTTAAGTGTTTCAAAATATCACTTCATTGCTACAATACAGGAAAGCCTATTTTAATAATGAGACATTTTTGTAGTTCACATTTGTACAAGTTTCGAGCTGGCTTCCCGCCAAGTCCCCAAAACTCGACAACAAGGACCCACCTCCCAGAGAGGGAAAAGAGGGAAAAAAAAACCAAGCAACCAAAGCTATAGCAAATATATATGTGTATATATATATATATTTTACATATGAGACGATACACAAAAGGAAAATACCACACACCTGGGGGGGGGGGGGGGGAAGGGGGAGGGAAAGGGAGAGAGACAAAAAGGGGCAAGGACCGAGCAAGTCAAACAGCCAGCCGAAGGCAAACTAGCAGAAATCTCACCACTTCCCTTCGAACAGGCAGAATGACTTGACGCAGCCCAAGGCTCTCCTCTCACGCGAAGCGGATAGCGGCAGTCACTGTAGGCCTTGGCTCCAGATAAGCTCGACCGAAACAGGGACCCACCGTTCTCGAACCTCGCCGGAGAGGAAGAGGGCGCGATCCCTCCCACTGGCTTTATTTATACCCCCAGTTACGTAAAGGAATAGCATGGAATACTTCCGTGATCACTTTTCTAGTTCCTTCCTGGTTACAAGTTGGTCTCCAGGAAGGCCTAGGGTGAAACCACCACAACATTTTTCTCACATTTTCTTTCCTAGGTCAAATGTTCTCATTCCTTTAAAGCTTGACTGCATACACAGAAATTATACTAAGCAGATTTTAGCCCAAACCTCAAAAATGCTTATACTAACAGAAATACACTGAAGTTCTACGAATGCCACAACCTCTTGAAGCCAGCATTACGCTGGTTTTAGTAGAAGTCCACAAAAAATAGTTTTAACAATATAAAAGTTTAAAAGAGGCTTATTAGAACAAATATCAGAGTTCTGAATACTAAAGATATCATCAGAGAGAAGAAATCCATGAGCCAAAAGGAAATGAATTTAATTGACAATGAGCATTAAATATTATTGCTTTCATATATCCCAGCAGGAAAGAGGCAAAACAAACACATTCCATTTGCCTTTTTTTTTACAGGACTTCATGTGAAAAGAATCGGGAAGGAAAATGCTTACTTTCTTCAATATAAATCTTCAAAATAAAAGAGTATATACATGGAGAAGGAAAGATATGCCACATGAATCTAAAAAAAATTATTGCAGGCTTCAGGAAAGAAGTATTTTTTAAAAAATTATTAAGCTTCTTTCATCTGCAGATGTAGCAAAAGTAAAGAAATTTTCAGTGAAGAAAATTAACATTGGCTGGCTGATGCATGTTTCATTGAAACAGTTACAGGTTAGATTATCTGCTCTCATGAACTGCAGTAATACAATTCCCTTTTGATGACGCTAAAGGAAGAGGGGCTGTATCCAACAGCTCATGACATGTCCCTCAATAATCCAGTCACATCAAGCACACTGTCTAGCAAAAAAAACCAACAAAAACCTGCTGTTGACCTCTCCATTAAAAAAGAGTACAGGTTATAAATTCCTTTGGTTTTGACTATTTTTTTTAAATTAGATGATAAATCACAAAAAGAACAGTAATGGCTTTTAAGAGAGCAGTTCCTCATAGCAGTAAAGTCTAAATGTCTTTCATGTCCTTGACCTACCGCTTTGTGGTGGCACTTTACCACAAGCCTCTTGAAAGGTGAGAAAACAACCAGAAGTTCGAGTTGTGTGCTATTTCTGCTTTCTTATCAGTCTTCTGCACAGCATCTACTGACTTGGAATCTCTCCATCTCTCAGGGCTGAAATGCAAAAGGAGCTGCAGAGGAGAGAAGAAATTCACACTGCTTCTGCACGTGGCTTCCCTGCTGCTGCAACTGGAGGTGGTTTCTGTTCTGCTGCCCTGATATAGTTTCCCTAGTTAAAATCTTCCCCCTGCTGAACAGTTCTAATGCTTTTCTGGAAAATTACTAATACTTTGCATCATTCACAGAACTGCCATTCTGAATAGCAGACACCAAATGGAACCTATTGATTCTACTTTTCAGTTTGACAAGACTATCACTGTACTGACAACACCAAGTATTAAAAAACTCCTAAAATTACCAGGTTCAGAAGCATAAATAATGTTCCTATTGGCCTCTTTTTTAAATTTTTTTTTAATCTTCAGTTGTCTGCTGAAGTTCTTTTTTATAACTATGAAAAACAAAACCATACCTCCCTTCCCACACAGAAACCCATCTCAGGTGCTATGGCTTCAGAAAGTTCAGCAAGTCACAAGATCAAGTATAAAATCACTAAGGTTAATACATCTGCTAGGAAGAGGAAAAAAGTGTAAAATATGCTCTTTTTTCCCCTTTCCGTTTATCAAAGACATTGATTCTTCGTATTACATTCTCAAGAAATTTTGTTCATGTTTTTTTCCTTCAGCTATGGATAAGCACTTTAGTTTTCTTTTTTCAAAGAAAACAGAAAATAATTTTGAAAAAATAATAATATCATTTAACAATCCATCTTCACCATGGAAAGTTTCCTATTTGCCACTGGTTAGTGGATTTTTCCCCAAGAAAAAGGAAATTACTCTTGACAAGCTCAGTTATGAATAGCGGCTGGCTTTACTTGGATCAGAGTTCATAGGAAAAACTTGTGTTCAAGGTAACCTGACTAGACTGTGTTTCAGTAATTCACTGAGCAGTAAGCAGCTTTGCTGAAACAATGTCAGTCCACTTTCCAGAGTCCTGAACAACAAATAATCAGCCAATATCCTTTGTTGGGTTTTTTGGTGGTTTGTTTTTGATTTTATACAAAGCAACTATATTTACAAGGGATAGAGGAGCTTTGAAAATACTAGTAAACAAAAAAAAAAAAGCAATGCTTAGAATAATAGAAAAAGTAAACAATGCTTTTACTTCAAAGGAGATTTTCACTATATTGTTCATGGGTAAAATATTCCCTCAGCTGACACAGCAGGTCTACTGCTTATCATGAAAGATGGAATTACCTTTTCATTCAAGATATGCACCTACTACTCCCATGATAGCTCATGACCACACAACATCAACAAATTGGTGAGGGATGTATGCATTTTTGAACAAGGTAATTCAACTACAAATAGCCATCTTAAAGGAAAAAAAGCACATTTGAAACAGCTGATGCCTGTTTCTCGGGGTTTTTTCACATTTCTTTCTTTAAATAATGTGGAATTACAAGGAAGACAATTAAAAATTATTTCCTGGCAGCAATATCCTTCCTTACTTGACTGACTAAAAGGAAACAATGGCCAAATGCCCTGAACCCCAACTCAGTGACAACGAATACAGTTTTGCAGTTTAGCACATGTTGTTCCCTCATATTTTCTCCTGGTAACATTATCTCACCAAGTTATGAAAAATTGCCTTTATTTTCTCTTTTGAATTTGAGTAAAATCCACCACAAAAAGGCTGAAGGAATCAGGGTGCACATAGCTTTCTGAAAGACTTCCTTTGACCATCAATATCCCTCAGATGACTGGGGTTATTTCTATTGGGTTTCCAGTTCATTAAGGTGCCAAGATGCCTTAGAGCACATGGTTTGAATCCATACTTGTTTCAGGGAACAGAAGCCATTAGTCCTCCCACTGCACTAAGCAGCAGAACCTGCCAACTGCTCTTTTGACTGCAATTGCTTATCGGCCTGGCAGAGAAGCCAATCTGTCACCTCACTGTGTGAAGTCCTTCATCCTTCCATAGCCCTTCAGGAAGAAAATGAGAAGGGAGGACACCTAATATGAGTCTGGAGCCTCCATACTGAAACTGTTCATCTAACTGAAGCTCTTAGTATGCTGAGATCCTTACAACACAATTCACACTCTTGCAAAAAAAATCTTTCAGAAGGAAAAACAAAAACAACTGCAGCAATACCTTTTATGCCAAGATGGAAAATCTGATTGCTGGAATATCTGACACCTGAAGAGCAGTCCTATAGGAAAGCACACCAGCCACTTGTCAGGCAGGGCCAAGCAACCAGAGGGAACATCCCAATCCACTTGCCAACACAAACCTATGGCATTTAGTTGTTTTTGTAGAAACACAAATGCTCACCTCTACATTGTAGAAGAATACTGAAGCAAATAGAGCAAGAACAGACAGACAGTACCTGAAAGGAGCGCGTAATCCTGTGCTTCAGCAGGCCCTGGGGTCCATGTGAGCTGGGACCAGGACAAGGCACAGGATTTTACTCTGTAGCTTACAATGAACCTTACAGACTTCAGAAAAACTAGGATAAGCTAAGTTTTGAGTATGTCTGGGCACTGATGTCCCTTTTTTCCACAAAATGGCATCTCCACTTCATATGGTTTCAACTTAAACTACTTCAGTGTCTTAAAAATACAGAATTCAGAAGTGTGACCCACTCATTCTGCAGTCAACAGAAGAGTCCACACTACCACCAAAAAATTACACAACAGGAAAATATTTTGTTTACAACAAACACCTAAACCCCAGGAGAGCCTTGGATGCTTTTATAATAACACAGCTATCCCTCACCACGTCAGCCATGCACCGCGGGCAGGCAGTTTTCCTAATTCCACCACCCTGCATTCTCCCTGCCATCCACCACCTCAAAGCTTCAGCTTTGCTTTAGCTAATAAGTTTTAGAGATCAGGATCTCAGCTTATTTCACTTTGCTGGCAGCACGGACAGCCAGAAAACTGAGTATAAACCACAAAATGGAAAGAGGAAGGCAAATGACAGACAAGGAATAAAATGGGCTAATAAATTAAGTTTTATTTTCATGGATTGTCAGTTCCTTCAGGTTTTGACACCTACAGAGGGAAGTATCTGACTGCCTGAAATTACATTATCATGCCACTGCCTGAACACATTCAATTTACTGGCAGTTATACTGTCCCTCTCTGCCCTTCCTCTGTCAGGAGTAAAAGGTTCTGCAGTTTCCTTCCCCATCACACTCTCAATGAAAGAGTTTTCATTTAAGCTGGTTAGAGCACATGGAAAAAGAAACAGGTCTACTCCTAGCAAGGTGTGTACTTAGGTTTTATAGTCAGGTTTTCTAGGGACAGCTATCATGATTTCATTAGACAAGTCTTCAAAAAAATGTTTTAATTAAACATGAATATAATGCTAAACATTTCAAAAAGTCTGACTCCTAGTTCTGAGTGCACACTCACGCATATACATATATTATTACATCATATTTTTTAGAGGGACTATGTGCTGGTCAATGCCACATCTCTCTAATTCAGGCCATGTATAAACTGTAACTTTAAAAATATTAACTTTAAAATGCATACTAACAGAAATGGAAATTGGAGGCATTCTTTTCCTCTGGATGATAAACCATTCCAGTTCTAAAAATCATTCTATTTCAACTTAGGACAAACAAAATATTAATAATTAGTTTTACTTGATGACTACTGAAGACTACTCTTCAGCTTCATAATGCACATAGTTGGACCATGCACCGAAGATAATTGATATGAATTCTTATCACACACAATCCTCTTGTTTTCATTCACGTACAACAGTTACTTGTCAGCTAATTATCATTGTAAAGTCATCACCTACCGAGAACCATGTAAGTGTTATCTCCTTAGATGTGTCTTCCTGTTGCTTTCAGGTTAACAAAGTTCTGAAAACTCAAATACTCAAATTGAGACTTACTATCAAACACCTGAAAGTCATCCATTCTGAAACTACTGTAAATCAAAACCAAGAGACTTCTAGTTTCTGAAAAGCATGCACTTAAAAAAATGTTTTAACCCACTATCTTAAAGATTTTTACATCTTCTGTTTTGGTATCTTTACTTTTAGCAGTGCATAATGAAAGCTGTGGAAGCATTTTATACTTTAAAGGCACTTGTATCTTAGTTTTTAAAGATAAATTTGAGAATAGTTGTGACAGCATTAACAACTAGTAGCTTCAGCATCAGTTTGGATCTTACAAAAATTCATTTGATCGGCAGAGCTGTAAGACAACAAAGCCTTATCCACTATGGCATATACCCAAGAACACTCAACTACTTTAAAGTCAAGATGCAACACATTAAACTGGAGATGTCTATAATTGTAACAATCTTATATAAATCAGCTAGCAGCAGATTTTATTTGCAAGCATGTAATTACAAAGTTTGATTTGACTCACCCAGAGCAATCACTAATTTCAGAAAATTGGTATGGGATATGAGGAACATTTAGCATACACACAGGAACCTTTTCTGGGTAAGCCTGAGGCTTCAGATATGTATTTATCAGCTATTTTCTAATGAAGAGGTCTTGCTCTGGTAATTAATAACTCTTGAAGGCTACATAGTTAGACTTTTTAAAATAGAGTAGAGTAGAATATTTCAGCTGGAAGGAGCCTACAAGGATCACCTAGTCCAACTGCCTGACCAACTCAGGGCTGACTGAAAGTTAAAGCATGTTTTTACAGGTGTTGTCCAAATGGCTCTTAAATGTTGAAATGCCTCGGGCATTGACCATCTCTCTAGGAAGCCTGTTCCAGTGTTTGATCACTCCCTCTGTAAAGAAATGTTTCCTTTTTGAATACATATAAACTGTTATTCACAACAATGATGAGCAAGGACTTCACAGTTTAACTACATGTTGTCCTAACTATCACCATCTTTCTGTTCTTTCCTGGACCTGGCAACTACCCATTCAAGTTGGGATCCTCTAGGTCTTGCACTGAAACAGCCCACAAGCAATTGTCCTTGATGCCACTTTTCCATGCCTCCTGAGAATTTGTCTTCACATATCTTTTCCCTTGTTTCCTTCCTCCTCATCTGAAAGTCCTAATCTTTGCTGCTCCTCATATAGTAATAATTTCAGCCTTTCATCATTGCTCCTACCCATTACTGAGTATTTTCCCATTCTTCCAAACCCATTTTGGGAAAGGGAGGTCACAAATGTAGGAATTCAAGTGCAGACATACTGGAGATTTATACACAATGAAGCCCTCTGTTTTGCTCTCTATTGCTTTTGATTTGCCTTTTCTGACTGCTACTGAGAACTAAGCTGATGTAGGGTAGAACCATCTACCACACACAAAAGATTTCACTCTCAACCAGCAACAGGCTTTTGAGAATCCATCGTTTTCCATGTGAAATAAGCTTTATCCCCCTAAAACTGCTTTCCCGCCTTCACTGAAGGCAAGACTGGCTTTTATCCTTGGGCTACAAAAGAATGCTCTTTTCTGTTCTATTCTTGTTTCAATCTCCAAGAATATATCTCCTGAAAATATAACACAGACATACTCTCTTCCCTAATACAGTTTACATGGCCTTAGAAAACCAGCATCCATATATAAGACTCTTTGTTCTGTGGATGGGATTTTACACTCTACAAACAGTATCTTTGTATAGAGAAGCTGGAGAAAACTAGTTCCACAGGCTACCACAACAAATAAACACCAAAAAAGAACACAAGAGAGAACATCAAGAGGAACATCATGCTCAGAAAGGGCACAAATAACAAACTCGGCAAAATCACCATAAAAATGAAGATTCACCATTCTCAACTTTACACAGCAAAGTCCTTTAATAAAAGAACTTAAATTACTATATATAGAAATGTCTTAAATAGCACTACCAATACACAGTATATTGTAAGACCTGGTAATAAGGTTAAGTTTGAATAAGAGTGTAGGTACTTAGTGCTTGGACCTCTACTGCTACTTGGTTTCTGGTTTCTTGTGTAGTTTCTTAACATTTGCAACAGCCAGAAATTTTCAGACTAGTATAACGCTGCAAGAAAAAAGTACCTCACCTTTTTTATGTTTTGTTGTTATCATGTACCCTGTCTCCACAAAAAGGAATGCAACACAGAATATTATCACTAAAGTAAAAGTATGGTATTAATCTTATATCTGCTATTAATATAAGCATGTATTTGAATTACATGAAAGATTTTAGTGTTGTTATCTTAACCAATGCTATATTGCTTACTTACTATGTGCTACCAACTCAGACTAGTGAATGAAAGCAGATTAGGAAGGCACACTTTCTTGCTCTTGTATAACTGCATAATGCTGCAATATTTGGAATGCAAACTCCACAGGGGAACATTAAAAAAATACTGGTTTGTAAATTAAAGTAACTGAAAAGTAAATGTCAGCCATGAAAACATTTCCTTCAATATTACATTTTATAAGTTGTTTAATCAGTTCCTCCTCCAGCTGAGGTCTGAATTATCATTAACTTTGTGGTTCAATAATTGATTAATACAAAATGGGAGAATCTAAGGGAAAAAAATGGTGCTTTAAAGCACACACAACAGATGAAAAGCTACAAAAATGGGCCAGAAATTTTGCTGTGAAGAGGTAATGCAGTAAAAGGAAACAGCTGGAGACTATTAAAAGCACTCATTAGAGGGAAGAAGCAGCAAACTGTTCTAATTGGGTCAGCTGACAGGTGGCTGCGCTTCAGCAGTGCCCTCCCGGCAGCCTATTCCCAGCCACAGAGATTGATGCTACTGTGTGATTCTCAAACCAGATCTACAGCTGCAAAGCTACGCTGCAGCTCAGGACTCACTGCAGCATATCCAGTGACCAATTCAAACCAGTTCAGCACCAATATATAACACAGGGAGTAAAATGACTACTGTGTGTACATGGGTATGTAGGGAAAACACGGAGAGGGCATAAAATGTTTAGCTATCGCTCAGAACCCAGTAACTGAAAAATATACTTTTTAATGTATATATTTAACTCCCTAATATCTCGTATGCACTGCACAGATATAGGTAAATCATTTTAACCCCTGCATGCCTCAGATTTCCAATCTAAATTATGTCAACCAGGTTCATAAGATCCTCTCCAAAAGTTCCCAGGTTCAATCAGTGGACACTTGTGAGGTCCTCAGAAGAAAAATCACATAGAGTCATGAACCCTCTATTCCCCCACTCCATCAAATCTGTAAGCAGACAACTCTCTCACTGCCTTTTTTTTTTTTTTTTTTTTAATACAAAAACATTCATGAGACTGACATTTAGAAGACGAAGGTATGGGCTCCATACCATGGTTGCTCCTGAAGGCCATGTCTCTGGCAACTGAAAAGCTTCAAGAAACTTATCTAAAGTCAAGAAGGAAAAAGTTCAGTGATGACCATTGATGGCAACCAGTATTTTGACAATTCACAATACAATTACCCATGGTTAAATATTTCTATTATGCAGATAAACACAAGAAAGAAGACAGCTGCTGTCAGAAAACAAATTGGTAGGAGAGTAGTTTTCATTGTAGATAGAAATTTGAGGATATAAATAAATTTGGTTTATTTTATTTTGTGAATATTCTTCTACTAATGAAAACCATTGTAGTCATAAAAGGATATTCTCAAGAATCAGGAACACAAAAAATTGTTCTATGGAGTTTAACCATTCAGCCTTTTCTATAACTTTGCTAGAAATTTATGAAAGAACCTAAACATCATTGGATTAAATATTTAGCCAGAAAAGCCAATGTTTGTCACAGGAGAGTTTCATTAGGAAGAAGCTTGACTTGAAAGTTCTCTGACATACTCTGAATTTTACTTCCCTTCTTTGCAGTAATCCTAACACACTTTAAACAAATGTTTTAACATTTCATTTAGAAGACAAAAAGACAGATGCTCCTTTATAGGATCACTTGCATGAGTAATCTTTAACATAACTAAGGCTGAATATTGTTAGAATATTTTTATTTTTAGCTGAGAAAAGCAAATTTATTTTCAGAGATGAAGTTGAAAGACTATGCTGAGCCACATAGAGATGTGGTGTAAACTGAACTCGTAATTATATATAATGAAAAGCTGAAAGATCCCATAGGAAGGTGACAAGTTCTTATTTTACTGAATGATTTTTTAAATACAAACTTCCTCACTTCTTACAAATTACTCAGAGACCTTTTACTTGAGTCAGTTAGGAGCCATGCTATTCAGAACCTAACAAAGATCAGAATCCCATGTAACCAGATTTCCTGCAATTCAGGCAACAATGCACAGACCATGGTGCTTCACACACTCATTCAGTCTCAGCTATCTTAGATCAAAGTTTCATCAAATGTTAAGGAAAGATGAAAACCTTTCATATTTGATGTCTCACACTGAAGTTGTAATAAATACTTCATATTTACTAACAACCATTCTGGAAAGGACAATTTTAATACAAAGCTTTCAAATATTTATAGTAGTCCCTCTCTTCATCAGGGGTGCTTCCGACCTTCTGCACTTCCAAGCCTTAAACTAAATCATCTGGTGCATATTTTTCTTTTGCTTGGTACCAGCAGCAGTCACAGCTGTGCTGATAAGGGCTTACTTGCTTTATTGAAGCATATTTACTATAAGAACTCTAGTTCAACCTGTAACACATTCATTACAATGGATTTAAATTAACTTTCATGAATTTATTTCATCTTACAGGACCATAATGTAGGATGAATCTCTCCTGAGTGTGCTTGAGACTTGACCTGAGGTGCTCACCACCATTTCAGACCAGTAATTACCTCTCTGCCATACTCCACACTAACGCGCTGCCACTATTTATTTTGGGGAGGATTGGAAGTGATCTCTTCAGGTGACTGACAGCAACTCACTCCAGCAGAGAAAGTGCTGGGTCAGGACAAGCGGCTGGCTGATCTGGGTAGAGAGTCTCACATTGCAGCAGCTGCCTCTGCCATATCTGACTCATGAATAAAGGGCTTGTTTTCTATCCCGACTTTCAATTAAATTTTGGTAAACACAGACATTTACCAAAACACTTAAAACAATTTATCTGACTCCTGAATGAATGGTTGTTTTCCCTGGACCAGAGTCAAAGCCTGAAGCCCTATTCAGAGAAAATTTCAAATGATCAGTGAACGGTGGAAATTTCTGTCTCTGATCTTTGCAATGTTGGCAGTTCAGATTTTCAATGTTAAAAAAACAGAATGCAAGGTACTACAAGACTTCAAGGTGGTTTTTTTTTTTCAATTCCCTTTTTTTTTGTCTTAAGGATCAGAATCGAGGGGAGGGAATACTTCCATTAGGGATATCACAACTTAGAGGCCAAGCGGGAGTTCAGACATAAAACCTGACCTTAAAATGCTTTTCCTCCCTTAAGAGCCTGTTTTATAGACGTGCTGAGCTCCCACAACTTCACACTGCAGTTTCTGAGAGAACATGCATGCTGCTTTCAGCTTTTCATGGGAGAAGGCCAGTGTTGGCAGCTACTGATGAAGACACCAGGATGGCTTGGAAAGGTTTCCAGACGCCCACACCACCTTCTAAGAGCCAGGAAGCCAAGAACATCGTGGTCGATAAAAGCACAACTAGCCTGTTTTCAAAAGATGTATACCTTTTGCAGGCAAACCTGTCTCTCCTGGTAAAACAGAAAAGTTAAATTTACAGCTTCTTCAATCCATTTTGTAAGTATATAACTACTGTCAACATACAGCTTCTCGGGTTCTCCAGCAATGAACTCAATGTTGTGGAGTAATCAGTAGTTTTGTACTTTTCTAGCTGCTGATCTGAGGCATGAGGAAAGAAGAAAAGTAAAAAGCTTGTATCCTCCCCCTGCTTTCACGTATCTGCTTATGGTCAGGCACACCTCATCCCCAAAAACTTGGGTTTAATGTTGTGATCAATGCTGAAACTACTTACTATGCTAAATCTAAGCTTATCCTTCAAATAGTCCCCTGTAAGAAAGTAATGTTTTTTGGTGAGTTTTGAATTCAAAAAAATATTAGGGAAGAATTGTGATTAGACCAGTCCTGTGCTAAAGTGTTCTATGGGCTCATGCTCAGAGGTAAAATCAGCTGCTTACTTTCTTCACAGCAAGATCAGGCAATTGATTTTGCAGATTTCTGAAGCTATGATTCCAAAAAATCCAATACCTGAATTTTAAAACATATTCCAATAGATTTCCTCACACCACTGAGGAAAAGATTAAAATGCAGTCATGCAATATATGATGTGGTTGGATAGTGCAAGTCTTAAAAATGCTGAACATTCAGAATGAGTGGCTTCCCTTAAAATGAATTTCACTGGCAAGTGCACTATATGTTACTGTGACAGGAGCAACTGCTCTCTTTGAGCAGTGCAAGTGACTGCCAAAGTCTGCCAAGAAGGGGATGGAGGACAGATTCCAAAAACCTTTCCAGGATTCTAACACTGAATTACCAACAGAGAAGATCAAAAAGAAAATGCAAAAATAGGTTTTATTAAGGATGCTGATGGTGCCTCAGACCAACAAACTGTCTTTTGAACAAATTGACTACTGACCTCAGACAGTCACTTTTTATTTCTTTTTCATTATAGTTTTTATACTGATCTGTATGTGCATACATATGTGCATGTGTATATAGATAATTTATTTCTTAAAGAACATACCAATGCAAATGAAAATGCAAGGTGATTTTTATTAGCTTTTAAAACAACAAACAGGAACTATATCTATTCATTTCAGTTCTGCTTGAAGCAAAATTTCACTAGCTGTACATATCACATCTTAAACTGCACAGGTAGTATTGAATTAACACCAACTTTTAAAGAGTCAGTCATAAGAGGTGCCAATCACTGCACTTCAAATGAGAAATAAAGGCACTCAGAGTTAAGTACAGACTGTACCACTCCCTTTTAACATTTTCAAAAGAGAAAATATGTCAGTGCTAAAAAGGTAAATGTTATACTATAAAACCCATCCCACACTAATTTCTGTAACCTCGTTGTCCCATTCACAGGTGAGGAAGGAGAAGTCCAAGCACACACAGCATGCAAAGATTTCCAGCTCTGCACACCAGGAGGTCCAGACCTGCTCAGTTGACACAGGGACCTCTTTGGGATCTCTAGGCACATAGCAAATGAGAAACCCTTTTCAACATTACTGAAATGATTAACGTATAGCAGATGTCATTAAATTTAAGGCTATGCACAGTTACACTGATACCTCCCCCTTCAATTATTCATAATTTATAAGTTTGTCTACAACAGCAGACAACAGTAATAAAGTAAAAAATAAAATCAACACAGCCCCATAACACAGAAAAAAACTCAGCCCTCCTTGGATCCATCTGACCTCAGCTAGGATTGAAACATGTTGTGTGGTAACTTCAGAGCTTTGTTCTCTATGGCTCGTCCACGTATATTGTACTCTACTGCCCCTCCAAAACATCATCAAAACATCCTCTCTTTGTTCTCCAAAAGCTGCAGACCTCTCTTGTTTTGATGTTACGTCTGGCCTGCAACATCTCACAGCAGACCATCAAGCTGTCCTGTCACCACTGTGTTACTGAACCCGCTGCAGGTTCAAGTGTGGCTGAAGGCTGAGTCCAACCTAACTAGATCTCCATTATAGAGAGAGTAAGAACTAATTCCACCATTTTGCCTTTTTAGGGAGGTATCTGTGTGCATGCAAAGAGATCAATATCAAACAAACCAACCATCCCCCTTGCCCTCGTGTTTCTTATTGAGCATTAATTGAACACCTACTGCCATGGTGTTCAATAACTGCTCTACAACAAAGGCTGACAGGTGTTACGACAATTCAGCAGTTGCAAAAAATCAAAACTTATTATAAATACCTTATCTGGCATTATTGCCATCACCTTAATAAAAAAAAAGGCAACAAAACCAAACCAAGAACTGGGATTAGAGCCCTAGTATAAAGAATAGTACAAATAATTTAGCAGCAAGAACGTTAGAGGCTTGGGCGCACTGAATTGCTCTGTTTCACAATTTTCCTCTGAGGCTGCACACTTATAGACATAGTTTCCACCTAAAAGTCTATCTGAATATTCTCAGTGACAAATATAGGCAGAATTATTATATTACGGTACACTGCAAATCCAACTCTGTGAAAGGACTGTAATTCAACAGTGGCAATCTGGGACTTGCTGTCAGCTTATACAAGATTCAAACAATATCAAACAATTCATCAGCAACACTCTCCACAGTAAAGCTGAGCAAACTAAGGACCAGGCAAGACAAAGACAGAGGAAAAAATGGAAGACAGAAGATGCCTCAGTTTCCCACTTTTCAAGCATCCAGTTTGAACATCAGCATCATATAATGATGCAGGGAAATTGGTAATTGAAGCCTTTTATTTAAACATACCAGATATCTTTCCTCCTGCCTCATGCTGGGGGTACGGATCATGTGATTCTGTTCTCCTCTCCAGTCTCCGAATCGTCGAAAAAAATAATTGGATAGGAATCGATTGACAGGATCTCTAATAATATTGATGTACACCGGCTGGTCTCCTCCAAACCTGGTGAGAAGAAAAATGGGTGAATCTCATCAGAAGGTTCCCCACAGGCACGTATCTATTATATCTCACCTGAATCCTTTCAAATTATTTCCTACAGAAATTGAGAGATTTTACAAGGTTAGGAGTGAAACTGAGACTCTTACAACTAGTTATCAAAACTTTGTAAATGCACGTAAGATCTCTTTAGGACAAACAGTAAATATGATATCACATTAAGCTATATGTGTACTACAGACTTTTTGGTTTAAGACCATTTTTTCTACCGTATCAACAGTTTTGCTTCTTGAGTTCTCTCCTTGTTGTTTTCAGATGAAGAAAACATTCTGCAGATGAATCAGAGAACGAGCGTTTCTTCATCTCAGCACATTTGCCATCTGGGAAGTCATGTCAGAGCAGGCACCACCAAACCCTAACTGCCATAAGGCAGACTTGGATCACCTTCACCTGTACAGTAAGTACCGTAACGTGCAAAGGATTTTGCAACACGCAAGCTTTATTCCAAAGGCTTCCTCTGGATGAACTGACAGATATGCATGGTATTTCCACCTTTATATTGCTGGAACTTGTGCAGACCTTCATCCCTTCACCCCCAGCCTGCACCACTAGCTGTATTTGAGGTTATTTCATGGTTACACAAAACCTTATCCCTGTACTGCACTTCATGAACTGTTCTGTGATCAAAATTGAAAAATGGACATTCATGGAAAAGACTCATGGACTACAAACACTGTGAGTTAAAGAATAAAATAAAACAAAACCTTCCTGAATTGAGAAGTTCATATGATAAATTCAACTTGGAATTTGCCTGATCTAACAACATGGACTATGATTCTCCCTCCTGATTTCCCAGTTAAGTGAACAATTCTCACTGAAGCACTAGCATATGCTTTATTTTTGGGAGCTAGAGGACATAGCCACACTAAAGTATTTAAATGCTATTCTGATGATTTTCGGACTCACAATTTAAATATTTTCTTCTAAAATGTAAAATATTAGATTAGAAGAGAGAAAACTGGAGACACTCTTTAGATTAAAAAAACCTCTCAGCCTCTCCTCATTTTTTGAATAAAAAAATATAATAAAAGATCAGGGCTTCTCATAAATATTAAAGAGGAAGCAAAATTGTTTAAAATTAAAAATTCTAGTAAAAGACAATAGAAAAATCTCACAGAATTTCAACTTGATTTTGAATCTGCATGATTCCCCAGGCCTCTAAATACAGTCTGCAAAGGCTTGTCTCATGAATAACTATGTGTATCAGTATTTCATTGACCTCAATGTTGCAGGATCACTGCCATAATTTGAAATTGCACAGACAGCACAAAACTTTGAAACAATCCAATTAAAAACGCAGATGCTCCTTGCTTCCTAATTAGTGCATAGCCCAGTTTGGACACGGGTGTGCAACTGAATTCTTCTCTAAGTTTATCTTTACTGCTTTTTGTTTTTATACAGAAATAAAACCTACATTAAAAAAAAGGCATTCCTGCAATTACCACAGGACAATGAGGGCATAAAGCTTTGACAAAATTTATTCAAATAGAAAGTTTTTGGTGAATGTCATGATTGGTAGCTTTGAAAACTAAACTTTTCAAGTGAAATTTCTGGCAAGAATAGATTGCATCTAAATTACTGAACACATTATCTTCGTGCTGCTTGATGCAGATCAGCAATAATCTAAAGACAGAAGGGAGTGGAGAAGAGCAAAGAAAAGGGGAAGCAATGGAGACAGTAAGAAGGGAGGACAGCAGCAAGTTGTCTAAAGACAGAGACAAAAAGATTACAAGATTCAGAGAAGCAAGAGAGTAGAGATGTCCTACTCTGGGTTTTGTGGAGGATGTTAAGCCTAAGTGTTCATGAGAAGAGTGAAAAATCAAAACCAGACAGCTATTAGTTGTCCAGATAGAAATTTTCAACACATATTGTCTTTTCTGAAGTAAAAGGAGGGGTGAGGTTGCATAACCAATCCACCAAAGTCCCAGAGCCCATCCTTTTGCTGGTAAGGTCATGTCTCTGAAGACAAGGACTGTAAATTCAGTACCAATAGCTCTGAGAAAAAAGGCTCATACAAACTCATCTGTTCCAAGAAGACAGCTGAGATGGGAAGTCACCCTTTCACAAATGCTACAAAGGAACTTCCATTTCTGAGATGGAGACTGTGCATGTCTCCCACCCCCCAAACATGAGACAGCTTGAATTTCTGATTTTCTGCACAATGTAACCAGCCTGGTATACACCCAGCTGCAGTTGCTCCACCAGGCAACAAGCAAGGAATTTTTAGGAAAATTAAGTCTGTTCTGGCTCTTATTCAAATGTGCATTTTTTTAAAACATAGTTTATAAAACTTCAGATTCCAACCATTTGTTTCTATGGAGTGTACTGAGAGTCTTTTAGGAAAGCTAAACAGCAGTCACATAGCATAAAAAATCCTATCCATTAAAAAAATCAATTACCTTAAGCTATTTAGAGAGAAGGGCAAATCAATGCTCCATTTGTTCAAGTATGTTTGGCATATTTTTAGATACTTATCAATCACAACATATTAAACATTACTTAGCTCTCCAGAGTGAAACTTTTCAAATTTCAAATTTATCAGGCATTGGAACGGCCTACCCAGAGAGGTGGTGGATTCACCATCCCTGGAGGTTTTTAAAAAGAGATTGGACGTGGCCCTTAGTGCCATGATATAGTAATTGGAGTTGGATCAGGGGTTGGACTTGATGATCTTGGAGGTCTTTTCCAACCCAATCTATACTATGATACTATGATACTATGATGAAATTAACAACACCCACCTGAAAGTGTTCTTACAAAAAAATACATTTGAGCTCTAATTATACATCATGTCACCTTATTTATACTCAAACACCTATTGTGAATGATTTAAAATGAGGCAGAATCATATTTTCTAGGCTTGAGCAGAAGACTTACCTTATCTGAGTGGGATCATGATGGGATCCTGCATGATGAAGTTACCCGATCCTTCTCAAGTCCAGCAGCACACTGCTGCAACTGGGAGAGTGGGCCAAGACAGCCCCACTCCAGCAGAGCACTGCAAATGTACACACCAAATCCTCTGCAGTGCTCTTCCTGTATTTAACTTCTCCTGATTTATTTAATAAATACTATTAAATTCCATTAGTTTTAACTGCTCTGTTGTGAAAGGTATATTTTTGGAGTCCTCATCAACTAACCTAGAATATTTTCAGGCTTCAATCAATGATGGTTAGGTTCATTAATAATACATTCCCCTATGTCTTTTTTAATAAAAGCAAATTAAAAAAAAAAAAGCTTAAGAAGTATGCCAGATGTTGCAAGCTTGCCTCTTAGAAAAACATCTCAGATAAATTCCAATTTTATTACATGTCAAAACCATTCACAAACCTCTTATGAGTTAGGAAAAAAAAAATCAACCAAAGTGATTTGCTTGGCTTTAAAATGGAGGATTTCTTAGCTTCTATTATTTTTCATTTCACTTCAGCAGGCTGCTGCCCTTCCATTTAGCACAAAACTCTATGCACAAGCAGAAGCAGGTTTCTTCATCCCTGCAGACAAAGTACAACTCCTCAAGGAAAAGATGACTCTTAATCTATTCTCTATAAAAACATTGTCTTCCTCTTACTCTCTTAATGTATGTCTCCCCTTAAACAAACAGATTGGTTGCTAGAAATTCAATACAATGGAAGCAAACCAGAACTGACAGCTACCTAATATTAATAGGGACATGTATATTGTGTCCTTCTTATAAAGGAAGCACAATTTCCTTTTAGTGTTGTACAACTGAGAATCACATGCCAAGAGCACAATTGCCCACCAATTTACTCATCAATTATGTTACAGCTCAATTACCTGCTCTGCAGCACAGCTTCATGGAGAAGTCATGTAAAAACACCAACATACAACTTTCACCTTTTTAGGGCTTAAATAAGATGCAGTTACTTCAAAGTTTATCTTCTGGAAAAGGTATCTTGAAATGAATAGTTTCCATAATGTCTTGCACTAGCATGAACTTGTGTCAAAGCAATCCTTCTCTGCACACAAGGCACCAGGTACCTCTGGGATGGTCCAATTACCTTCCTCAAGGATGGGCTGCAAAGAGGAGTGAGCTGAGGTACTGCCTGACTGGGGCTACATGGTATTGCCAGCCTCCATAATCAAGGAGTTAATCTTCCTGCTTTTGTCTGTAGTGCCTCTCTCCTAGCCTTCACCCTATGTTTTGGTCACGTTTTCAACCTTTTCTTTAGAATTAGGAGAGAAAAAAGGAAAGTGAGTTGATATAGAGCATTTCTATACTGATGCACCTATGTCACCCAGACAGTTATTTCAGTCATAATAGTGCTGCCATAGCTGAACTGGTACAAGGTAGAGCAGACTTCAGTTAGAAACTTTGGCTTCACGAAGCCTTTTCCCTTTCTCACAGACTACTAACTAAGCTGCCTCTCCCCAACAAGCTGAACTAAAATTTATGCCAGTTTCCTTTTTTATTACTGCTCTCTGGTTTATCTTAGACACAAAACAAACAATACAGAGAAGTGATGTAATCAGCTTCCCTGGAAGTGTTGAAAAAACTTGTGGATGCAGCACTCAGGGACATGGTTTAGTGGTGGACTTGGCAGTCTAGGTTAACAGTTGAACTTGATGATCTTAGAGGTCTTTTCCAACCTTAACAAATCTATGATTCTATGAGATAAATATCTTCATTTCAAAACTGCATCTTTGGCTGGCCTGGCCTTCAATGGGACATGTGTGCGGGGATACAAGGTGCCCAGTGGTTCAAGGTTAACAGTAAAATAATGCACATTGGCACCACTCCTCATTAATTACCCTTTCTGGAGCTGTGATTTCAACAGTAGAAATTTCAGCTTCTGAAGTGATGTATCTGGGTCATGTCATTGTAAAATCACAACTGAGTCCTCTGGGAATTGTTTAGTAAGTTGTTGCAGACCAGCAAATGGCTAAAAGATAACACTATAAACACTTGTATTTCTGTATTTCACTATCCTGTAAATCTCCCAGAATATTTTAGGCTGTATTTCTGTCAGTCATTCATGCTTGCTAAACAATGAGCGGTTTTTTTCCCCCATGTTTTTCATTCTCCTGAGGATATCAAAGTAGTTTAATATATGAATTCACAATGAATAGCATTAACATGGATACAAATCGTGCCTGGGTCTGTATAGTAACCCCAAATGAAGTAAAGGAAATACTAACTATGTTTTCATCTATGTAATGCAAAACTACAACTGGAAACAAGTAAGACAGAAAACACTAACAGCAGCTAAACTCTGCATTAATTAAAATTACCTGATTCCAGACACCCTCTATTTAAGACTTTGTTCAAAGGTTTGGCTCAGGATCTCTCTGAACCTCTGATTAATATTTCAATATAATTCAGAGATGTAAATGATGCACATTATATAGAGTAATAGAAAAGCTAATTACAAAGTATTACAATAAATTTTCCACAAATAGTAGAACAGCTGATATGGCTCTTTGGAAAGTATTAAACCAACAGATGTGATGTGTAGAAAAGATACATCTTCAAAATTGGATGAGACCACAGATTTGGCTGAGATAGTTAAGCTCACATGAAATCCTGGGTCTCGACTTCTTAGGAAGGTTATTATGCAAAAGATGTTGCAATGCATTCAGCACTGCATATTCAGCTTCTTGTATGAATACACTTATCAAGAAAATTATGGGTGATTCCAGCTGTCCTGTGGAAATGGCTGTTGCAGAGAGTAACTCTGCATAATGTTAGGAATGTCCATATAGAAACTGAAATACATTTGGTATAATAAAAAATAAATTCCTTGGCAGTATATATATAGTGTATACAATCTACAGAACAAAAAAATAAATGTAATTGAAACTTAAAACATGGCTGCCCTGTTCCAGATGTGAAATCCTACATAATCACCATCAAAGAGGGAGCTGTGGATATCATCATGTTTGAGGCTTTGAATCTACACAGTTTAACTTGATAATCTGTGATTCAGAAGATAAGTGCAAACAGGTACTATTTTCAGAAAACAAAGCTGCAAAATGAGAGAATAAAGAAGGGAGTGATTTACTGGTAAAGAGCCACTTGAGCCACAGGCCAGAAAGACATAAGCAAACATTTTGCACTGTAATGAAAATGGGCAAATGAAACCCAAGGCATATAGAACCAGAAGCAGAGGATACTCACAGGGAAGGAGCAGTTCTGGCAAGGACATGCTTGCTTTTACACATTATCAGCATTGTGTGAGACCTTACAGGCCCAGAATAATCCTAGTTTCCCTTTCTCTGAGAAGCAGGAGCAGAAAGGAGCAAAGACCTGGCACAGCACTGATGTGACCATGCACAGAGTCCATTTTCAGCAAAGCGTTAACGAAGTTCAATACAAAATGATGAAAAAAAAAAAGAATTAGAAGGAAAAAATATAGAGAAGGCTGAGACTTGACTGCACGACAATGTGTAAGAAATTACACATGAAAGCTTACATGGGAAAAGTTTGCTGAGTCTTTATATAGTGGAGAAATGTACTCTGAGATTCAAGGAAAAGGAGTCAATTGGACTTCTCAGAAAAATTAAGAGGAAGAATAATTCACAATTTGCAATCCAATAGAAAAATTCAGTATTGGAAGAATTTACCAAGAGCAGCAGATTCTCCATTACTGGTGATTTTTAATCAAGACATATTTTCTATCTGAAAGATGAATGTTTTAGGTTCAAACCTAATGAGTCTGTATCATACATTACACAAGGATAACAAAGACTCAAACTGACTTGGGACTGTCACAGTTCATCTTTTTGCCTAAAGCTATGTAATTGCCACTAGCAGCTGTGAAATCCTCAAGTACAATCTATTCTGTTGCTTTGCTGTCCTAGTTGTTCAAACCTCTTCCTAATGTCTGATCTAGAACTCTGTGATACAATTCAAGACACCGTTTTGTTACTGTTTCTGATGAAGAACCCTTTATCTCTGCAGAACCTCTTTAATAAAAAGTCAGAAGTGTTATCACAGTCCCCTGTTTCCCAGTCTTTTCTATTTGTTTTTCTTTTCCTGCCCTTTTAGGTAAATTTTTTGTATCTCTGATCATTTGCTTTATTCTCTTTTGTACCCCTCTGGAGTAATCATTATTACTTCTTAAATTACTTTCTTAAATTAAGTTACTCCCAGACTGGTAATCTACAGTGTGAACATGAGCATGGAAGCCAAACAACAGTAAAAAAAAAAAATAATTGAGGTGTTATGCCTGATCCCACCTTCAGTAACTACATTTCAAGCAATCACCTCCATTCTGAGAATATCATATTACCAGCTGAATGAAAGATAAAAAGTCCATTATGCAAAGAACACAGGAAATCTAGGGAAACAAATTTTAAATCAAATAATCTTAAAATCTGTGGAAAAACTAACCATAAAGCAATGCTTTTTAAAAAAATACCCCCCCCCCAAAAACCTGCTTAGACCATACAAAGGTCAAACTGCATATTAGATTTGTGCTTAGCCTTCCATTAAGTCACAGTTGAAAAGCATCATTACACACTCACATCATTAAAAAAATGTAGTATAAAAAAGTAAAAAAAAGATGTAGGAGGGATTACAGCACCATGTGGCCATTCATTAAATGTGTACTTTACAAGGTAGACCTCACATGATGGTAGAAAGTGTTTCATGAAGTGTTAGCAAAAAGTATAGATTATAATGAACACACATAAAGACACAGTGTTAAGGCCATGCACATAAGTTTAGGTGACTTTTGCCTACTATTAAGAGCTTACCCAGAGGGTAAAAACTTTTTTTTGTTAACCATGTTTTTAATGACATTTCCCTGTGTATGTATGGGACTTTTTTTTAAAGGAGACCAAAACCACATCATGAAACTACTTCAGTAGATAATCTTAGGCTGCAATCATTGTTTTAAGATGTTGATTCAAGGAGGCACTCAAAGGGCCCAATCCCTCTCACAGCTGAGCTGTATAGAATCAGTAATGGAGCTGACTGAACCACAGCTCTTTATACCTGAGTTAGCATTCAAAGAGTCATGGACATTTAGCATCTTGTTATGTCAGCTCCATGCATTTGCCCAACACACTATTTGCAAATGCTAGTGGAGCATGGTTAACAAACACAATAGGCATGTTCTGTAAACATATACACGCTGTGTGGGATTACTTGTTCCAGAGAAAGGAAGAAACAAAAACCCTCAAGTTATTAAAAAATCTGAGTGTTCTGACAAATATTCCATGACATTTTCTTAAGACAATGAAAACACCATCACAGAATCACTCGGGTTTTACTGACCTCTAGTCAGTCTATAAAAAGAAAAGAATTTATATTTCCAAATCAGTGGACCAAAGACATGTACATAGGTTAAGTCATGGCAAAACAAGATACTTATTTGCAAAAAAAAAAAACCAAAAAACCCGCAAATATATCATCCAAGCCTTAAAAACAATTAATGAGCTCACGTGCAAGGCTTCCAAACAGCATGCTGCCAGCACGGAGTGTGCTTGGGCTTTCAAACTTGCAGCTTATTCACATGACAAAGTTAATTCATCGATTTACCTCCTTTTTGTTTGTTAGCTATGGACACATTTTACAAGAACAAGGAATGCTGTAATGTCAAAGTGCTGTGTTAAAATAAAATTTTTAGAGCTGCTTCCACATCGAAAAAAACACAGAACCAATGACTAACAAAAAAACCCCAACAACATCCAGAAACTAAGTTTAGTTTTGGGCTTATCCAGACTGAATTTGTCTTTGTCCATCCATGCCTTCATATAGCATGTGATTTATTGCTACCTTTAAGTCAGAATTCAGGTCAGAGTTGAAGGGAAATGGCCAAACTGACCAGCACTGCTGCATGTGACACTGTTTGCTGCTACAGCAGCTCAATTTATTCATTTTTATTCGTTAGTGTTGGCCATTGTGTCTGTGTAAAAAAGTAATAAAAAAATTAATCAGCAATGCTGATACAGACTACCAAAAAAAGCTTTTTCAAGAAAAACAAGAACTTTAGACATTAACTCTGCTAATGAAGAACAGAAAACTGGTAATATTTCTTACGTTGATTCCAGGGACTAAAGGCAAGTCCCTTCCCAAGCAAAGGACCCAGTAGATCTTTCCCTCCTTCCCAAAAGTTGTCCCCCTCCACCTCTCACACTGAGCAAAAAGGACACAGAAGAGCTGGGGCTGTCATCCAAGAAGGGCAGAGGGAGGTGACTGCTGGCTGTGGCTCAGCTGAAGGTCCAGCAGCTGTGTCTTGCATGGCTTTCCCTTCAGCAGGTAAACCTACAGCAGTGTGGTTGTCTCAGAGTCTTCTACTGGCCTTCTCAATTTGGTTTGAAACTGGCCAACAGGTTCAGAAATTATTTAGAAACTGAGGAGGGGAGGGGGATGGAAAGACATGCAGAACAGCTGGAACTGCTGTTTGACTCCTTACTTTAAAAGCTTTGCTAAAAGTGAAGTGCCGTCCCCTCCTCTCAAGCACATGCACATGTATGCAAAATAAACACCATGGATATTAAACTGTAGCTGAAAGGAAGACGAGGGACAGCCCGACAGCACAGAAAGGGTGACTCCTCACACAGTAATGCTGGGTGATAACTCATTCTAGTTTAGAACAAATAAGATACACTGAACTGAATTATAAGGGCTAATTAAAATGTAAGATTAAATAGAGTCTGTGCTTTATCTCTGTATCTCCTTACCACATCACAGGAAATTTTAAAGGAGCTAATTCCCCAGTGGTCTATAACTACTGCAGAAAGTAAAGAATTGACAGCTCCAGTGAAAAAACGAAAAAGCCTGTTTCACTCTCTGGGTGGTCTTTTTAATGCTTCTCCCTCCTGTGACTTTACCCTGACCTGATCGGCCAGCTTTTAAACAAGCAAAAGTCACTTACCAGTTACAGACAGAGGCATGTTATTAGGTTTTTACGCATTCCCCTGCAATGTTCACTTACCCTGAGAGAGGAGGGAATGGCCAAGCTTCCCACTCTGCTCAAACTGGGATCTGTAAGTGTATGTTTGGAAGATCAAAGTTCACTGTCAGAGGGAGGCATGGTGCCTTCCCGTGACCAAAACGAGAGCTGCACAATTCTTCATATCCCTGACTCATCCTGACCTAAAACCACAGCCTTGCCACCTCTGCATTCCTGCAAATGTTCTTTCTGCTTCTCTGAAACCTGTGACACTTGGAGCACACACCAAGCATCTTGACTCTCTGCCCAATGACTCTTAGAGTAACTTAATTCAGCAGAAGATTACTGAGAGGTCACGTGGAGCTTTTCCACAAACTTGGAGCTTCTTCCTGATCATTTTTTCTCAGGCTAAATAACTAGATGACAAGTGCCATTTATAATAAAGAACAGAGAACAAACTGCAGCTATTCTGAAATAGCCTTTTATGTCTCTGCAGGTTATTCCACTTCTTCACAGCTCCTGCACTGCAACTCTGTACCACCTGGATCTACCAATAACCCCTGGAATCTCAGCAAATATATCAACATATAAATCTTTACCAGTTCAGAGACATTCCTCAATATATGCTTCTGTTAACATTTTGGATGTTTTTCCCAGCAACGTTAGTACATAAACTTCAATTCAGAAAGAGACAAAAAAATAAACAGCATCACCTTCCACAAAAGAAACAGTCCTCAAATGGACTGGATGGAGTAGCCAATCTCCAGAAGCATTGGGTTTTCTCCTAAAACTGGCACTAAATGCACCAAAGAGACTGGGAACAGAAGCTGTAGAACACTTGGAATAAAAGCTTTTTCTGTGACAAGTGCTATGTAGAAATTCACTAACATCAAAGAAACCCAAGAAAGTTTTTTATCTTCTGTTTGAAGATGAAATTAATTAGATTTATGTCTGTAAAAATTCACATTAGATTTGCTTTAATGTGTCCCTTAAGATTTGTCTTTTTGTCTGCATCTTTGCACTACTTTGGATTGAGAAAAGATAGTACTGAACCAAAAGATAAAGACGTAGGAGAGTAAGTGAGGATTCATTTACTCAGCTCAACCAACAGGCACTCTTAAAACACTGTTCAAAAATGAGAGGAAAACGGCCTGCTAAGCCAACTTTACCCACTCCTACAGCAAGGTGACCTGCTTAGTGGATGAGGGCAAGGCTGTGGATATTGTCTGCCTGGACTTAATAAAGCCTTTGATACTGCTTCCAACCGCATTCTCCTGGAGAAACTGGCTGCTCATGGCTTTGACAGGTGCTCCATTCCATGAGTAAAAAAACTGTCTGCATGTCCAGGCCGAGTGAGTGGTGCTGGATGGAGTTCATCCAGCTAGCAGCCAGTCACTGGTGGTGTTTCCCAGTGCTCAGTGTTGGGGTCAGTCCTGTTAACAGCTTCAGTAACAATCTGGATGAAGGGATCTAATGCATCATCAGTAAATTTGCAGATGACACCAAGTTGGGCGGGAGTGTTGATCTGCTGGAGAGTAGGAAGGCTCTGCAGATGGATCCAAGCAGGCTGGATTGCTGAGCTGACGTCAATTGTATGTGGTTCAACAATGCAAAGTGCCGGGTCCTGCATTTGCATCACAACAACCCCAGGCACCACTACAGGCTGGGGGAAGAGTATCTGGAAAGCTGCCTGGGCTAAAAGGACCTGGGGGTGCTGATTAACAGTGTCAGAACACAAGCCAGCAGTGTGCCCAGGTGGCCAAGAAGGCCAATGGCATCTTGGCCTGTATCAGCAATAGTGTGGCCAGCAGGGCAGTGATCTTTCCCTCTACTCAGCATAGGGGAGGCCACACGTCAGTTCAGTTTTGGGTCCCCTCCCTACAAAAAAGACAAGGGCAATGGAGCTGGTGAAGGGTCTAGAGAATATGTCATATGAGAAGTGGCTGATGGAGCTGTAGTTGCCTAACCTGGAGAAAAGGAGGCTCAGGGAAGACCTTATTGCTCTCTACAACCATCTGAAATTAGCTTTGTACCCAGGTGGGGGTTGGCCTTTCCTCCCAAGTAACAAGTATCCAGGCAAGAGGAAACAACTTCAAGTTGGGCCAGTGGAGGTTTAGATTGGATATTAGGAAAAATTTCTTTATGGAAAGGGTTGTCAGGAATTGCAACAGGCTGCCCAGGGAAGTGGTTGAGTCCACATCCCTGCAGGTATTTAAAAGATGAGTAGATGTGGCACTCAGGGACATGGTTTAGTGGTGCACTTGGCAGTTCTGGGTTAACACTTGGCCTTGGTCACCTTAAAGATATTGTCCACTCTAAATGATTCTACATCTCTATTCTAAGCAAAAGCAAAGCAGACTCTCATTTTTCATTACTCTGATTACATTTCTCTGCTTCTCCAGTCCCTTGGTGATATGCTTTAAATGGCTTAATGCAATCCCTACAGATCTTGAGAACACTCAAGCAGAGAGGTGCAAGATGAGTGGAAGAGACTTCTTTTGTTCCAAATGTGACCTACCAAAAGAGTAGCAAAGTAATATGTCCTCTAAACCCTACCTGTCTGTCAGCTCAATAAATGCAGGCAAAAGAAAAATAAAGTGTTCCTTATCCCTTTCTCTGAAGAAAAGCTTGATTTCAAAGGTATAAAATACTAAACAAGAGAAGTGGACTAAGGCCTAGAACTGCTTGCTCCTGCAAGAACTCACAAATTCCAGTAACAGCTCTGCTGCAATGACATGTAGAAAGCCTCATACCTTTCCTTGGGAAGGAGCATGGAGTTCACCAAAGTAGGGTTCTTCAATCTTCAAGCTGATCTTTGAGCCCTTCATGGATCTGAAGCTGCCCTAAGCCTGCAGTGAGGAGCCAACCTTGTCTCCTGTGCATCCCTGTGCATCTGTCCTGCTCCCCACTGTGCTGGCTGCTCATGGTAAGCTGTTGTCTAAGGTCTTGAGCTGTCAGCCAGAAAACACCACATCAATATTTTGACCTCTATTCTTTTAGGCTGGGGAGTTTTGCATGACTTTTATGTTGAGCTGGCAGAAAAGCTGGGGCAAACAGGAAGAACATTATTCCATAGATAATATGAGTTCAGCTATCCACTAGAGATAGTCTGTAAAGGAATAGTTTAAATAAACCAAGCAAAACTAGAACACTTTCATGGTACTGTAATATTTATAATGTGCATTTAAATCACATCTTGAAATTTCTGCTAAGTTGATACTTGACACTTCATTTCCTAATGAAATCAGCTTAAAAAAAGCACACTAGAATTAAGGAACAAAGAAAATAGTCAACATGGTACTTCAGTGTTAGGTATAACACTGCCAATAAATTTTGAAACTAGAGACTACAACTTCCAGAAAAGTTTAATTTATCAACAAACACCAAGAAATGCTAAACCATTAGTAAGCAATATTGATGTGATTCAATGCTGTCCGATTTAAAAGACTCATCAGCCTTTTTGCTACTCTACACCTACTACTTAAACCAAGCATACTCTCAATAAAACAAAAGATATGTTTTTCAAGTTTGCAAAGAAGAGCCAAAAAGGAAGCTTCAAATAATCTGTACATCTTACATAACTTTCATGTATTTATAGGGAGAAGCAAGAGGTAAGAATATTCATCTTTTTATGATGTACCAAAGGTTGAGTATGATCTCTGAAAAATCAGTCTAATCAAGAAATATCCCTTTGACCCTCAGGTGTGGCTACTTGTTTGATCTTGCAGTTTGAAGAGAAGAGATCATTTACCAAAGATGTGAAGTCCTAATGATTTTTATTCTTCAAAGATAATACATTAGAAACAAAATTCTCATGGAATCAGAAGAGAGAACAAATAATATCAAAGTTTTAACTCTTTTTGTTTCTATGTAAAAAAATCATGCCCACAGTTATGTTTTATATCAAGTGAATTTCCAATTGCTCAAAATATTTTATTTTCTCAGAAAACAAAGTTAAACACCTTCCTCCCCCCACCTCCAATTTTATAATTTCTTACTACACTGGCTACTGAAGTCTGAGGCCAGGTACTCACATTACCACATAAACAAAATGCTGGAAAGTTAGGCAAGCTCTTGCAAAGATCTGCAGTAAATTCATACTTCTACAGAATTTTCTTTAATTTAAGTGCAAGGAATCCAACCTGCTGGCACAGAGGGTATGGTTCCTGAATATGATTTCCAGATTAAATTTACAGCCTGGGCAATAACCACCTGCAGTCAGCTTTAACCTCTGTGGCTAAATGCTAACTGGCATCACTCATTCAAGTCCTTCCAAAGATTCCTCAGAAGTTTCATCCAAATTCAATTTTCTTCACATTCCATGCTATAAATGTCTCTAGAGTCTTGTTGCATACTTTTAAATAGCTGCCAGAAGAAACTGCACTCCCACGATACAGAGCATAATCTGTTTGCATGGTTTATAAATACTTCCATAGCCTGTGAAATGGGGACTATTTTGTCAGAATAAAATTAAATTGGTAAAATTGCTGGAGAGTCATTCCAGGTACAAAATGAATTAATTCAGTGCAGTTTTCAGTCTCATACTAGTATCTGGCTTTACAAAGATGAAGTGTTAAAAAAAGTGTCCTGTCACTTTTAAAACACAAGTGCACAGTTTAAAGACCCAAGTTACCATCTCTTGCTGTTGACTGCAAACATTGTAGATTATAATTGTCTCAGAGGCAAAAGCATATATTAGCATCCTGGCTTTTCACAAACATACTGTACATAACTATTCTACAGCAAACTGAGTGCAGGGAAAACAAAACAAAACCAACTTCTGATTGTGTCTTTCAGTGCCAGAAAGAAGGAAAAAAACCAAACACTGTATTGTTTATGTGTTACAGGGAAAATGTTCTATGTATTACAAATAATAGAAATCAATGAAAAAGATTTTTGTCTGAAAAAATGCCTTACCTTGAGAAGTTGAGGAAATGAACATGTCTAGTGAATAAATAGGGCTGCTCAGCAGTGCTTATGTTTTTAATCAATTCCATCTAAAAAGAATTAACAAATCAAATTTTCTGTGTTATGTCAATGCATATTTTGAGACAAATATAAAAATTTAAAACAGCATATGATGATACAACTTTTAAGTCTGAATTACTCAGGACCTCCTTCCCTACTATCCCTCCAAAACACTGTCATCGAGATAGCACAACGACATTTTTATGTCTAAGCAAGAAAGCAGAATGCTGTCTGCAGCTTAACTATCACGGAGTTTATATACTTCCAAAGGTGAGTATAAATTTAAGGAAAGGTATAAACTAAAGGAAAAATCTAAACTCTGCCTAAATCTGCACCAGAGCTTTGCAAGTGGCAGCTGCCCTCTTGAAAACCCTAGCTCTATTCACACTAATGCCAAAAATGTTAAATATCTGAAACTGTAACAGAAAGTGGGAGCTGAGCCAATGACCATTTTCATATAACAATAAAACCTGCCAACTTAGCCAAAACACCAATGGATTTGCCCGTTTAAATACAGAAATCAGCACTTGCTATTCTTTTTGCTATTACAGCAAATTAGAAGCACAAATTAAATGGGCACTTTCAGAAAGATGTTGCTAAATTTTAGGTCAAGCAAAGTCACATAATTTAAATTTTTTAAAAATAAATGAATAATTTAAATTTTCAGATCATTGACATGGAATAACGTAAACAGCACCATGGATATGAATATCTATTTTGTGTAAGCAGAGCTCTAGCTACGATTTACAGGAAACTGAAACTGTCTAGTGAAGCATCATGATAGAGAGTCAACGTTTCAGTTAATTTTGCTTCCTTCTTATTAATTTCCTAAGATTTATTTTTGGATTTTCTGTTCTGCATTCAAATGAAGGCTATTTTATGGACACTGAACACAAATGCATTTGAAATGACACGTTTATTGATTTTACAAACTGGGTAGTAGAAAGCAATTAATAAACTGGAAAAAAAAAAGAGATAAGACAGTGTGAACCAAATATTCTAGTTGGGATAATATTAATTTATGTACTAAATTTAAACACCATTAAGGAGACATTAATTAAAAAATGTATTTCTTAAAACTTGAATGCTATAGCTGACAAAATATGAAAAATATGGAGTCCAGCCTGTTATATGGTCAAGATAAAGTGACTGGCATGTAATGAGTTACTAGAATCAAAAAGAGTATAGGAAAAAATTACATCCATGCCATAACAAATATTAAATTACATTTAAGGACAACAATTGTCATTTTTTCCCCCTTTATTTCCCAGTTTCAATACGCTGATATTTTGCCATGGTTTTTACTCTGTGTGTCACATCTTACTCGTTCTCATCCATCTTTCATTCTCCACCTTTTCGTAGAACACATACCTGTCTTCTTTCAGACAACACAAGCTACAGCCATTTAACTTCTAGCATTAAATAAAATGTGCACACACTAATAAAATGTGCACACACTAATATGCTTTTCCCTATTTTTCCACTGCTTTCAACAGTTCTATACATATACGTGTATGATGAGCTCTGTACAAAACAGTTCAGTTTGCCCATCTTCTTATGATGCAGCTTTTCCTGTCAAAGTAGTTAGAGTACATCAAAGCATATTAGGTATAGATCTTGTACATCAAGGTGTATTAGGTCTGAGAAAGTATATCAAGGTATATTATATGTGAGAAAGGCTATAAGCCCAAAGAAATGGAACATAAAGAAGACAAGATGAAAAAAATAAAGACAATATAAAGGGAAAAGAGAAACAAGAGAATATGGAGAGAAGATGTACAATTAAAAAAAGAAGAGGCAGGGAGGGAATAGTGCCCCTGCTTTAGTTAGTCATTTATGGACTCTGGACT
This sequence comes from Corapipo altera, assembly GCF_003945725.1. Taxonomy (NCBI): domain Eukaryota; kingdom Metazoa; phylum Chordata; class Aves; order Passeriformes; family Pipridae; genus Corapipo; species Corapipo altera. The sequence goes on from NW_020884874.1 coordinate 28,725,107, forward strand.
GTCTGACTCAAGTACAAACAGGTCTTTACACAGCTTCTTCAGTACAATATAAATGCTATGGGCAAGAAATTCATAAACCTGAAGAGCAAAGCTTGTCCAGATCAGAATTAGAAAGCTCAGGAACCTTTGCGATAATTTGCACAAAGGAATCAAGTATTGTTTATTGATGCTCTGAAGAGACAAAGACTTTCCTAGCAAACCCAACATGCTTACATTTCTTTAAGACTGGTAACTCTGTCAAAAAATTTTATTCGTTCATCTTGCAGAATCAAACATTAGGAGACTCTGGAGGTTGTGTATCAGATGCCTCAATCAGATTTTTTAATTTTTTTTTTTTCTCAGAGAAGTTGTAGGAGAAGTGAAATTCTCAGAACTGTATGAAGCTTTATGTTATATTTGTCATTTATCCATGTTACTCTATCTGCATGAAGTAAGGAAGATGGTAGAAGGAAGTTACTGATATGGGATAAAAACTCTGTGCAACTATGGTCATCACTGTAATTCCATCTTGGAATAAAGGAAAAAACATCATTAGAGTATAATTACGGATATATAAAGATACTATACCCATACTAAGTAATCCCACTAAGTTTAAAAACACAGGTAGCTTTAGTATAATACTGCTAAATGAATGTAGAAGGAAGTATATGTGCGTTATAAACTACCATGCAAGCCTCCCTTGGCCCTCAGCTTACGCCAGGCAGATTCACATTACACCACCACTATGTTTCACATTGTATTTCATCTGGAGTCAGTGCAATGCACACATCAACCTGCTGCTGGACAAGCACAGGCACTTCAGCCTCAGGAGCAAAGGGAGGCTGGAAAGATGCACAGAGAGCAGGACAGCATCTGGCTCCTGGTTTTTTTTTAATCTCTTGCTACCAAACTCAGTCTCTTGAACTATGATACTAACTTACTCCAAAGTAGATACAGATTTTTGTTTTGACTTAAAGTCCTTCATATTTAGATACTTAATGATCAACTGGACTTGTAAGCAGATGTGGATAAAGCTACAATGTGCATAAGACCAAATAAGCAAATCTTGTTCTTTTAAAAACCCTGCCAAAAGGGTAAGTAAGGCTCAACCGAAACAACACACAAATGTCAGGAGGGAAAAATAAATAACTGTAATGGCTCATGGCCACATGCAAATTGTGGCCATATTTCCCATGGGCCTCTCTCGCTCTCTGATCCCGCTGTGCTGAAATCACTTCAGTCTTACAAACCAACTGTATTGCTCAGGAATACCTAGTGATCCACCTCTACTTTTAAGATGATGGTAACGGGGGAAAAAAAAAGAAAAATCTTCCAGTGTATCCCCGAAGAGTAAGGTCACTAATGGTTTTGGTTGGTTGGTTGGTTTTGGTTGCTAGATTTTTTTTTTTGTTTGGTTTGATATGGGGTTTTCTTTTTGGTGAGGAGGGGGTTGTTTTGTCTTGTGGGTTTTTTTTTTTAATTTATGAGTGCAGAAGACCCACAGAGAGGAACAGTTAGCAGAGGATGAGAGCTGAGGAAAACAAGTATTTTGGATGGACTGAGTGGTGAAGAAGAGTTACGTACAAGTAGATATGATCTAGGGTCATCCTATGTTTGAAAAAAAATTATTAGGAACAAGCAGCGCAAGATAAACGATCCTGGCAAACACAGCTGGGGGAGAGATGAACTAGAACACATCCATGGCTCGAGGGAGAAGCTGTAGAAATATAAAGAGAAGTCTGAAAGGAGCACACACCTTCTAGGATAAGGGCCCATAAAGAGCTTCTCTCTCCCACTGTTGCCCAGAGCTCTCCTGCAGGAGATAGGCAGTTTCAGTGAAACAGCACTGAAAAATATACTAATTTGCTCTCAAAATTAACTAAATTGCACCACAGAGTTAATGCTGCTAAAGAAGTATTCAGGGAGAGGGAAATGACAGGACATGGAGAGTGTGCGTGGAAGCGAAACAAAGTAGTGGGTGCGTTGTGCTCCCCAAGGAAAGGGGAGCATGCACACTGCATGACTGGAGTTTCCAGAGATGTTAGGCCACAGCAAGCTGTTGCCAAGACCTCTGTGGTGTGGTCAACACATCTGCTGTCATTCCACTCACCCCCCTCAAACACCAACTAATTTTAAGGAACAGAGTCTTTCCTTATAATAACACCTTTCTACCACTGTGACTGCTTGCTTAATCTTTTATTCGAATATTTTTCTCCTTAATTCGTATTCTGCACTAACTTTTAACCAGGCCCTTTAAAGAAGATGAGATCCACAGAGGCAATCCTGTAAATCACAAAATAGTTTTGAATCTTAAAGCCCACCTGAGCAAGAACACCAGGAGGCAATACTCTAAGAGGAAAGGTTTTTCCTTAGTCTACTGTCCTACACTACCACTGTAGGATCTCAGTTGGCCATACAAAAGAAATCAAGCTGTAATTGCTCAGCATCATCTGCGTACTTTTAATGGGCTGGTGCTGCATTGCAAGTAACACTCCAGTAGATGGCACCGTGAAGTGACTCCAAGAGGGCTGGAGGGGGGCCCTCCTCAAGAGGGGAGAAACGTGGAGGATGGATTTTCTCGAGCCAAAGCATTGTTTCTGCACTAAAACTTAACTCCAGCCTTTGAGAGAGGACACTTTTCCCTCTTCTGGAAATGGCCAGCCCCTGCGCTGACTGCTCAGAGCAGTCCTGTTTTGTTTGAGATTTGCAGTAAGTAAATTCAACTAGGGACAGAAAGAAAATCAGATAATAACCCTACCCAGACAACAGCCAAAATGTTACTACTTTTTTTTAAAGATGTTGTATTTCACTGGGAGAATTCAAGGTCAAAATGGGATTTTCCAAGTGAGGCCTCCTGGATCACACGATAGTCTCCACTAATACTGACACAAAGAGGACAAAAAAGTTTCTCTATATCGGTCTTTCTTGGGAGTTCTTTACCCTCTTCCAATGCTTTCAGTCTCTACTGAAGGCATGTAGGACTCAGGAAGCACAAGTATCTACAGGAATTTTGGTATATCACTTTCATCTCGGTACTCATTTCCACAAACAACTCACAACTCCCAGGAATGAGACTAGACCTTCATTTTCAGCTCTCAAAAGTTTGGAATGGTTTCAAGAATTTCTTCACCTCCCCAGGCTGGTATGACCGATTTTCTGTCTTGAAAAGCATATAAGAAAAATTAGTGATGAATTTTTAATGTGTTAAACTGGAATTACATACTAAGTTGGCTGCACGACCATAACATTGGGTGGTAGAAGGAAACAATATGAGGGTAAACTACCAATTACTCCCGTATGTGACTGGTATTTGTATATCTATAAGCATACTCATTCTTACTTCCCTGAATGCAAGAAAATGGGAGTGGGAGACAAAGTCATGTAAGCGGAAGATTTCATTTTGCAGCAGTTCATGTGGAGTTTTAAAGCCACAACAATTAGGTTAACTTTAATACTACATATTATTTTCTGTATTTAATTTACTTGGAAGTACTATAGCAAATGGTAAGGTACATACTAACTCATCTGTTTCCAGACCTCACTCCCTTATGCCCACAGATGTTCAAAGGCTGCATTTCTAATTGCTGGCAGACACACATAATTTGGGAAAATTTCTTAGTAGGAAGGAGACTGGAAAAGGCAATGAGAATATGGATTCCAGTTATGTGCAATCCCCACAGTCATTAAGAACACCTACATGCTTAACTTTATTTAATAACAGCAGACTGCATAAGCTAAATATTTACAGAAAAGTCTTGGCTGGATCAGGGCTTTAATCAAACACAGGACAGACAAATGACAGAAGGAAGAGAGACATATCATCTCAAGCGAGAAGTCCAGGCTCTTGCTAGAAGCCTTCAGCCCAGCCCAGCTCTCTTTTTTCTTGTTCCAATGCCTGGAGCCGGAGATCATCCATTCTTTCAACTTCCTCTTGTGTACACCACATTAAAGGTGAAAAAAGTAATTTATTTTTTTTTATATTCTACTCTTAAAAATTGAGAAGACAACTAAAAATGCCTGAACAACAGATCAGTTACTGTCTTCAGGCATGTTTCCTGGTGATCAAAGGTACTTTTCAGCAAAAGAACTCATTAAATTATGAATCTATTGTAACTACATAAATAAACCATAAATGAAAATAAAGAGACTCAAGTTATAGTAGGGCAGTCTACAGAGTAAATCATCAGCTCTGTAGCAATACTTCCACCACATTTACTGTCTAGTAAGCTAAGAGCTCAGGGAGTGCAAAAGAATCTCCACATGCTGGACTAAAGCACAGAAGACTACTAAGATGTGATCTTGTGTCATGTTTTAACAAAGGACAGTATACCTACCAGAGAAAGAGAACAGAACTGAAATGAAGAAGTTGATAAGGGTGAAAGCTGGTGATTATTAATACCTGAAAGGTTTCTGAGTTTTATGATGTCTCCCAATTAGTAATAGAAATTGATGAAAAATATAGACAAACAAAACCCAAACAACCCAAAACACAAAAGCAGTCATACCCAACCAGACAGCAATCCCAACCAGACAGCCTCTGTAGTACAGGATAGTTTGACTCCTTTCTGATGGAACCATTTTGCAAATGTGGCTCTGTGGCGCTGCTGGTAGGATACACAGAGGAAATCTGCAGCAGCCACAGTCCATGCCTTCCCTTGGCCACAAGCAGGGGCAGTGAGGGGACACTGTCCTCCCCTACATCCTTTCACTGGCATCTAACATGCAACTGTGTATAGAAGCCACCTTTGGGCTGGTGCGGCAGCCCTGGCCAGCTGGTCCCCACCTTGGGCTCAACTTGACTGTCATGTGGTGTTAGGTCAGCTGGCTACTGGTAGGACCCCAATGGACACCCTGAAAGGGAGGAAGGTGGGACCTGCAGGAGCAATATCAGCTCCTAAATTTTCATTTCCTAAACTGCTGCATCTAAAATAAAAAATTTATGCTCATAAGTAGGCTACAAATAAACGAGCCCAAATCACAGCACAATGCCACTGGCAGGCCCACATCCATATTTTGATCATCACACACATCCTTTGGTGGTTTGCAGGCTGCCATTCCTAGGAGTGACACAGGCATTTATTGCAGCCTTTACCTGATCAGCAGCTCAAAATAGCAGCAGTGGCCAATGTGTGCGGCATCTGACTACACACATACGCTTTGGAGTCTGTGGTTTTTTTGCATTACTTGTATCAATATCTGCTTATGGGAGTGATACTTACAGAAGGCTTAGGGTTACTCTGAATAGAAGAAAATTTAAATAACTGGATCTATGGGAGTGATACTTACAGAAGGCTTATGGTTACTCTGAATAGAAGAAAATTTAAATAACTGGATCTTTTATAGAATCAAAGCTGCAAAAATAATGCCTTCTACAACTTTAAGAGAACGTGAAAAACGTGAAAAAGTGTGCCTGGATAAAGAGCAATAATGTGCTATTTTCACTTCCTGTAGTGAGGGTTGTGCGATAACATGAAAAAGGCAGATAAGCAAGAAGCTGAGATAGGATCAAGGGCATGTCAGATTATAGCAACATGGGTTAGCATGGCATGGGGAAATAACTTCTTGAAGCAACTGCTTACTAAAAGTGAGTTAAGAAAGTCACCAAAAAAGATCGTTTTGGCTATTATTTACTCCTGCTCTGCTTAGGGAGACCCAAGCTAGGTCTGAATAGGCTGATCTGATTGATGATAAATGGCTGTGCCCTGCAGATACATTAATACATATCCCAGATGCTGTTAGCACTTAACTTCACTGGTACTAACCTTTCTTGCCTTGTTGGTAGTCTAACTGCTGTGCTGACTAAATTCAAAGCTGGCTCATCGAAAGTTAGTTTTTCTGGTTAGTTTCCACATCATGTTGTTCTTGGCTCTACCATCCACTTCTCCTATTAAATGAAGTCACTTAGAGAATGACGAATTCTGGATAATCACTCAGGTCAAAGCAGCAATACATCTTTTCAATAGGACTTCTGCTAGCATATGCCTTTTCTTCTCAGTTTCATAAACATAATAAGAAAAACTGATCTAAGAGGAGCAGGAGTAACTTACCTGTTCATTTTTGGTCAGTCTTGTTTTGTTATGAATGTCAGATGTAACCAGATTGAATCCATGTTTCTCTGATAAAATTCTCAAAAGCAAAACCACAGTTCGACTCCCACACTTTCCCACTCTGTTGTAGACCACCTGACTGGGGAAAGGAAGTACCTAAATAAAGATTGAAAAAAATGGAGTCAGTATATTGACATTTTTGTTTCCATGTACCTTGAGTAACACGATGTTTTGACCTGAAGCCAACAGACACATACAGGAGAATTCCTAGGGCCCTGTCCAGGTCAGAAGCATTCACTTCCTCTAATAAGCCAACAGCTCTTCAGAATAGAAACAACATGGTTCAGGAGATGGCAAGGTGAAATTTCCCTCTCATGATCCAGTTGAATGTAACAGATTGGTAGCTACTCCAGAAACACTGTGCAACTGCTGACAATAGGCTTAAGCTTGCTGCTTGTAATATCAACGCAAATAGTCAGTTATAGTTGACTATCTCCCATAAAAAGAACGGAGTGAATCTGTGCCACAGTTTAGCAACTCAAAGTGAAGTTGACATAATGCAAGAGGAATGCCTGTATTGCAAAACTTCAGCTTAAAAAGAAAAGAACCCCAAACAACCACCAGTTGTACAAAGCTAAAATTAATCAACTATTTCAATTTCAAATATAAACATGAATCTTCCATAGAGACTCAGAGAACAAATCATGCCACTGGCTAGGTATATACTTGTGGAATGAAAAATGCCAGTGCCACAGGTGGCCTGAGGCCAACTGGCACAGTCTGATCACATCCACACAGGTAATGTGCACTAAAACTCAAAACACAACAGTTACATCCAACCTGGACACTGGGAATGTTCTGCCCACATGAACTCTTGCACCATGCTCTCCTCCCTGGGAAACCAGAACAAGCGAGTAGTAATTCACTGTCTCGAAATACATTGGATACAGCCTTATTTTATTCTTGGATGATGACCATGGGCTGTTTTTTCACCAAAATGCATTCTGAAATAACACTATCACACTAGACAAGTATTTGATGTATAGCATATAGCAGCAGCATCTGACAGTATAGGCCAAGAGGAAACTGTTTTCAAGCTTCTTAAAGCCAGGAGCTCACAGTTTCATCCACAGCAGTGCATATATGGCACTTGAGAAAAAAAATCATTTTTCTATTAAGACAATGGCACAAAATGTTTCCTGACACAGGGCCTGCACCCGGGTTCCAGACAACCTATGTTCAGCGCAAGGACCGACCAAAGTGGTGGTGTGTCTCAATCTATATTTACTTCTGCTCTTGATGCAATCACATTCTCCAGCAGAAGAATTTATGACATAAAACCAGTCAGATGAAAGCATATGGCACTTCTCAGGGTATTCAAACAACTAACAGATCTTCATCAGGGAAGCAAAATGATTCCTAAGGGAACCCTTAAGACTACTTCCAAAGAGGACAGCTAACTAGAAAGAAAGAAGAAAAAAATCTTGTATTCTGTTATTTTTAGTAGGACTTTACTGGCACTTTGCTGTCAATGCTGTATTTCATGACCAAATGAACATTACTGTTGTTACTGGTTGGAATGTTTAGGATACCCTTCACTGCAAAATAAATGGAGAAGCCATCATTCTTCAAATTACTCAGAGAAGGGGTAGGTATTGGGTGATCATGGCCTCAGTTAACAGCCTTCCAAGCTGCAGGATATCACATCTGCTGATTCAGCAAGCAAATATGGGTCTCCTAAGGCTCATACAACCCCCACATAAGGCATCAAGTCTGGCCACTTTGTAACATTTTTGTGGTGTTTTCTAGGAGAAACCTAGCTGCCTTATTCCTCATCAATCTCCTTCAGAAGACTTGCTTCCTAAGAAATGCAAAATCTGAGCCTCAATTATTAGAGAACTCCAAAGGTGATGAATTTAACATCTCTGTGCTACAGCTGTAGCTAACCTTTTCCAAAACTACTGCTAATAATCCCTGAAAGGTTAACATCTGAATGCATTCTATTATGCTGATTACACACCAGGGACACCATAATGAAAAACACAGCCCTATTCTGGATTGTTCCCTTCACATAACAAACACTAGCATCACTATTTGTCATGGCCCTGCAGCACCATCCACACAACATCACTGGAACTTGTGGAAGTGGAATTTATCCTCGGCTCAGACATATACCTTTGGCATACTTGGCTGTGCAAGTATGTGAAAGCTTTCAAGAGAAATGATAAGTAGATGCTCACAAGTGCCAGTGAAGGAGCAAGACTCATACAAGCGTGTGTTTGCTTAGCATCCTAGAAATAAGATAAATGATGAGAGTTTGTAGGGCTATGGACATATTTAAAAATGCTTCATAATTATAAACTGCTTTGATTTTCCTAGCAGAGTTGCATTTTGTAATGTACTGAGAGTTTTTCTTCATTGGTACTTCATTTAACTCCAGTTTTGCTGCACCCAGATTACACTCAAGTTGTAATTAAATCCCTGACTTGGTTATCCAGTAACCTTGGGTGAATCTTATTAATATAACTCTTTTAAAAGGAAATGAAATTAAAGCAGGCCTTTGCAAACTCTATTCTAAGTGCAAACAACTTTATCAGCTTAGAAAACTGACAGTAGCTACAAAGTTTCGCCAGTTCTCACATTTGTTTTTGAAACTCATCTTCCTAGGTAGCACAATTCTGTTCTGCACACAAACAACAACTGTGGCAACCCTCAAAAAGAAACTATAGCAGATAAAGAAACCTGAAATAAAGGGCTATTATTTTCAGACACCTATTTAGCTTAAAGGAGGCCAATATATCAATGCCTTGATTCAGTAACCAGCTGAATGTACTTAGTTCAAGATTCAAGATAAATGCTACAGCTCAAAGCTCACTCCGGAAGAACAATCACTAATGGAAATCAAAACTTGACGTGCAGCACTGCTGAACGTGGGAGCTTTAGAGGTGTGCTACTGAAGCTCTGCTCATGTTTCATCTGTTTACGTCACCAATCCACTTAACACACCTAAATGCCCCAAAGGGTGTGCCAAGTGCACAAAGCTATGCAGTACACAGGCTTTTGATATATAGGAAAGTATTTCTTTATTGTGATCAGTTCCCTTAGGATGCTGCAAATCTGCTTTCTGCATTTTAGAAAATGTCCAAGTTATTTCTTAGAAGAAATACTTCTTCAGAAACCTGAGTTTGTATTAAGCAGAAGTAAAAATGCAAGAAATGGAAAACTTCTTCAAAGAGGAACTTTCTTTCCCCCCTCACGATACTCAGAAAAGACTGAAACAATACAAGAGACGACAGTAGAGTAGGTTCTTGAAAAGGAGACTCATATTAGCAGAAACACGATGGAAAACAGCAGTTGGAAGTTTACAAAATACTGACTGGATTACATTTTATTTTATAATAAGAGTATGTATCATGTAGACTGACTAACTGCTGAGGTGATGCTCTGGCAACATGATATTCATGTAACAATATACGCAACTTCAAAATAATTACAGAGTGACTTTATTGAGCACTGCATCAAAGCCCAGAGGTAATATAAAAAATTGAAACATGTAATTCACTTTGTAGTCATATGAATTAGTACTTACAGTTATAAAAAAGTAAACCTCACAGTATAATTACAACAGCTCTATCTAAGGGTTTGGAAAGTTATATAACAATTTACTTGTCAGTTCAAGGAGGCTTTTTTTTTTTTTTGTTCCACAGTTAAAGAAGATCTCAAGAATCATTGTGAATGAAAGAAAGAAGAAAAAGTAATTTTAACCCAAAACAAACTTGAATTACAGTGACCGTCAAGTAGCTCTGCAGAGTAGGTCTGCCAATCTCAGGAAGGGAGCCATTTAACAGATAGCCTGACAAAAACCCAGGCTTCCATCTTCAGTGGTGGGTTTGTCTCCAGGTAAACCTTTGCATCATTTAAAAAAATTAGGCTGGATAACATTACTTGCAGTGTCAACAATTTAGGGATCGCCCCCAAAGGCCTAAATTATTCCACCTTTACTGAGCCAAATCCAGTATAATTTTGCCCATTTGCCAAAAATTTCCCAGTCCACATACAGTTTGCTCAGATGAATTATTCATGTCAAAGAGGTGTGTTCCCAGAAAGCAATCCATTATCTTCACGGCTTCTGGAAGCAAGTGACCCCTGTCCTTAAATATGAGAAGGACCAGAAGTGGATGTCAGAAATGGTTTCTCCTTTCTGAGCAGACACTAACCTGTAGTCAGACAGCACTCCATGTTTATCAGGTGAATGAGGCCAACCAACACATACAAAATTGGTAAGACTGTGTAAACAATTAAACATTTGCTGATGTCACACATCTTTATATAGCATCACACCACCTCAGTGCAACCTCTGCATTTTTTTTCCTGTCCAACTGAGACAAAATCATAAGAATTTTAAAAAATGGCTTAATGGGTCAAAGCAATGGCATATTCTACTCCTGAGGGGAGGATGATACTCATTAGGTACCCACAAATCTGAGAGCTGTCAGCAGTCATTTCTCTCCAGTATCTCTCCTCCTTCTCTAGTGTCCCCAAAGATTATATATGGCATGTTAGAAGTCACATTCTTGCTTGCTGCATGAAGAATTTCTTACATAACTTGCTGTACTAACAAATTCCAGAGTTTTGTTAACCACTGTGCATTTCATTTTTAGTTCATCTTCTACCTTTTCCAGAGAATGCCTGCTCTCATGTTGTGGGTTTCATGAAGATAGGTCAGATAGTTCAGTCATCAGCTTTGAGATCTTAGATACATTGGATGCCTCTTTTTAACTGAGGTCTGTCACACGCCTGCCATGGCCTACTTAAAGGCAAACTCAAAGTCCACTAAAAGATTATCTGTGCCAAACCCAAGGTCAGGAACTGATGCACAAAATTTCATTCCAAACAAGTATCAACTTACTTTTAAAGCAATTACAGTGAAGAGTTGCTAACACAAAAGTTTGTCAGCAGAACACACGACTGAACAACGAACAAGGGAGAAAACAAAATAAATTACTAGCTAGCCTCCTTCTTCCCCAGCTAAAGCACACAGATCCAGTTACATAAAGATTCACCTGCAGAGTGTAATGATGCTAGACAGAGACAAGGTTTTGGAATTAACCAACTCTAAAGCAGACCAGACAGCATGGTCTTCTCTATGAGTCACTAAAAATACACTAGAAACCGTAAGAAAAGGTAAGGGTGAAGTTGGTTTGTTTTCAAAATTTAAATGTAGCGGAGCATTGAAAATAAGGCAGAAGAAGAAACAGAAGATTATTCTGTTGCATTTTTATTAATCCACTAATTTAATTGAAAAAGGATGACTTTGCTCCCCCCGCCACAAACAATGCATCTCATCTGTTGGACAGATGACACATTTGGAAGACTAAGTTAAAATGTGTTCTCTAACAATTCAACATCCCTAAGTACCAAAATAAATTGAAAACATAAGCATGGAGCACAAGCAGAAAAAGGCAACTTGGTTGCAGACAGTACTCAAATTTATTAAGACTAAAGAAAAGCATTACTATGAAGTGTCTGCTAAAGCTTATGGTCCCTGACATGTCTTAAGAAACAGATCTGTAGAGCCAAAATCAAAACTTCCAGTAATTTTTCTGTGAAGAAGCCCTGCACACTTACAAATCTAAAAAGAGTTCAGTTCAAAGCATAATAAAGTTTCTCCACTAAGTCTCAGATCAGGTTCTATTACAAGATACTATGGCTATAGAAACTACAATAATATCAACAAGAACCTGGGGAATTTATAAAGAAGAGGTCAAAGACGCAGTTTTCAAAGCTTTGGCTGCATCCTATGAACACAACTGGGTTTGCTCCTTTTATGCTTTACACTTGCATCACTTGCCTGCAACACCAGCTTGCAGCAGAACAAAACCTCTGCTCCTGCAATCTGCTGCACAAGACTCCCCACCACAGAGAGTGCAGAACCAAGTTTATTTCAGGTATGTGAAGTTTCAGCAACATTCAAAATCAGCACATATATACAAAGAGTCAAACAAGTTGGTAGAGAGCAGATGCTCTGTTTACTTAGCCGTTTCAGGTGTTCACTGATGTTAGGCAGCCTCTGGAGGTGTGAGTGAGACTCCTGGCTTTCATCACTCAACAACACCTGCTGTACTTAAACAACGGTAGCTCAGCTCTGGCTCCTCTCAGGGATGAAGCAGGTGAGAGGGAATCACCCTACCAAATGGATAATTACTTGGGGATGGGGTACAACCATCACCTCTAGATTAATCAAATCTTTTCCTTTTACCCTTTCTTAAGATAGTGTGCTTTTCAACCCCTTCTTCATTCTTCCTGTTTTCCTCCGCAGTTTGCAACTTTTTCACTTCTTTTGGGACCAAAATTAGATATAGTGCTGTATCTTGTCTCCCTGTTGCCAATGAGAACTGAACAGTTATCGTTTGTGTCCTGCAGACATTTCTTTTTAATACATCTCAGGATGGAATTTAGAAGAATCAAAGTATATAGGACTATCACTAGTATAGACAGGCATGCATAACATAGAGCTATCACCCTTTTTCTTCTTTACCCTACATGAGTGCATGCAGATTACAGCAGAAAAAGAACTGGAAGGCCCTCATTAGTTTTTTTATGAAAAGCAGCATATTTATTTCTTACTTCTCAAGTTAATCAGATTGTAGAAGTTATCTTTCTGGTATGCACTTTACCTCATAAAAAGATAAAGGAGATAAATTATTTAAGGATGTGGTTCCCTGATACTGGTATTAGTTGAGGGAACTAGCACGAGTTCAGGTAGGTTAAGAATTTTAGTGTCACATTAATTACCACATTTTCCACTGGAAGGTTTTCCGTGTAATATCAGAAAACCTGTAAGCTGCAGAATTTGTGCAAGACTGATTTTAACTACAAAGCAGCCTCACACTATATGTAGCTTGGAACTGTAAAGTTTAAAACTGCTGATTTTCCTCCAGAGCCCAGGGTTTTGTATGCTCTGACATGCTGAGAATACACTGGCACAGTTATTCTCCGTTTAAGTAGTAAATCCTATCACATCCAATGTACATCTTTATATTGGATACTTGCAAAATACTAAGCCTGGTTTTAAAACTTCTTATAATACTTCACAGCACTGGTGATCCCTTAAGTAACCTCACTACCTTATGGTAATCTCTATCCTTCCAATGCAATATTCATGAATTCACCCTGTGAGCCAATAATATTTGATTTGAATGTGGTGAGTGGTAGACTGAATAATGTATTTCTCTGTATGCACTTGTCTTTCTTCACATTAAGGTTTAACCCTTTTGTACGTATTGTGGTTGACTATTAGGCAACTCATTAGTTCAGCAACTCATGGTTTCACTATTGCCAAGGATCTGTCATGAGGCAGTTCAGTTTGCCCTCCTGCCCTTTACTTAAGGCCCTCTTTCTGTAGCTCCACATTTCATTTTAATGTCTTCAGTATGATTGTCTTTTCCAATGCACTTTAAGCAGACACTTTGTAAGTCAACTGCAGTATGAAATAAAGGTTGTTTATAGCCATAACTGGACTTTAATTTGTAAAACAGGCCAGCTCTGCTGGACTGTAACCCACATGCTTGTTACAGATGAGCTAGCTCTGAGGTGCTCTCGCTCTGCATGCTCAGAGGAACTCAAAGGGACTGAATTTCCATCACAGCTCCTGCAGGTAACAGATTCAAATCTAGTTCATGACAAGATGTCACCACCTGGAAGGAACCACACCAAGAAATACCTACAGGAGGGACAACGTGCTGCTGGCCAACTCTTCCAGCAGAACCAGAACAGAGCAGAAATCACTGTGTCATCCAAAATGACTCAAAGGCCCAGAATACCTATCCTGACAGACCACGATCCACATCTTGAGTCACAAGTGGATCCTGTGGTGTTGGAGATGACACATCAGAGGTAATAATGGAGGAGACCCAGTGTCAAGTGCTCCCATTTCACTCTTCTGGAATTTGAAATTATTAATCTGACTTGCTCAGGCAAATCAAACCTCATTCCTGATGATGGTTTGCCATTCCAATGGAAGGAGCTTCTCCCTGTATCTACTCAAAATCCCCGATAGTGCCAGCCACAAAGGCCTCCACACTCCCTCAGGACAACAGAGTCTACGGGTGCTGTCCTGAGAATTACCTTTTCTCATAACTGCACTGCCCTGCCCTTGCATTACTTGCCCAAATTCCTCTTTCACTTGAATTACCATCACTCTCACACAGACCCCTTCAGCCCAGTCACAACACCCTGTCTTCTTTGCCTGATAGTTTGACTCTACTATTGACCACGTGTAGGCATGTCCACAATCACATTTCTGATTAAAGCTCATGGCCCTTATTAGAGTACTTCACTGCTATTCACTGTTTCCTGAACTAAATCTTATACTTTTGTAAAGCCTAAGTACAAAACTTCTAGAACCTACCAGTTCACCTTCAAAATCATGAGGCTTTCAAAATAATACCAGAATTCTTACTTGGTGGTTGGCATGTTTTTTTCAGTTTTGCAAGCCTCCACAGCATCTCAGGATTCAGACTTTTTTTTTCCCCTTCAAACATCATATCTAGAAAAAAACCCTTTTCAATTCAGGATTTAAGAATGCCATCAACAAATAAAAGACTCGTGATAAAACCATGAGTGTTACTCAACTGAGTCACAAGGCTTAGCAAGATTAACCAAATCAATTGTCACTTTCAAAAGATACTCTGTTATGCTATCCCTATGCAGAATGGCAGATTTTTGGTTTTTTCCACTGAAGGTCTAGGTCATCCAGACCCAGTTATAATTGGACTTTAGTGTTATAATCCAGCACTTCCTAATAAAAAGATAATGAAGACGGCCATGACTGAGTAGCCATGACCTCCTCCTATGCTATGCTAGTTTATAAATACCTTCCTGTCATGGAAAGAATGGAAAGAAGATACGAATATATTGGAGAGCTGGAAATTTAAAACTGTAATCTAAGAGATATTCATATACTTTGAAATAATCTGCACAGGTTATCTGCAGGTTAACAAAGATCAATTCAGAATGGATTGTGTTCTAAATTTCAGTGAAAGCACAGAGTTTTACTAGCTTCAGAAACGATTTAAGTAGTTTTTTTAGCTATGGTATGTGACATAGGACAAAACCTACAGATTGCAAAATTGGTGATATCAGAATCTTTCTGTTTTGTGTAACAGTAGGTAGGCTGTTGTGTGAATGCCAGACTCAAGCAAAATTTACATTTATTATGCACACAGCCTGACAATTAAAGTACCAACCAAAAGACAAAATACTTTCCAAGCATCTTTGAAATTAGACGGATGAAAACTGCAGGCTACTGTCGTTCACAAAACCTGCATCCCTGTTGTGTCCCAAAGTCTTTCAAAATTGAGAGGCTTAATAAAAAGCCAGTTCACTATTGTTTAAATTTTTGCAGGACATCAGCATGCACAGCATCCCTCATAGATTTGTCTTCTTGTGACAGGCAATCTGGCTGTAATTTCCAAAGTCTCTTTGTACTGTCCATTTACTTTCAGTCAGCCTCCCCATATCAACACATTTCTGATATACTATAAACTGAAGAAGTATTAAAAAGTAAGAAATCATCTTCTCTATTTTGGTAAATCACAGAATAAAGTGATTTTTTGTCCTTAAGATTCTTGAGCAATAAATTAATATGAACAAAACAAACAAATTAGTGCTCCTGTACTATTCAAATGTTTTTGACCCAATTCACACTTAATAGCACAGATTCAATTCTAGCTTTTGGACAGATCTCCATAATACTAGTCTGCTATATCATTCTCCCCCTGTAGAAACCATAAGGGGATCTTTGTGGTTAAGGCACTTAGTGAATTCTCTCAATATTTTATCAGCCAGATAGTGAGTCTGGTAAACATAGGAAATTACTTACTCTATTTTAGCACTACTAAATTCTGACTATTTTTAATAGCTGAAAATTTGCACACTGGATGATCATCTCAGCTCCTCATTTTATAAGTGGGATAGATTTTTTTAAATCACTGAAATCTTTCCCACCCTGTCCACCCTGGATGGACTGCTTCAAAGATTATCCACCAATTTTTTAAGAAAAGCTAAACAGAGAATTTTAACTGTATAAAAACCACATACACTACTATTCATGCCTTAAAATCCCTGGTAGGCATGTACTTAAAAGTAAACAAATCTTGCTTGCTTTTCAGTGTTTTGAGTGGGGTTTTTTTGACTGTATTTTGTTTGTTTGTTTTAAATCAAGCACTTAATCCCTAACAAATCAATCACTTAAGACTGTAGGGGGCTAAAGGGTTAAAATCGTGTTCTCATAAAGGCTGGCTAGAACTAAAACATGAGTCCAAATGAAAAAGGAAGTATCCACTAAAAACAAACCCAAAACCAAAAAACAAAAGGAAAAAACAAATCCTGCAAACTAAAAGAAAAATGCACAGCTCCTGGCTGTTATCTTAATTGTTATCAAAATACTTGGAAAAAATAAAAATTACATAAATTTGATGAACATAAAAACTCAGTGTAAGGAGGCAGAGCTGAAATCAACTTTTAGTAAGTTTTAAAGTCAAATAAAAAATAATCTGCTTGACAATGGTGATGCTATGTCAATGGTTGGACTTGATCTCAGAGGTCTTTTCCAATCTAAATGATTGTACTATTCTATGATAGCCTTGCTCCATAAATAAAACATGAACAACTAGCACATAAGTACTAGGTTAGAACTGAAAGAATGGTGAAAAGTGTTATTTATGCACTTTCCAGCTTCAAACCAATAAAATCAGATCAAATTTGGTTATGCATTTTATTTCTTTTCATTTTGACCTCATCTGACCTCCAACCATTTTTTTATTCACTTAAAGCTTTGAAGCACTGTCACATATGTGCTAAGCACAGGGCTCTGCTGACACCTAAACAGCTGCCAAAAGACACTGGGTCCATGACAGGCATCCCAAGGGAAAATGATCAAGAAAAGGAGAATAGACTACTTGAATGTAATTTATCTGTCACCTATGTGCACAGCCCACTTACACATACATATATCAGCTCCACTGAAAGAGGAACATATCCTAATGCTCTTGCCAAGTTCAATCTATAACAACAGTAGGTTTGATAAAGTTCACATTATTTTTCCTCAAAAGCCAGTTTCATCATTTTCTTGGAGAGAGTAAAAAAACCTTGGGAAGACTTGATAAGGAAATGGCATAAATACTGGAACAAAGTACACCTGCTTTATTCGCTGAAATGCTCAGACATGAAATATGTCAAGTGAACACCATTAGTCACTAATAAACATCAATTTCACAGGTGTTCTAAAACCCAAGCTAGCATCATCTACAGCCATCACATAGACACCAATCTATAGAAAAAGTATAAACAAATTATCTCTTTAAATTCATATTTTCAGATGCTTATTAAAAAAAGCCAGGAGGTAGTGAGATAGAGATTTGAACTCGGAAAGAAGAGACAATTTTCACTGACAGTGTAGAAGGTTGTTTGGCTCAACTTTATTGCCTTTTTATCTGTCACATACTAACATCAGCAACACCAGAGGTGTGCTAGGGCTACTGGAGGTTGCCTCTACCTTCAGGAAAGCATATACAGATCTGTCTGAGAACTCATGAAAATCTAGAATTAGTCAATCTTGTGAGGTCTTTGGTGCCTAAGGACAAAGAAGAGTGGCCTATGCTAGCGTATCGGGCTTGCATGGCAAGGTTCTGATAGTGGGGAGAGGACTAGCGGGGTGGCTTCTGTGAGAAGCTGCCAGAAGCTTCCCCCATGTCCCAGAGAGTCAACGCCAGCTGGCTCTGAGACAGACCCACCATGGGCCAACATTGAGCCAATCAGCAAAGGTAGAAACACCTTTCTGACAACATACTTAAGAAGGAAAAAACCGTTATTGTGGAGAAGTAATTGCAGCCAGAGAAAAGAGGAGTAAGAACATGTGAGAGGAACAGCTCTGCAGGCACTCAGTGAAGGCTCAACTGGTCTTTAAGGGAGAACCAGAACCACATCAGCGATATTCATGTACAGAAGTGAGCAAAGCTTTCATTCTCTGCTTGCACTGAGAAAATTGCTGTTGCCACCTTTTGCAGGAGGTGTGTCCAGGGTGCAGGGGAGGCACCCAGGGCAGGGAAGCCCAGGGGACATGCGCCGGAATCGATAATCTCATTGGTTACCAGGTCACATGGTTTTAAGGGATAAAAAGAGCACCGAGTTTGAAATAAACTCTCTCTGATCACCACCTCAGCGGGGAGCAGACTCCATTTCTTTATTATATAAAGGCCCATTACGACAACCTTTATTTGAAAAAAAACAGACCAGTACCCTGATCTCCTGAAACGTGATGATGCTAATTCCTTATTCTGTTATTTTCAATTCTTACACTAGGAAAAAACCCCAAATGTTATTAAAAAAACATCCTAAGCTTTGGCATTTAACCATGACAAAAAGCCAAAACTAATATCATTTCTAACAAAACACTGGAATGTACTCTGCAAAACAGCTATGGTCCAGTGTGTATCAACTGTTGCTGGCCTTCCACTGCAGTTAACTACACACTGCTGATATTAGCTACCAGTCATTTCAACACCAGGCAATGAATTGTTGTTCATTATCTGAACTTCTAGTTTTTAAGCACTTTGTCATAAAATATTTTAAATGCTGGATTCAGGATTAATTTCTTCTGACATGTTTTTATACGTTGAGTTATAACCATCTATTAGTTTAAATGTAGATAGTTATCTAGTCATAAGAGTAGAGGCTACTTGAAAGACAATGACAATTACAGTGAATTTACTATTAGTTTCACTCACATCTGCAAAATTCACAGTTCAGGGATGAAGCTCTTAGAGGGTATTTGCAATATGCAATGCATGATATTTACAAAGCAAGAGCGTCTTTGTTCAAAACATGACCCTAAGCAAATACCAGGAATTATCGGCCCTTTTTACCAATCCCCACCTATGTTTTGATTAGAAGAATGAAAAACAAAACATAAAACCCACCCACTCAGGAATAAGCAGGCTTGTCTGAGGGATGATCAAAATGATCGATCTTTTATCAATGTTTTTAAAACACAAGCAAATACTTCAAAAAGCAAAATACTTGTAACTTACACAACGCTATAGCCTGTTACTCCACCGAGCTTTTCACCAAGCTTTCAGGAGTGAGGATGAACACAGAGGAAGCCCACAAACTTTACTGACTGTAAGCAGCTAATCAAAGAGTACCTACAAAACCAATCAATCAGTTGTGTAGGTATCTAATCAGCTGGCCTTTCTACAGAGAGCTGAGCTGCAGTTGGATGAGGCTGTGTGATCACAGCACAAAATTGCATGTTTAGATAGGCAAAAGATGTTTTCATAACGCAAACAGAAAAGTTTCTGGCTTGGATAAATCTGTCCAACTGGTACTGCCCATTGGAGTATGGATGTCATCCACCATTAATTGGTAAAGCAAAATTACCAAAGTACCAAAATTTGACTACAGTTTTCAAGGTTGAAAGCTCTTATCTAGATGACAGCATTTTCTTTACTGAAACAGCTTGGCATTTCTGCACGCTAATGCAAGCATGAAAAATATATGTCTGGAATAAGCATTGCTTTACTTTTCCAAGCTGAGTGTTAATCGTGGAGACCTGACAAACATAACGCTTCACTCCCTGCAGGCTGCTGTATGCTTGGACAAGAGAAGCAGCTGGTACGCAAATAAATACAC
This sequence comes from Corapipo altera, assembly GCF_003945725.1. Classification (NCBI taxonomy): domain Eukaryota; kingdom Metazoa; phylum Chordata; class Aves; order Passeriformes; family Pipridae; genus Corapipo; species Corapipo altera. The sequence goes on from NW_020884874.1 coordinate 28,744,825, forward strand.
AAAAGCCAGAGGTGCTATTGCTTAAAATAGATTTTAAGTGTGAAACATTTGTTTAGCCTTAGAATTCCCACGTCCCATCTCAGTTAGTAACGATAAATATAGCAGGTTGACTTTGTTACTTCTGTCTACATCCGTTTTTGTAACAGTGTAGACAAAAAAAATGAGTAATTTGCATTGAGAGGAAAAAAATCAGATGTACATCATCCCTCCAAGTGAGCTGTCTGAACTTTAAGAGTGTAACAAATACCCATATACCAGCTGAAAATTACAGATTTCATTTGCACAAAGACTTCACAGAAAAAGGTGAAGAAACCCAGACTACTGCTTGTTTTCACTGATGACTAAGCTAAGTTGAATTGCTTTCTACGTTACCCTCCTTCTGCTGACCAAAACCCAACTGTTTCACCATACTGATGTACACATGTGGTTGAGCATTTCAACTCAAGGCCTGGTGGCTCAGGATGTGATTTCATGGTTAGTTGAACAGAGCTGAGTGAGGACTACCACCAGAGATAGTGGCTATTCGCATTCACCCCATCTTTAACTAGTCACTTCCACCTGCTGCACTAGCATCCATGGTAGGCTGCATCAATGAAATAAATAATCTGTTCTCATGTATAGTGCATTTCTGTACTATACAAAGGGACTTAAAATAGGCTTGTCTGGAAAGACAGGCACAATATAGTATCAAATAGTCTTTTAGAAAATAAATCAGGTAAAAGAAAAGAAAACAAACCAAGAGACCCTACATGCCTGCTTCCACTCTTTTCCTATTGAAGAAACCATCATTTCCTAACCAGAAATGTCATGAGGTGCCATGATGGTGGGAGGGAAAAGTTTATGCTGCACAATCACACCTGATGGGAACAGTGAACTCTATCCCTATAAAAGGGCTCATTATTCACATTCATTAAATTTATCCTACAGACCTGCTTCAAAGCATTGCACCTGCAGCAGAGCCCATGTTCCAGGGATATCCTGCCTCCCCTTGACTCAATGACAAAAATTCCATTAGTTTAATCACACTGAGATTTAACCCATGTTATTTATAAATGCCTGAAAACACTTGGGGAAAAATATTGAACAAGCTAAATGTTGTTGATGTAAACTCAGCAATGTTGCTTGGTACACAAGTAAATATACAATGAGTTAAAAACAAAAGCCAAAAAAGCCAGGAGAAAGCAAACACAAAATAACAGCAGCTTACCTTTTGAGGAGGTGGTCCGTGGTCATCCAAATAAGTGGAATTTCCTACAAAAAGAAGAAGGATGGAGATAAACAAAAGCCATCCAATTCAAAACTTGCCAATTCATGGAATCAGTGTACCTCTATCCCATTGGTTTTGTGGTGTAAAATAATTCAAGGAAAATAAATTCACTCTGCTTTAATTTTTGATTGATAAAATAAAAACAAAATTAATTTGTTTTGACTACATTTGTAATAATCGATTAGATGCACCTTGTCATTTTAGCAAAAAAAATTGCTCAAGGCAGCTTTAGTTAATTAATCACAGCTTTCAACTGTTTGTATGACAAACACTGTCAGTTGCATCCTTGCACATTTTAAGCAAGTGAGCACAGCTAACCTGAAAAAGATTTCTTAAATAATAAAGTATCAAAGGCCTTTATCAGATTTTGGTCAGATGGAGTTGACAAGCATTCACTTATCTCTCTTCTAACATGTATTTTCCCCAACCTCCAAGCTACTCATTTGTTCCCAAATGGTATTGATTGAGTGGGAGTTGCATTCTGATGTAATGACACTTGCCTTTTCAAGATGTTCTTTTTATTCAGACAAAAAGCTTCAAAAAAAAAAGCAGCTTCTAAACAAGTGAGTTGTCAGCTACAATAAAAAAGGCAAGAATTTCAGACTTTTTACCCATTCCTTGCAAACACACACTAATATATAAAATACACTCTCCCACACACACATAGTCTGTCTTCTCTACAACTGTTCTTCCTGCACCCTTCTCCCAAAGGATTAATCAGGAGCTTTCCCAACATGTCCCAGCAGATGATGAAACCTTGCAGCAAGGCTTAAAGCTCCCCTTAAGCCACATGTGCCTCTCCTCTCAGACATCCTCCTACCAAAGAAAGCAAAAATACCTCTGCCCTAACCTTATACCAGTATGGGGTATGAGAATCATTTTTACAGGTGCCTAATAGACATCCAAATGTCACATGTGAGCATCTCTATTCCTGAAGTGCTGGATGGTGCAGCAGAAATTGCCTCTGGGGTACCACAGTCTAGTCAGAATAAAACATAACTCAGTACCCAAGAGCTCTTCTTTTGTGAATTTAGCCAAAAAAGACGCTGTGTCACACTGTTTTTCAGAATGTCAGAAAAAAACCCTGAGATTTCTGGATCCAGAAAGCAGGAAGGAGACATTTATGTGTGAGTATGACAGATTTTAACGTACAACAAAAAGGTGGGACTACATTTCAGAAGTATTTTGCATTCTGTTTTTTCTCTGGTTTTCCAGCATATGTCATGAAATCATGAAAACTTCAGTCAAAAGGCTTCCAACTCATCTAAATATAAGTCAGAACACTCCAAACTTCTTCTTTTACAGATGTATGTACCTTGATCTTGGAAGAGTTTGTACTGCTATAAAAGCCCAAACAGTAACTTTTTGATGATCATCTGAAATCATGAATCATTTTCTGAAGCACAAGAAACTCATCTTTCTATACATTTTACACAAATACCCATCCTTTGAACAACACAGTTGCTTAATTTAATGCCATAGATAATATGGCTGATTCCCTACATTTAGGATAAATTCTTTATCCATTCCTCTGATATGATTCTAATTGCCAGAGAAGTAATTCAGTTCCCAGACTGCTAAGAGAGTAGTGTATGGCTTTCTGTTAGAGTAGCTATTCCACAGGCAGGGAGACAGACTTGAAAATAAGCATTTCAGGAAAACCCACAGTTACATCTGGGAGGAGAGCAAGGAAACTTCTCATTCAGCATTTACCTTTTACTGTAGAATCAGGCTGTTACTAGTTCATAGCAACTTTGTTCTCTTTTTAATTAGGCAAGTGGAAAGACTGACACTGCTGTCAATAAAAACATTTCTAAAAGTTTGTGTCAGAAAAAATATTTTATTTTGATTGATGATAAAACAAGTGATAGTGTTGTCTAAACAAGTTAAGACATTAGAAATGTCATAAACATTATATGAAACCTACTAACTTGTTAGAAAGAGTAGCAAAACTTTCAGTTTTCTAATTGATATTAAGCAGTATATGGTAATAATAATATATTTTTTCTTGTCTTCCCCAAAAATATACAGTTTATGCTTACTTAAATAAAAAGGAATATTACTGCATATGTATTAACTATCTTTAGCAATCACCTATTACAGCCAATTTTGCTGTAGAGAATGATTTCAATTACCAGTCATAGTTTAAACAGCATCTTATAGAGCAGCATCAAGTGTCAGTTATACTACAGAAACATTTTTGAGGTACTTTAAAGAGCAAACAACTTAACCAATTTCACCATTCTGTATCCGTAATCTACATTCTTAGTATGCAGACTGCATTTTCCTTTTTTAATCATTGAAATTACATCCAAATATCCCTGTGGGTTTGATTTCTATTTTTAGAATGTTGTTTTTTTCACAGCACATTTTAGTAACTACTGTATCTACTGTCTCAGTTTGACGAGAGTGGAATGTTTTGCTAAAGAGGTTGAGTTATGAGATAGACCAAACTCTCTCTCAGCAATTGTAAATCCAAAATTAAGGGGCTCTAATCAAGGAAGTGTGGAAAAAAAGAAGAAATAACAACCCTTTATTAAAAGATATATATATGTTGGCAAGAACAGCAACAGAACACAAAAACCCCTAGACAATAGTCCTGTACCCAAAAGTCCCCTTCAAACAAAAGAAAAAGTCTGAATACTTCTCTGTCCTTTAGCACAGTTCTGATCATGGTTGGCAGGGGGCGCTGTTGGATCGCTGGAGGTGTAGAGCCTGCAGTGCTCTGCATTGACCTGCAGGGGGTGCTGTTGGGCTCTGGCGGTCACCACGTGGGGAGGGGTCTGGGGGGTTGGTCTCGGATTGCGGGAGACGCAGAAAAGAAAATGGGGACCCTTCCCCCAATGGAAGAAGGGGGGAAAGGAAAGCAGTCCACCCCCACAGAACTCACTGTTGTTCTCAGATGACGATGTTTCAAGGCTCCTTCTTTTTTCTCCCAGTGAGCACAAAACTCTCCGATGAAAACACAGCAGGTGCGGGCTGGAGACAAAGACAGCTTGCAAGCAAGCTGAGGCCAGTGGTCAGGGCTGACAAAGACGAGAAAGCCAGAACGACCGGCCTCTAGGCTTTTTCTCCAAACGCACACATGCAAACCCCATCTCCGTTCGAGAGAGAAACCACAGTAATCTGTCCTCTCCCTTCTGAGGAGGGTCAGCAATTCCCCCAAAACTCCCCCCCCCCCCCCCCCCCCCCTCCGATGGGCCATTTGATAGAAATGAAGCTTGGCCAGCTAGGTCCTTTGTAATGCTAATCGCCCCCCTTTCCATTCAAACTCCGTCTTTCCTAGAGTGGAGGCAGGGGGAAGAAAAATTCCCCCCCCCTTGGATTTCTAACCTATAAAATCTACTTAAAAGACAATAATAAAATTATGGGGCATTATATAAGGGTCATTTTCATGGTAGTTGCTTGCTCAAATTCAGAAGCAACTAACTGACAGAAACTAATTGCCAGACAAACACAAGGAAATAAAAAGTATTGACTTGAAACCTAGTCAGAACTTACAAACAAAGAGCAGAGGAGGGAAAGCTTCAGACAGTCCCCACGCCCTTACACTGCCCCAAACTCCATGTGCAAAGCTAGCTCCTGTCTCCTGCCAGATTTCCTCCTTCTGCTCCTCAGGCATATGAACCAGAGTCAATCTCTGAGCCAACAGCACGCCACATCAATTCAATAGACTGAAATCTTTGGGGTTCAAGTTTTAAATGAGAATTTGTTTTCAGTAATAAAAGTGAAACCTTTTGCTGTATGATTCATATCATACCCTAAGTAATACATTAAAATAAATAGACAAATCCAGCTGCAGTGGTGTACAGCAGCAGCCTGTGAGGTACATCGGCCAGTTCCTTAACCTCACGAAGTTCAAGATGTGCTCTCACTGATCTCGATATCGTAGAATTGGGCTTGCTTCCACTCTGCCTGCAAAACAGGGGCCACACTACAGCAGACTTTATGCATGCAGAAATATCATGCAAAACATGCATCTATGTGAGAATATTTCTGAAAAAAACCTGTAGGAAAGATGATGACTCCTGAGCTGGGTATTTACAAGTTTTATGAACTTAAGACAGGGTGTTGCTTTCACACATGGGGCCATTCTTCAGAAAATACATATCAGATTATGTTAGTATAAAAACAAAAGAAAAATTCAGCATTCTAAATATTGTAACAATGGAAAAATACCAAAGTAAAGCCAATCTATGAACTACTAACAGCTGACACAGTAGGAGGGGTTGCACAGCAAAAACCAGGGACTTGGGAATAGTTGCCATAAGCACCAAAGTCAATGGCCATAAGCTCAAGTGTTTATTCTAACTATATTAACACAACAATCTTATCTAAGATAGAGAACATTATCATGCAGTTTTTATATACTCTTGCACACACAGCATGTGTTTGACATCACTTAAGTGCACAAGACAAAAAGAGGCTTTCTGCGGTGGAAATGATAAAGTGATAGAAGAGAAGGTTATCTTTCCTCATTAGGAATCTTGCCCATTGCCTCAAAGCAACCTATGGCATTAAATCATCAGGATGACTTCTCTCAAGTCCTTTAATAAAGCTTTAATAAAGACATCACTGCTCTTGTCTGCTAATCTCAAGAAGATGATTCTAGATTTTTTTTTCCTGGACAGAAGTATTTAGTCCTGCCTTCCTGTAATAGCATGAAAGTCTAAGGCATTAGAAAGAAGTCAGACAGAATAATCAAATCTCAAAACAAGTGGGATTATGCATTCCACAAACATGCTCAACAGCACACTTGAGCTGACTGAACACAGTCTCCTCCAGACTCTGTCAGAGATAAAAACAAGTTGGCTTTATTACAGAAAATGGTGAATACATGGAAGCAGTCCAATTTTTTCCATAATTTATTATCTTTGAGGTTAAGTGAATCAGCTGTATGCAAAATCTTAGGGGAAACCTTGTGGTTATGTTCCTTTTTTCTTGGAATCACTGAAGTGTGGGGGTTTTGCTTGAAGCAAGCCAAGTTTAAACGGAGAAAGATAGTCAGTCACCAGGATTAAGGACAAACATTTCTGTGCCCAGTTCAGAACCACAGATAAGAAAAATAACTAGAATTCTGGAAATTACCTTTCCAAAAAATTACTGGGGAGTACAGAAAGAGGAGGTAAGTGGGCTTATGTATGAACTAAAGACCCCTTGATAGGAACCGAAACAGGGTAACTCCACTTGAATAATTCAGACATCACGTGGAAAGAACTGTGTAGAGACAAAGACAGAAAGCCAACACGGAAAATGTGGAGTTTTGACTATTTTCCTGGATAAGTGTTTTCCCTTGTTGGGAATCACAAGCAGCAGTCTAAGGGAGCTGGGATCCAGCTACTGCCAAATTTAATTTGTCTTGTGAAAATCCTTCTTCGCTCTCTTCACTTGGTCACCATCTCAAACTTCCAGGCGCCAATACAACCTTTACTAGCAAATCACCCCTTACATCATCTAATGCTTAAAGGAAAGAAACAGTTTAATAGTTTTCTGATGAGTCTTTGGTCACAAAATTGGGCTTTGGAGAACAATTTCCCCACTAAACACCTCTAATCATTTACAACTGCACCTTCAAAATAAATGAAAGTGTGAGTGAGCAATCAGAAGAGGATAAGTTCTGCTCTGCTTCCTTCTTTACTTTTTTTCCCTTCCAGATAAGCAGTGGACATCCTTAGAAATTTCATAGGTATTTACACATCTGAAACAATAAGATGTTCTTAGTCATCAGGTCTTGGAGCCCTTTGTGGTCCAAAGGCAGGAAGGGGACTAGGGACTACAACTTGAAAACCAGCAACTTAGCAGAATGATGTTACCCACAGCTCAAATCCAATCAAAACAGAAAACCCTGCTATTGCTGAGGTCAGCACAGCCATACCAGATTTTGCAGAGGAAAGTTTTTCCAGAGGTGCATAGAGAAGATTAACAAAACATAGCAAAACCCCACTGACCAGTCTGTACTGGAATACAAAATGACTAACTGCCATTTCTTACATCATATGTAAAAAGCTGTGTACCTACAATTGATTTTCTCTGTGCAAGACTAACATCCTACCAAAATTTTCATTTCTGGCCATGAAAAAAATGCAGAGTAGACATTATTTTTTAAAAACACTCCACAATGGATTTTTTTTCTTCCTTTCTTGCCTTTAAAAACATTTTGGTTATACTTAATTTTTAAAATCATAAATACAAAAAAACCAAAAAAAAACCCCAGCACCAAACCCGTACATTTAATTCATTCTACATCGCTGAACACAATGAAGGAAAGAAGCTGGAACATGATAAAAATACCTATTTCGCTTTATTACCCAGTGAACTGAACCCTAGAAACTTCATTATGATATAATTAATATTTGTTTACCTACAAGTTTCATAGTTCTAGCACAATTAGGAGAGAAACTGGCACATATAAGTGCACATACAAGTTTTTGAAAACTTACTAGAAATTCTGCATACACAATATATATAAAAGTACCATTGGAATACAGATACGAAGGGTTTGAATAACTGAAGGTTCTAAACCAGTGTAGAATATAACATACATGCTTTTGCATGACAGACTTCCCAGCTTATAATTCTACAAGGTGAAAGGCTCATTTTAATGAATGTTTAGAAACACTGGCTAGATGAAATTGAACCTGAATATTTGACAATTTTAACTCTTGGCTAAAACTGCTCTGGAATTAGGAGAAAAATCCCCACATCTCACAAATTCACTAGGACAGACCTAGGTAATTTGACATGAGAAAGTTCATAATCTTTCTACAACATCTACCCACATTCTGTATTTGTCCTATACATATATCAAGCAGTTGAATATTTTCCTTCAAGGCTCTTGCTAGGAGACTTTTCCTAATCCCTCAGTGTTAGACACTTGCATCTCATCTTCACTTTGAAAATCTTCCACGACCAGTTCACACCAACTTTTTCTTGTACTGGCCTTTAGCACACGTAAGTCTTCATAACCAGGTATATACTGGTCTCATCCCACTATACCTACAACACAGCAGTTTTATCCCCTGCATTGGTAGCTCTCAGCCCCCTTCTACTCTTTTGAGATCCTTCTTGACCTTCTCTTTGAGATCTTTGCAGCTTCAGTCACCCTTTCTGCACCCAACAGCAGCACACCACCTGCCCAGCCATCCCTGGTGAAAGGCTGACTGCTCTCCTACTGGTTTCAACACATGCAGCAGAGAGGTGTGGGCAGGACAGGGGAAGGAGTACACTAGGCATGGCCCTCCTCTTGCAAAAAAGAGGAGACTCCAGAAGGCAAAACTACACTGAAATTACAGACCCACTCTAAATTGTATTTCAAAATGTACAGACAGATGTTTCATTTAATTGCTTTGTCAATAAACTGCTTTATTACTACTGGGGAAAGGGAGAGGGAGAAAAAAAAAATTAACATCAAATCAAGAAATAAACTCAGCCCCAGCAGGTACTTTCCTGCACTCAAAAGAAAAGCAAACACGCACCTCTATCAAGACACTGCACAGAAAATCTAATGACCATAAAAAATAAGGTGCCATTAACCCAAAATATCGCAATTTTATTTTAATTCATTTTGCTTGAGAACAAAGACTGTGATCTATTTCTGTGGCCAGGCAGCTCTTTACTAAATACTCTTCAAAGCCCCATTAACCCATTTTCAGGAAGATCATTCAATTCCAGCTGAATATAGAGAGGTAGTTTCACTTGCTTGGTAAGAAGTCTGTTTTAATTGATTGTCATATGAAGAAACTTTTTAAGACTTAGGGTTATTCCATTTCCCCCTTTCCCTCCTGAGTGAGAGGTGCAAGACTATTTGCAAGCCACTTGCCTTCTTCAGAGAAAACCTTTTTTCCCCTCCACCCCACAGAATACCTGACGCAGAGGAAGAAACTCTGTGCGACAAAAGATGGTGACAGGGCCATGACACTTTCGCTTTCAATTCACACACTCTCCCATCCAGAGAACGGCACAACCAACACAGGAGACCTCCCTCTGCACAACTTAAGTATAGGACTGCAACTCTGCAGATAAGCCTTTTCTTTACAAGGCTCTCCTTACCAAAGTGGCAGGGACATAATGATGAAGCTTCAGTGAAGACCTTGTCATGTGTGAGGCCTCTTAGTCTCACTTCACTCTGCCATTCAGGCTATGAACTCCAGGGAATCCATATCTGACCAGACACTTCTCAGATGATACCAGTCTCCTATTACATCAATACCACACATCAGCTCTGTTCTTTCTCAAGATGTTTTTCCAAAGAGAAGGGTTTTATTATTTAAACTTAACCCAACTTGTGAGCTTTATTACTCTCCACTGCATTTATGCAGACATATTTCTCTCTTTTACCCCTGCACAGGCAATCTTGACAAACAGCAAGTCAATGAATTTTGAAAAACATCCAGCTGGCAAGTCACCAGTTGTTCAAGGAAGACTTTTACTACTCTTATTAGTATTATTAAGTACTATGCTGCAAATGCTATCTAGAATGAGTTGTTTGTTGGGCGTTTGGTTTGAAGTTCCTGTCCCTGAAGGCACATTTCCAAGAAGCTGCCTAGGTTTGTGGTCTGACCCCAGCAGCACCTTCCTAGCAGAGAAGAAATGAACATGCTTCACAGAAAATTAGTCATATACAGCTCTAAAGAATAATTCGTATTTTTATTGTGCTGAAGCCAAATGACTTTTCCTTGCATGTGATTTTCACAACATTTGAGTCATATGGTTGCTATGATTTTATCACACTTCTTTACACAGGCAGCTGCACTTAGGATAATGGACCCCATATATGAGGTAGAGAAGAGGATATAGCTGTATGTCTGTTTTTCACTTTCTTCATAGTTCAGGTTCTCTTAGTGTCTGATCTCAAAAAGTACAAATGCAAAAAAAAAGAGCCTTTTTACAAGTCTGCCTTCTTTTCCTCGTCTCTACCAGTCTTTTGTGCCACAGGGAGTCACTCCAAAACTCTTCCCTATACTTATATACCTCTTGAAAAGCAATAGCATTCTATATAAGAAGTGGCTGTCTTTTATTGCTTTCTTCTCTGAAGATTAAATTAAAAAAAAGAATTACAAATTGTTTAACCATTATTAGCTTCCCATCCTCCAAAGGCTTAACAGACACAAAGTTGGAAATAGCATTTCTTGCCAAGTCTGTTAGAAGCCTATAAGTGCAAAATAGAGCATTTAAGTAGGTCAGATAAGGAACATACTGTACCCAAATGAGCTATTTCTTCTTTATGACACATTAGCATAAAATTTTATTAATCTCTATTACAAAAAATACTGAAGCTTCAGATGGCTTTCTAGACTTCAATGTGATTTAATAGAAATATTTTCCATTACTATAAAGGCTTTGGCCAAACTGCTCATTTTTCACACTATCCAGCTATCCCCTTCTACTCATGATGACATTTTAACTCCTTTCTACCCCTGTCTTAAACATATGCATTTGAGTGACAAAAAGACTTCTCACTGCAACAGTTCTGTATTTTAGGAACTTCTATATAGAAACTGCATGTTCAAAAACAAGAGGCAACATTTAGCAATCATAGAGCATTACACTTGACTTAAATCTGCTTTTCTATTTCTGCATCCTTTCAGCTCCTGCAACTGCAAAAAAGGACAGGATTAACCCCATTCCTGTCATTCCAACCCCTTGCAACACATACCTTCTACTTCAGACTTCAGCTTTTACTGGGAAAGAAGTCATTTTGGTACATGGAATTGATAACTTAAAACTCAGTGTTTCTGAAAGAATTTTCTTCCTCTATAAAGCATTGCAAATGTCCAGCACAAACATTATGATTTTTAGAAAGATGACTTTTCCTGCTTTCTGCCTCATTTCTCATGATCTTAAACAAGATTCATACCCAATTTTGTAGGAGCGCATAATTCGTTAGATTGATTAATAAACATTCTGTAGAATGCCCTATAAAAAAATGGAATGTGGTGTTATAAAAACTTAGATCTTCAAAATCTAATGCTGTCCTTATTACTGAAGCCTAAGACCCACAATACAACCTTCATGAGTTTCATCAACTCAAACATATTCAGCAGTAAATATAAATATCTCCTGATTGTTTTTCCCAGATTCGAAAGAGCAAAGATCTGGCTATTAATTATGAAGTGTTTTCAAAAGTTTGAGTGAAAACATTTGGAAGACAAGTTTTCAGATGTATTGATTATTTCTTGCTGCCTTAAGCTCTCCAATTACCAAAACAGCGTTCCAAAAGTGTCAGCAATGACAGGCTCTGCATTAACACCTTTAGGTTAAAAAGGTAACTACACTGTATGCAGTGTCATACAATCACAGAAGCAGTCCAAGTGTCATCAGCCTCAGCAGAAGTCTTCAGATTAGCATTATTTCTCTCATGCTCTCTACCTGTCCCAGAAAGATTTGCACTTTCTGTATCTACTACTAACCTAACTGGTGGGGAGCTCAAACTTGACAAAGGTACTAAGACCATCTAAAACGCATTTTGACTCACTGGGATAAGTGTTTATTTAGGACTGCTCTTGGGTGCTCTGACCGCACTCATGAACTCTGAGTTGCAAACAGTCACTATTGGGAACAATTACCTAGGCGTGCTCTTTCTTTTTATATCATTTTCCTGTGGTTTTTTTTAGCTTGGAGAACCACATCAGGATGTCACAACTAAGATGTGGCAGTTTAATAGATCTCTAACTGCCACTCACCAGCCCTCCTGCAGACCATGCTTCTTACAAGGGACATCTTAAAATATATGAAAAACATCTGTGCCATGTAGACTATGACAATATAGTAGCCATTATCTAAATTCAGCTTCTCAGTGTACATATGCATTAAGAGAATTTTTTTACTATAACTACTCATAACTAGATAAATATATATCAGCAAAAACCTCTGCTTTGCTTGAGTGGTTGGGAAAATTAGTTGTTTAAAAAGTTATAAGAAAGGTATTCACAAACAATATAACAGAGATAGGCACATGCTACAGACCAGTATAACTTAGATGTATTATTGCACAATATTATGTATGTGGTGTAAAATTTTTAGGACATGCTTGTCAGCCTTCTTTTTAAGAGTAACAACGATTTTTTTAATGCCAGAGCTTTATGGCAATGCTTTTAAACTTTTGCTGAAAGGTGAGAACAGGCTTCTTGTTCTAATCATATAGCAGGCACAGTGGCGTAGTTCTACATTTCACAGGGTCCTTTCAGCAACAGTATTTCACTTCTACAAATTCCCATTGAGTCTGGCTGAAATAGAGAGCAAAGAATTTGCAGCATACTGAAATCAACAGTCAGATACATGAAAAATGCAATTGTTTGTCCTTTATTCTGTATTAGAGTCTACACTTCTCAGAAAGATGACATAATCAATAATGACAGAGAAATCTACCGAGAGAAATCTAATCTAGAGAATTATTTATTGGTTTACATTAAAAAAAAAAAGGCTTGAAGACCCTCTAGAGCCAAGCCAGGCTACTCTTTAATGTGTTATCTAACTATCAACAGCAACACTTGTCCCCATGATTTTGGAAAAAGGTCATTATTAACTACTATTTATATAGTATATATTTATATTTAAAATATTAACCATTAAATGTGTGTTCGCATTTTTTTATACCCAAGGATACAAGAATACAAAAAAATTACCTTATTAACCCATTAGAAGTATCCTCTCCCCTATTACAAATTTGGAGTTGTGATTTTCTTACATTAGAAACTTAAATACTAACTTACATACAATTATAGCTCAGTTTACTCTTACTTTTACTTATTTCCTTAAGTAAAAACATTCTTACATGGCAAGCTTATCCAGATCACACTCATAAATTTTCTTATGGTTTTATCTTTCTTCACGTGGGATTTCTGTCTCTGTAGAGCTGAGGTTCTCAAAGTACAGTAATTCTGAAATTAAATTATTGAGTTCCCCAGTCAACTACATGTTGCAAAACTCAATTCTCCTAAGTGAGCCCCATTTAGGTTGGCTTGCAGTCTTCACTCAGGAGATGTGTTCACAGAAGCACTACGGAAACCAAATTAAATCTCATTCCATGTATTGAAGTGTTCACTGCTCACAGGTTTTGTTTGGCTGGGGTTTTTTGGTTATTTGTTGGGTTTTTTGTTGGTTTGGGTTTTTTAATACTTGTGTTTTAAAGTCAGGTACTTAAAAATAAAGGAACCTTGCACCTTCAGACATAGAAACAATGGTCTGCAGTGTAAAAATCATCAGGACATACAGACAACAATGGGGATGGTGCTTGCAGCAGTTACATTAGTTACTCATGGAGAATTTAACACTTCCATGAATTGTCCTGACCTCTATCCAAAGACAGAGGGTACTTTCTAAGTTACTGAACTCTCCCCTTTGAATAGACTCTTGTGAGAAAGAGATTCTTTTCCAAAAACCATCCAAAAATCAGTATGCCAACACCAAATTTGTTTCAATCTGCTCATAATCTTCACACTTTAAAGTTTGCTACCTTGCTATGAACATGAAATAACCTTTCAGCAACAGTTGCAGCAGTTTGCTCTGGGCTTCAGTACCTTTGGCCTGACAGCTCTCTAGGCTTTGGGACACGTGTCTGGGCTTTTGTGGCATCATTTTCCTCTCTAGATCTCAAAAATTCGTCTCAGATTCCCTACCACAAGTCATTTTGTTCTAAGTCTTGACACCCTTATGGATCTGCTATCAGCAGCTCTCATGCTATGGTCAGCCAGAGTGTCAGCTCCTCAGCTCCCTTAACTCCAAACAAAATACAGCTGTGAAAATACCTCCTCTTTGCTGCTGCTACAGCTTCACACAAACTGTTTAAGAGGTCTCCACTGTTTTCTTCTTGCTTCCCACAGCAGTTTCCACTCTATTACGAGTGCTCCAGAACTTATTTTTGTCAAATACTAAGAAACAATGTAATTCCCCCAACTGCTGTCTCAAAACTAATACATTATTTTTTAATCAAATTGTAACAAAGAGTTACCAAAAGAAAAAAAAATCAGCCCTAGACAGATTTCTGGCACTGAAAATATACCAGCCCAAACTGCTGAAAATTAGGAAGCTAGAAATGGGACCTTAAGGAGGTAAAACTGGGGTAGAAACCTCGACAAAACGCCATGGTACTGGGATTACCAATACTCATATTTCAGAAGACACCAGTGTATGTACTCAGGCTGAAATGGGAGTTTGCAGCCAAAGCACAAGCAATAAAGTACTTCAAATGACTCGACTGGGCCCAGAGCTCTTACTCCCATGCCAGGTAGCTTTCCTCCATTCTTACAATCCTTCCTTAAAGTAAGAAAAAAACCAGTGTCACCTCAAACATCTCTAACAGCAATTTTTTCTTCAGAGTCATCTTTAAATCCAAATCATTGCATGACATATTTTATAAGAGCCATTATAAAAGTGAACCATTATAAAAGCCCTGCAATGGGCTACTTTAGTATAATATTTATTGGAAAGCCATGAGAGGAACTGATATTTCAAAATAAGTTTTACACCAGCAACTCTTGCAGGATTGAGCCTTCAGATTAGCACCTCTTCGAAAAGAGGATACAGCCTTCTGACACATTCATGTATGGCCCAGAATTCACCCAATCAACTAAAACACGTTAAGTTTCCATCCTCCCTAAAAGCTTACCATTAATTTATTTAAGCCCAGGACTTACATACTCTTACACTTTTGACTCCTTCAATTGGCATGTAAACAAGCATGGCACTTAGGTCCTAAGAACCCTGTAGTATGCTATCATTTTAGATCATGGAAACTTAAAGGAAGAGGCATAAATACAGTGCTGTCAGCTGGAACATGCAGCAAGTGAGCCCAAACAGGATTTTGCATAGGCAGCTATATGACGTTTATATAAAACCTACTCAACTTTACAGCAAGACAGAGAATCGCCCATACCACCCCAAGTGAATACCAGGGTAGTTGGGTTGCTTTTGTTTTCTTTTTAAAGCAAATGGCCTGGTGTATGAATCACAGCATGAAACCAATGCACACACACCATTCTCCCTTCCCCCTCACCCCCCCTCAAATAAAACCAAAAGGCCTAAATCCTGACAGCAGAATCAAGAAGGCCAGTTTTGCACTCATATATCCTTCCTGGGTTTGATTTTTCAGTTGTTTCTCTCCTACTATCTCACCTGCTATTTTAGAAGTGTGTCTTTATTGTAATGGAATGATATCCTACACATAATCTGCAAGGGAAGAAAAGCAACTTTGTACTTGATTCATCATGTCATATTAAGCTACTACATTTCTACTTGGCCTGGGAAGGATGCCAGCAGGCTCAGCATACCCTCTCCTGCCACCTTCAGTTAAGGAAAAGATTTCAAGGCCTTCTGCTTCCTTCTGCACTCAATAAACCATAGCTTTGATATTCTCCCTTTTTATACTGCAGCTGAAAGACAGGATACATTTTCACCATGTACTCTCATGGCACTTGCTGAATGTTTAGTCAAATAAGTACCCTGCATGAAAGCTAATAACTGATGGTCTCTTATGAATTCCCCAAGAGAGGAAAAAACAAATAAACAGAAATACAGATATCAGCACCTCATCACTGACAGCGCAAAGTCTCAGTTCTCTGCTGCATCCTCCTAGGCTACTCTGGTAGTTGGGCTGCTGCAGGTACACAAACCCAAGGAAAAGACCCAGACCCCATGCAAAATCCCAGCCTTGCTTCAAGGGGTTCGGCCATGTCCTTAACCTCTTCCACCATCATTGCTGAATCTGGCAGTGCTACCAGCAACAGCGGGACTGATTCCTTTAAGTTAAACATCTATAGAGTCTGAGAGATAGTGTTCACAGCTGTCAATGTCCACAGCTCCCAGGAGTTTAGACTGCAGAATCATAGAATCAGTTCAGCTAGAAAAGACCTCTACGATCATCAAATCCAGCCATTAACTCAGCACTGCTCAGTACACCACTACACCATGTCCCTAAGCATCACATCTACACATCTAAATATCTCCAGAGATGGAAACTCAACCACTTCCCTGGGCAGCCTGTTCTAATGCTTGACTCCCTTTCGATGGAGAAATTTTTTCTAATACTCAATCTAAACCTCTCCTGGCAAGACTGGAGACCATTTCCTCTTGTCCTATTGCTTGTTACTTAGAAGAGATATACCACAGCTTGTTATAATCTCCTTTCAGGTAGTTGTAGAGGCTGATAGGGTCTCCTCCGCATCTCTTTTTCCCCAGGCTAAACAATACCAGTCTCCTCAGACACTTCTCATAGGAATTTTTCTCTAGACCCTTCACTGGCTTCGTTGATCTTCTTTGGACACTTTTAAACATAAACACATTCAGAGTTACTGCGGTAACTAACACAGAAAAAGGGCAGCACACATCAGTGCCAAGAAACATGGAGTGAAGCATTACAGCATCAGGTGGATCCCTCTCTTCTTTTAGCACAAATGAACAGGAAAACAAATACTAAAATGAACAGTCATTAAGGAGCTTTTGGACTTCCACAGTTGTTTCTCCAAGTTGTGGATTGAATGGAGACAACCCAATACATTGGCCAACACTGGTACCATTGTTGGGTCTAATGCACCAGAAGCAGATAGGTTATATCCCCACATTAGATAATAGTACTCTAGATACAAACCACAAAAAACCCTCAAGAACCAAACAAAGAGAAAACAAATGAAAACCTAGGTACTCCTGATGTTAATTTCTGAGCCATTCTGCAGAACAGATACTCAAGTCATCAAAACCCAAATGAACATTCAAAACAATTTCTGCTGGAAGCCAGTGCTGAAATCATTGGAAATTTTCAGCTACTTAAGTTTTGGTTACACAGAATAGTTTCTCCTCTGAAAGAAAGAGGGATTTCCTGCTGTTTCCTGCTGGGATTTCCAAGCTGTTATAAGGTGAATGTTTCTGATACTTTACTTTCCATGCAATATTCTGACAATATTAACAAAAAAAATACCAGGCAGTCAAGGCACTCTTTCCAAAGCATGCATGTGTCCATAACTGCACAACACACAAATAAAAAACAACTCTGGATCTTCAAGAACTTTAATGTGTTTACATTACTCTATACAACATTGCTACTCAGCAATGGCTTCACGCAGACAGAATACAACAGCAATGTATGTCAGCAGTAGTTAGAGAAGGTTGGGAAATGTGATTTCATAGTATAACTAAGATTAGGAATAATTTAGTCACTCCAAGATCACAAAGGGGAGAGCAGTGTTACTCCTCCCAGCTGCTGAGCAATATCCTGGAGGAACTACGATTTCTGTTAGAACGATCAGAGAAACAGGCATTTTACAGTTTCAAAAATTGTTTTCAGTACAGAAGTAAGTAAAGGCAGTTCACACTTTTCAGGAAACTCATAAAGGCAGCACAGAATATCAGAAACCCAGTTACGACGTCTTCAGTGATTAGAATTTTTTTGCCATTACAAACGGAAGAGTATCTTCACGTCTAACATAATACTGTTTTCACACAGCTAAAATGACAGTCTTTTTTATTTCCTTGCAATCTGGCATGCAACCTTTTTTTTACTTGACTTCCATTCTTAGTATGCCATTTAGTACGCAGAACATTATGCAATCTTGGCATTTTAACTGTTTTTCTGCAATTATAACAGTTCTATATTTTTTCCACTACTGACCTGTTATTTACTATCAACCTACTATTTCTGCATTATTTTGAAATGTATGTCAGCCCTTAGTGGTGTTCTTACAGTATCTTTACTTCAGAATCATCTGCAAATACAATCAAAATGTTAAATCTCCCTTTTCTAAGCATTAAAGCAGACATGGCACAAAAACAGAACACCGATCCTTAACCAACACCTTCCTTAACATGTACATATATCATAATAGCTGTAGCACTGTAGTATATGAAAAATATTATAGTCATTACTAGTATTCTCATCAATAAAGAATATCTCCTAAAGGAAACTGGAAGTTAAATGAAATAATGTAGATTTACTTCTATAAAATGCTACCAGCTTCCTGATTATAATTGCAGCATTGCACTCTAGCACATCCTGAATGACACACAACCACATCCAGCAACCAGACCCTCTTCCAAACCATCATCACCTTCAGTATATCACCAGGGACCATCACAACCAGCACATGGTCATCCCTTTGCCTTCTCCAAATCTGCCCTGACCTACATCTGGGTGCAAAAGTGGCACCTGCTTCACTGAGCTGTTGGTGGCACCCTGCAGCCCTGGGTGACAGCCTGGCAGGAGCCTCCAGCCACAATTACCTCTGTGGTGCCACTTCCCCTTCTTGAGCAGGACCAGGAAGTGTCGTGTCTCCCAGTTCACAAGTGGTGAACCACTGCACCAACACCGTTGTTCCCAGCATGCAGCAGTTGCCCTCCAGCTCCTCCATACAGTGTAAAGCACTTGAACAGTAACATTTTTATGGCTGATAGCAAACTGTATGACACTGTACACAATGGTGTTTCTAAACTTGAATTAGTCTATGACTGAATCAGCGAGTGCAGCTTTGAATGGTCCAAAACTACAATGGGACATATATGAAATCATTCACTGAGATACAGTTCTTTACTGTATTTTCATTTCTAGCAGCCCTAAATTGAAACAATGCATTTTGCAAGTAAAACTCCTGATAAGCTGGTCATTTCAGAGACTTCAGCTCAAAGTGTTAAAGTGTGAAAGGAGACAGGAATTACAAGCTGCTTTGAGATATTCTTTTTTTCTCTTTGTTTCTATACAAACTGAAGCTGGTTTGCTTTCTCTTCCTACTGCTGTGTTTAGAAAAACTTAAATTCACACTTCTATTAAAACTTCTGCTTTTACTTTAGCAGAAATCCCTACTCTGCAAAATACTTAAAAAATAATACTTCTTGTCTGATGAGAGCATCCTGTACCGATCTGTGGGAGAGCCGTGCTACTGCTGCTGATTCGCTTCTTCCTAGACATCTCTTGATTCTATCAACAACAACAAGGGAAAACAATACAGGGAGAGAAAATACTCAAAGCCACAGCTGAATAACCCACTATCACTCAATGGCATTTGAGATTTTGCCAAATTAAACAGAAAGTCTGCTAAATTGATCTCAGTATACTCCATCATATGGTTATGTTTCCTGTGAACACTTTAACCATGACAATTCTGCACCTTCTTCAACGGTTAGGAATGCTGTTTTAATGAAATAACAACAAACAAAAGCCCCAAACCACAAGCACAACCATACAATACCTAAGACTGATACGTTTTGGTCAAGTGCTACAAATACATTTCACATGCAATACAAATCAAACCTAAACCTCCAAACAGCCTGTTGCCACAAGTCATAGCAAGTGTACAACGCATGGCAGGCAGGTATCAATTCATCCTTACAGTTCCATCAGCACTTCAACTGCCTCCCTATTCCACACAAAAACAGGAGTCCCCATCGGAGCTGAGCCATCACACTCTCCTTCAAAGGGCCTGTTATAGCTTCCCCACTAGCTCCTGTGTGAACCATACCCTGGGAGGCCATGGCTGGCAGTCCCACAGTAGTGTTTTGCAAGTCTGGCCACAGGGCACCTTTGTGCCAGGCCACCATGAAAAATAATGTTCCTCATGCCCACAGGCACCCTTCAGGAATTTCTGTCTCGCACAAAGGACACTGGTCGTGCAGTAACCCTCAGACCTGTGGCCACCGTGAGTTTACAGCAGCCCCATAGGCAGCCACAGTAGTAATTAATCTTAGGAAGACTTTTCAGGGCAAGCCAAGGTACACATGCCACTGAAGAGCATCAAGAAGCATGCAATACATGCACACCTACATGCTGCTGAAGTTATGGAGCAGTCAATAAAACAATCTTCCTGTGCACAGGGCAGACAAGCATCCTGCCTGAACTATAGCTGGTGTCATTTGCACACCTAAAGCTTCCAGAAAACTGACATAAACTTTTTCCTTATGATGTCCAGAAGACAGAGAATACTCAGTTTGCAATCACCTACAAACATGCTGACATAACCAAGCCACCCACCAGAGCATCTGCTGCAGAGGCAATAACTAATGCCAGCCTCCAGTGGGGCACTGGTGCTGCCAGCAGGAGGCTTTCCTCTCCAACCCTGCTACTCTCTGCCTCATTTGGGCATCATCATCTGATGAAGCTGAGGGCAGCCTGGCCCCTTGCATCACTGATGCAACACAGAATCCTGCACCTGTTCTCCAGCTTCTCTATTTATCAGAGAATCACAGAATATGCTGAGTTGGAAGGGACCCACAAAGACAATCGAGTTCAACCCTTAGCCTTGCACAGGACCATCCCTAAGAGTCACACCATGAACCCAAGAGCATTGTCCAAATCCTTCTTGAACTCTGTCAGGCTTGGTGCTGTGACCACTTCCCTGAGGAGCCTGTTCCAGTGCCCAACCACCCTCTAGGTGAAGAATCTTTTTCTAATATCCAACCTAAACCTCCCCTGACACAGCTTCAGGCCATTTCCTCAGGTTCTGTCACTGGTCACAATAGAAAAAAGATCAATGCCTGACCCTCCTCTTCCCCTCATGAGGAAGTTGTAGACTGCAATGAGGTCTCCCCTCAGTCTCCTCTTCTCCAGCCTGAACAGACCAAGTGACCTCAGACACTCCTCATATAGCTTCCCCTCAAGACCCTTCACCATTTTTGTTGCCTTCCTCTGGACACTCTCTAATGGTTTAATATCTTTCTTATATTGTGGCACCCCAAACTGCACACAATATTCAAGGTGAGGCCACACCAGTGCAGAGCAGAGCGGGACAATCACCTCCCTGACTGGCTGGTGATGCTTTGTCTGATGCCCCCCAGGACACAGTTGGCCCTCCTGGCTGCCAGGGCACTGCTGACTCATTCAACTTGCCATCGACTAGGACCCCAGGTCCCTTTCTGTGGCATTTCTTTCCAGCATCTTATTCCCCAGTCTATACGAACATCCAGGGTTGTCCCATCCCAGGTGCATAATCCCGCACTTTCCCTTGTTGAACTTCATGTGGTTGGTGATTGCCCAGCCCTCTAATTTGTTGAGGTCTCTCTGCAGGGCCTCCCTGCCTTTGAGGGAGTCAACAGCTCCTCCCAGTTTTGTATCATCTGCAAACTTGATTAATATCCCTTCCAGTCCTGCGTCCAACTCATTTATGAAGATGTTGAAGAGCACAGGGCCCAAGATGGAGCTCACCCACCACATGATGTGTTTATCCAGCTGTGTGTTGGACATTTTGTCCAGAAGGATCCTGTGAGAGACAGTATTGAAAGCTTTACTGAAATCCAAAAAGATGACATCAATTGGCTTCCCTTGATCAACCAGGTGAGTTACCCTATCATAGAAGGAAATCAGGTTTGATAAGCAGGAATTTCCTCTCACAAAGTTGTGCTGGCTGTGACCAATGACTGTTGTATTTCAGCTGTTTTCCAATACGTCCCAGAATAATCTTCTCCATAACTTGACCTGGCACTGAAATTAGACTGACAGGACTGTAGTTTCCAGGGTCCTATCTCTTGCTTTTCTTGAAAATCGGGACAACATTCACCAGCTTCCAGCCCACTGGGACCTCTCCAGATTCCCAAGACCTCAAATCAAGAGAGGTTTTGCGGTGACATCAGCCAGCTCTTTGAGGGTTCTGGGATGAATCACATCAGGCCCCATAGATTTGTAGGCATTCAGCTGGAGCAGCAGATCCTGCACAATTTCAGGTTGACTGGGAGCTGTCTCACAGTCATGGTCCTCCATTTCAGGGCACTGAGACCCCCTTGGTTCCTCATCCATGTTGAAGATAGAGGCAAAGAAAGCGTTAAACACCTCTGCCTTGTCTCTGCCCCTGTTTGTGAGGTGACCATCATCCTGTAACAGGCCAAGGGTATTTTTATACTGCCTATGTTCCTTAGCATCTATCACCAACACCTTCAAAATATGCTATCTCCCGATTTTCATTCCTCGTTCCTTGGCAGTAGTCCTGACAGTGTATCATGCTGCCAAGTGACTGCTTTGGTGGTCACAGGAGATCTCCTGCTCTCATTGAACTTCTGAGGTTGACAACAGAACAACTAATTAAAAAGAGTGGCTACTATCATGAAAATGGTGGGGGAAACATCACCAATATTTTAAATATCAGGTGTCTGCAGCTTCACATGGCACTATTACAACTAAACACACTCACTTTTACTGACCTCCAGTCAAACAATTATTTTCATAATGTGATACCATTTCTAGCATCAAGTCATGTTAAAAGCAAGGTTGAAGTGAATTTTTATGTGACATTATTTTTTGCAACAACTTGGAATATTTTCCTTCTAAAATCTTAAAATTTATGAAGACTTGTAACAACAGCAAACATTAATTTTGAAACAGACTCTGAAGTTAGACATAGAAATTAGAGTTGAAAACACAACCTGTTTTTTTAACTGAGCAGAAAAAAAAGAAAGACAATACAGACAGACAAAAGCTTGATACTGTGCTATCCAGACAGTTTTCAGTACCTAAGAAACACAGCTATACAGCAAGAAATAAAGAAATTAAAACTAAAAACCTTACCATTTCGCTGAACCAAAAAGTATCCTATTTTTGTGTTTAACTGAATGTTCTCAAGACAAGACATCTGAATTCAATTAACAGAAGTTCTGGTCTGGGGTGTTGGTTTTTAATTTTTATTTTAGTGGGTTTGTTTTGTTATTTTAAGTACGGAAAATTTAAC
Source organism: Corapipo altera (assembly GCF_003945725.1). Classification (NCBI taxonomy): domain Eukaryota; kingdom Metazoa; phylum Chordata; class Aves; order Passeriformes; family Pipridae; genus Corapipo; species Corapipo altera. Next base: position 28,767,724 of record NW_020884874.1, read on the forward strand.
TGTGTGAACTTGTCATTAGTGAATGTCAAAATCATGGGACAGTAAAAGCATAATCCAAGTTTTGAATAGGTCCTTAGGAAAAGTTGTGTGCAAAATAAATGTGGAATGTGATCACATTGATATACTGCAGTAAGATGTAAAACAGTCATGCTGTTACTAATTCGTATATTCTGAATTTAGGTAGTTGTTTATCCTCAAAGCCTTGAGCATAACGATCATGTGCTAATTTGTTCCTGACCTAATGAATTTTCTTCAAAAGATTAAAATCTATCTTGTAATATAATAATAAATAATCTAAATCCATAAGTTTGAAAAATATGTGCAATTAAGAGTTCTTCTTTGCCTAAATTTCCAGATATTTTTTTGCACCTGACATGAGGAGACTGATACACAGAAAGTTCTGATGCAACAACACAGAAATAGTCAGTAGTTTTGGGCTTCTCTGTAAGCACAGCTCTGGTGTCAACTTCCCAATTTTTATTTGAAATATGTCTCATAGGCAACTTATAGGTTGGAGTTGACCTACAAGAGGCTTCCTTTAAGAGGTGTGAAGGACCACGCCAACCTACACAACTCCCTTTCCAAAGCCTGCCATGATTATTATGGATCATAGTCACACCTGGGACACAAGACACTAAGGAACACAGTGGTCTATAAGGTCTGCAAACACATGCATTGAAAGCCATGAAATTCTGAACACCAACAAAACCCCAAAGCACTATTAGACACAGTACATGGGGGAAGATAGAACAGTCTTGCTAAAATATATTTAAAATATAGGCAGGCTGCTACTATCAGAGAAGCAGTTTGGGGAGAGCGAGTGAATTTTCGTTGCTGGTACAGTCAAGACATTCAGTACAGATCACAGAATCATCAAGGTTGGAAAAGACCTTCAAGATCAACTTGTCCAACAGTGATAAAATATCCATTTCAGATATTTTCAGACACTGATTCCTTTTGCAACAGATCACAACATACTGTTCTCACAGCTGACGTGTGCTCTGAAATATTCTGCATCATGATATCCTTCCTCTTCCAGAGGCTGTACATACAGAGATGCTGTGCCTTGCACAGGAGCAATGACTATTTTTTTCTTATAAAAAGAAAAAAAAATCCTCATTCTCCTTTCTAATGTCTGAGAAAAATACACCATAAGAGCTGTTTACAGCAGATACACATTTGTTTCCTGAAGTATTTGTTCACAAGCAAGGGCTGAGAGAGAAGTACAGATCTCAGCAAGCAGAGGGTGAAAGCAGGAAGCCTTCCAGTACTGTCCACGTGAGTACTTTCCTTTACACAGCTTGAGCCCATTAGCTTCTTTTGTTGTCCCTACACTGTCCAATAAAAATAACTAAATCCAGCCTCATTTGTAGTCTCCCATTATTTAAATGCAGGAATTTTTGCCTCTCTTTCCTCCAGCTTTAACTTTTTAAGTTTTCTTGGATTAATAAACTGGTCATCCTATTAGCTCTTCAGTTTTAGAGGAATCAAGGGCTAGGTTACTCCACAGGATGTGCATCTTGTGATCTGTGATTCCTCTGTAAATACATCACAATGTCCACAACAAAATACTCAAACCACACAACAGTATCACAATACCTAACAGCTGAGGTAAACCCAAACCTACTTTTAAGGCATTATTTTTTCTCCAAGGAAGTAAATGTCAGTTTCAAAATAAACAGATTCAAAATTTGAGAAGTTAATTTATGCTCTCTGTAACCAAAGCACACACATTCAAATGAGATGATCAAGCATTACAGAAGCTGGAAAGAGACACTATACCATTTCTTTTGGGGTGTATATGTGAGAAACAACTATCATCTCTAAGTCTGGGCAAATAATTTCTCTGCCTTGGAACACACAGTTTCAAAATGACAAAACATTTCTTTCTGAATTGTTACCTGTCACATCTGACTAAACAGCACATTCACATTAACAAGGACGTTTGTTTTTCTAAAACCATTTTCTCTCTATAAAATTAGCTTGTTTAAGCAAAAGCAATACAGTCTATCTTCAAGCAGATTAACAGCTAACACTGGTAATATTAGGCATACACACATTTCTCCTGAAGCATGAAAGCCTAGAACTAACTGCAGTACTGAGGAAGAGGGGCTGGGATTATTCAGTTGTGAAAGAGGGCTACTCTCTTCCATTTGTTGATATCTTACACTAAGGAATATAGGTGGGAAGAATCATAACTCAATAATTTTAGTCCTGCTGTTCAAAACATTAAGAACAGAAGTATAAAAGACTGACTGTCATCCATCTGAAGAATATTGTAAAGCCAATTCAGACACAGGACACTAACCTTGATGTTTGCATCTGCCATTGGTTTAGATTTGTATAGAAATATGTAGTGCTTTGGGGAGGTATATAATATTAAACTAGACATGTGCTCTTAAACCACAAGAATTCGTATGTTTTGCTTTTTGATTTCCAACTCTACTTTTTCAGCAGGTCAAATTCCCAATTTGATGTGATGCTAACCCTCTTGCTGTTTTCTATGAAAAGCTCAAGACAGAGATCCAAGAAAAGCACAAGCAAAGCTTGCCCCTGGCATGTACAAAAATTTCCCAGGAGCAGCTGTGATTGTTTCACTGGTCTCTTGGCTACACTACTGGGACAGTCCGGCTCCACTACTGGGACAGTCCCGCTCCACTGCTGCTGTCAGCTGCAATACCTGGCTGGCTGGTGTGACTGAAGGCAGCCCTCTGTTGCCGGCCATGCTCCGCAGCATCTCTGTCAGCCTTCCTGGCTCTCACTGCCTTTTCCATGGCCCTCTTCCTCTCTCTGCCTGTACCTGCAAAATCCAACTTAGCTCCATCAGTTTTGGGCTCACTGAAGCACCATCCCTGTTCCTTTCAAGACATGTTTTGCCTGCATTAATTCTTCCTCCCTTGCAGTCTAAAGGGATGATAATCTTGAAGGATTAATCTTGTGAGAGAAAAAACAGGAAACTGTTCTCAGTGAAAAACTTGCTCAGTGAAAACTTACACAGCTTCTTCAGAGAGCTTACACGCAACTCTTCCGTGACAACTTTGTAGGTTTGATGGTGACAATGTCTGCTAGAGCCCAGGAGCTCTCCTCTCTCTGACTCCCAAGCAAGTTACTTCTTCAAGGCCCTGTTATGAAAGCTATTATCCACAATTGTTTATAATACCAAGCCTTGCAGCATCCTTATTTTTTGTAAAGGGACAAGTATCCAGCTCAAGCACACAGAGTATAGCCCTTGGGCAAAACACATACAGTGAAAAAGCAAGGCCAAAAATATTCCATAAAGATCAGATTGTTTCCTGAAATCAGGTTTTTCTCCCCTCTCAAAGGCAAGAAGAGTTTATTCTCATACCACAGTCCTGTACAACAGGTTAGGAAATCTTACCCCTCAATTACTGTCCATTTCTCCCATCTGTAGAATATTTCAAAGCATTTACAGAGTCTGCTTTCTTTCAGTTAGAGTTGCCATTTTTGAAGGCAGAAGCAAAGCAGTTGATCCTGCTCAAAACAGCTTAAGACCATTTTAACCAGGATTTTTACAGTCAGTTTTATTTCAAAACTAAAGTGTCCCAATGAGGTTGTAATAAACTGACTTATTTTTGGAGTGCTAAGTACTACAACTATAGCATTCGCCAAAGAAATCAGCAGAACGTCTGCATTTTATTTTTCAGAAAAGATGTATCTTTGAGTCCTTGCCACAAGAAATGTTTTTGTCCTGCATTTTTTATAACCTCCCAGGACATTTTTCTCCTCCCTTAATTAAAAAATGTGGATTTTTTCCATAGCTTCTACACAAACAGCATAGGAAAGCCAAAATGTTTCTTGTCATATAACTTTTTACTAAGAACACATTACTGACAATGACCTTGTTACAGACAGATTCTCCACAACAGATTTTTCTCTTCACATATCTTATGTTTGTCCCCAGTTTTCCACATAATTGCATTATCGCTGCTATTTCCAATTCAAATTTATCTGACTGCAGCCTCCAGCTATTGCTTCCTGTTATGACTTTCTCACATACTGTAATTTTCTTGGTATTTTCTCCCTGCAAAGGTATTTGACTGCTGTAAAGAGTAAATCACCTTGATGGTGGGCCGGCACTCAGATTAAAATGCTATAAAGCCAGAGTGCACTGGGGTGTGCCAACGTGATGGCCTTGTCCAGTGGCACACTCCTCATTGCCCTGGTTCCACATGCAGGGAATGCCCGTCCTCACCATGCACAGACGTTTCTGTACACTTAGTGGTGTCCCTGCACTGCAGGTGTGGTGTTGTACCACTCCCTTAGACCTGACCAGAAGAGGCTGCCATGGGGCCTTCAGCTGGTCTCCCTCAGCCTTGCAGCAAGGGCAGCTGTGGACAGATGTTAGCTGTGCCTGACCAATGGCAGCACTCATCTCCTGTCAAAAGGTCCCATTTCCACTTGCTTAGAAACTAACAGAACGTTTTGACTTGTAATTTACATATCAAACCTTTGTCTTGTGCTGTAGGCTCTCACAAAGTAAAACTTCTACATGCAAAAAGGAAGCCTCTTCTCTTATCAAATATGCAAGCAATAGCAATTAATGACTACCTGAGAGAGAAAGTACTTGTCTACCTTATCATGAAGTATTGCCAGTGGTAGACAGCATAAATCTTATTGAGGCAAGCACACACTTCATGAGAGCAAGCCAGGAAATAGTGTTCTCTGTAGTAACCTACTGACCCTAGGAATTAAATAAGTCCGTTATGGACAAGCTGAAGAGCAAAGAAGACAGGATCTCTGAGATACTGGAGAAGAGAAATATTGAGTACACCTGCAGAGCTAATAAGAAATCCTGCTTTCACAAACTAGTCATCTGAACTAGCCGTAACTGCTACCTAATAAAAACAACTCCTAGCCGTCTTCCATAATACTCAGCTTCATTAATCCTGTGGCAGAAATAGAACATTTTTTCATCTCTTGAAGGCATAACAATTTCAGTACTTCTGCCTGAACATGGCAGAATTGTCAATGATGTGCAAACACAGGGCTTCTATCTGATGTCAATACTCAGTAACAGAGCACTAGGGATTTCAACACTTCAATTTTCAGGGCAACTCTTCCCAATACAGTATCCACAGTTAAGACAGCACAAGATATCAAACACAATAACTTTCAGATTTGCAACAAAAATCTCTTCAATACTTACGTATTTTCAATTTTAATGGAAGCATTCTTGTCTCTGAAGTCTAACAAGAATGCGTGCACACATGAAACATCCATCAGAGAAAGCAAAACTTAAAACCAAACACTATCTAAACCTGTAGAATGACATTAAGCACCCATTTTCTAACAGTTACAGACATGCTTGCCTTTTCAGAGATACTGCAAAGAAACTGTACCTATAACAAGACAAGTGACTCAAAGGTAATAACCAGAAGCCAGTGCCAAAACAGTACATAGTTCCTACCTATCACAGTATTTTCCAGCTGCCATCAAGGGGCTCTCACTGCCTCCAGAGCTGAGAAATCTCTCAGCACCCTCTAGACAGGGCATTTGAAATATCTGTGGTGAAAGCATCAAAAGCATCAACTTGTCTTCACTTACAAACCTATCAATCACTTTTCTAAGACTTTTTTTATGAAGAAGGCTAAACAGTAAAGTTCAAAAGGTCATTTCTTTCTCAAATTCAACTGATCATTTCTCCTCTCTCATCTTTTGACTTATACAAAAAAGAATGGCACAACTGTAAAGTCTTCCCTTTTCTCTCTGGTTCTCAGGTCATTATCTACCAACTCTTTTTCCATCCCTTCAAACAGAAGGTGTCTACTATTCCTAACCATTTCCAAAGGCTAAAGACACACATGTCTCCCCACAGCCTGTACCTTTATGTCATGGTTTAAGCCCAGTCAGCAACTAAGTACCACACTGTTGCTTGTTCATACCCTCTGGCACCCCAAGTAGGAAAATCAGAATCAGACAAAGGTAAAACCTGTGGGATGAGATAAGAACAGCTTGATAACTGAAATAAAATATAATAATAAGAGTAATAAAAATAATGATGATGGTGATGATAATAAGGGAGGTAAAAAGAAAGAGATTAACAAGAGAAACGTGTGATGCGCAACACAATTGCTCACCACCCACTGACTGACGTCCAGTCCATCCCTGAGCAGCGACTGGCCCCTCCCAGCCAATTCCCCCCAGTTCATATACTGAGAATGATGTTCTGTGGTATGGAATATCCCTTTGGCCAGTTCATGTCAGCTGTCCTGGCCATGCTCCCTCCTGGCTTTTTGTGCACCTCCTCTCTGGCAGAGCATGGGAAACTGAAAAGTCATTGACTTGGGGTAAGCACTACTAAAACAACATGTTCGTTATCAACATTATTCCCATACTAAATCTAAACACACAGCACTGTGCCAGATACTAGGAAGAAAATTAACTCTACCCCAGCTGAAATCAGGACAGTATCCACTCCTTATTCTATACCGTTTACATCATCCCCAGGACCCAGTCTTTCTAATACACCCCACTTAAACATCGTCACCTTTCCTGTCTTTTAATATATATACACAGATATCGTTCCCATATCATAGCCCATATAGTCTATGGGCTATCCCTATAAAATGTCCATTTTGATTTTAGTCCATGACTTTGGTCTCCATCTGCTATAACAGTCTTTCAGGACAGGAAAGACAGTGTATGGTGTTGGACTGTTGCATACTGAAGCCAAGTCTGATTCCATCACCTCTCTTCTCATCTGGTTTTCTTTACATTCAATTTTCTTAATCTGTGTGATTTTTATTGCAATATTCTGGAAAGGGTGTTAAGTTCAGATCCCTGAATCCGAAGTGGCAGAGACAGGCACCATGATGGGCCCAGTGTAATGATGGGCATATGGTCACCATAGAAGTGATGATACACAGTGTTATACAGAAATTAACATCATACATTTTAATTAATTGGCTATTCTCACTCAAAATCAAATCCTCTCAAGGCACACATCAGACTTCCCCATCCTTGCATGTTACCCACCAAGTGCACCCAGACCCTTGAGCAAAAGTAATCCCACTGATGGGCTTGCCTTTGCCTGAGGCAGGAATAATCCAGACTGTTTTCCCTATCATATTTTTAATGTGCTCTACAGGTACTTTATCCCCTTCTAAAGCACACAGAAGTTTTGATCGAGCAGGGCCAGCCCTATTGGTAGATCCTCTAGTGTTGACTAACCAGGTGACTTTTCCTAAATGCGTATCCAGATCATACAAACACAGAATATTTTGAGTTGGAAGAGACCCACCTGTTAGAAGGTCCCATCATCCATTGGTGTCAGTGTAGTCTTTAACAGTCCATCAGTCAATTTTTTGGGAGGCTGGTGCATGATAGGGGATGTAATACAACCATTCAGTGCCATGCTCCTTGGCCCTGGCATCTCTAAGGTTGTTTTGGAAATGAGTCCTGTTGTCTGACTCAGTTCTTTCCGGGTACTGTTTGCCTAAGACTTGCTTTTCAAGGCTCCAGTTAGTGTTCTGGACAGTGGTGTAGGGCACAGGGTATGTTTTCAGCTATATAGTAGTTGCTTCCACCCTTGTAAGCGTATGGTACTTGCCTTGTCAGATTTGTGAAGGTACAATACAGTCAGTCTGCCTTCCCATATTTATATTTCAGCCATCATTGACCATTGCAAAGAAACTGAAAGGTCCTTGACTTAGAATAAGCACTACTTAGCAATAATTAAAACATCAGTGTGCTATCAATATTATTTGCATACTACACCCAATCCCACAGCATTGTTTCAGCTACTAGGAAGAAAATTAACTCTATCCCAGCCAAAATCAGGACACTCTAGAATAGTAGTAGTCATGAGACAAACACCTCCACAGTCCTCAGGGTAAGTCTGTCCCTGTGAGTAAAATTACTTGTGTAAACAAAGACTGTAAGCAGGAGATAGGGGAAGGGAAAGAAGGTATTATACCTCCTGATAGGACCTGCCACAATAGCACATGTCACATTCTCTGTAGCTTGGTCTCCTCACATCTCCTTCCGCATCTGTGTGAGCTCTTTCCTGCAACAGCCAATTCAACCACCTCTTCCCCTCCCTCCCAAGTACAAAAGTTTGACAGCACTATTACTGATATAGGTATTCCCTAAATAAAGGATTCAAATTTTCCTTCCTGTTGGGAAACATTAAGTGAAGTAGTATCTTTCATTACCATACAGTCCCTATGCTGTAGGCAAATTATTTGAATCTACAATAAGACCTTTAGGCACATGCATGAAATCCCACAGCCTAGGGATTCCAGCAAGCGGCACAGTTTATTGCCTCTTTCTCGCTATTGTAACTCTCTTACCTAATCGCCTAACTATGAAAAATCCAACATGTGTGTCTCATATTTTTGTATATCTTCAAAACCCTTTGACCTACTTCATGAACAACTGCAACCAGCACACTAATAGCAGAAAAGCTTTCTGCTGACTTCACACAGTAGTAATTTCCAGAGAAACAGCAGTAAAGGTAACTGCACTCAAAAGTTCCACTATTTTCTGAAATAAATATGACACTCAAAACAAGAAAAACTAACTGCAAAGAAATAACTTTCAAAGAGTAAAATCTTGTTTCAAGGGAGGACAGAAGTATCATTTCTGATGCAGATTCACTGCTATTTAAATCCTCTTCACTGCATATAGGAAGGCAAGAGAAGCAAGCGCATAAGTATGCAAAAGCTGGAGTTGTATGTGCTCAAACACTTCAAGGATTGCTACAAGGACTAAATCTCTACTGTACTCTCTGCCTACCAGAATTCAAAATTCTCTGCATCAGATAAGACACTACCAACTGGTCTAACACCATGATCAGAATGAAAGCAAGAGCACCTGATGGGACAAACCTGCAACTCATTTTCAGCAGTCCTGAGCAGATTGCTTAAGTCCTTCAAAACACTTCATGCACTTCTCAGCACCTAGATGGCCTTTTTGTCATTCAGCAGATAGAAACAATTGCTGTAAGAAGACAAACCCAGTAAGGTATTTTAGAAAGTTTTCAAAGAGCAGATGTTACTTTCCAAGCAACTCATTGCCATGTTATTGTTGCTTAATTCAACAGGTAGAACAAGAGCTGATACAGCCACTCCAAGGGTACATCCCAATTAGGGCAATTTAGGCCAATCTCACACAAAACATATTTGCGAGTCTTTTTAGCAGCAGTTTCTTGCCCCAGAATGAAACTCATCCTAGTTCTCCCTCTACCTCCAAATTCAGGGACAAACGCTTCCAATTTCCAGCACAAGAAAACATCAGAAACATTTTCCTTACAATAAAACACTCAGGTACTTTGGCAACTTTGGAAAATTGTAAGAGGGAAAACAGACCACCCACATGTTAAAGCTCTACACAAAGTTTCTCCTACAGATGTGTAGTCCTTCTCTTCCTTCACAGAACAGATCTCACGGGTTTTATGAGGTAGAAACATCAATCCTCTTCATGTATAGTTCATTTTCTTCAGCAGACATAGAAAAATAGGAGGAGACAGAGGTCAATGCTTAGAAGTATGTCACATTTTTAAATGATGGAAGGAAAGATACTTTGATGACTCACATAAATGACTTCATATGTTTGTCTGAAAAGAAAGTTTTCTGAAGGCAGCCAATAATATCCAGAGTTACACGCATTATATTTGGTACATGGAAAGGCAAAGATAAACAGCTTACACCTAACACACTAAAATTTTACTTGTGGTATTTATTCATATACAAAATCAATAAATTCACAGATCTTATAGCAACTGTTGAAATGGCTCCAGACCACCAAGAAGACTTTTCAGCACACTATGGTACAAAAGGCTCCAATCCTATCTCTAAATCCAAACAACACACACAAACTGCCATGACAGAAAAGTATTACTCACATTTAGTTCTGCTATCTTATTCTTTACCATGATCTTCTAAGACTGTGGACTACAAAACTATGCTTCCTTCAACAGAGATTATCAAATATATCACTTTAATTATTTTAATTGAATTAGAAAAATATTAAATACCTGTAGTTCACTGATTTACTAGATTTTTCAAATTAAAAATAAAAATGTTGGGAATTATCAAATATTTCTTGTTTCAACTTGAGAAATAAATAACTAATGACTTGACAAATCTTTTAAGATTGATTCAGAGCAATCACCCATGCATAAAGCTCATTGTTTTATCTCAAATTTGGTCTCCTGAAAACTCTGCCAGAGTTGTGGAAGGAACACACTGGACACATGAACTGTCACAGAGCATCTTCAGGTACGGGGCAGAAAACATATACAGAACAGAGGGGAAAAGCAATGGCAACAGTTATCCAGTTCTAATTAGTAATCTTAAGAGTGTTCCTTGCTGTCATCCATCTCAGATTTACACAATTTTCATTTGTGTGTTCCTAAGTAACTGAAATGGCAAACTCAGAGGGAAGGACTTGTTTGATCTTAGTCTGATACTCGAAGAAATGCAAAATTGTTACAATTTCACATAATTACTGTATATCAATACCAAACCAAAACACAACAGAATTTGACCCTCTTCTCTGAACTTAATAATTTCTACCTGAGAAAGAGAGAAAAGAATTTTGTAATTGTATAAGAACCATAAGATGCACAAACTTAATTTGGACATGCTGCAGTCTATAATCAAAATGGCATCATCTTGGTAATTACTTTGGAACAAAGGTTAGGACAGCTATAATGATGCTCCCTGATGACACAAAGCTGGAAGGAACTGTCAGCAGAGAAGGATTACAACTTGGTCTATGGAGAACTGTGGTAATGCTGAGGATTAGAATAACAGAAATGAAATGAAACTAAATACTACAAACCCCCACACTGAGAGACCCTCCAAATAGAGTTTTCAACTAGGAAAAATGGATAAATTAACAAGTCCATATCTAGATGATAATGAATGTTAAGAAAGGAAAACAGGAGCATAGTGTTCCTCAGGAAAGTTAGTGTCCAGTGGAGGAAGTAAGTAGTAACATGACTTTCTGGAACAAAGTCTTGCATGAGACTACATATAAAATACTGTGTACCATTCTTGTCCATTTTGTTCCAGAAACAGGTGCAAAAAGTGCTACCAGCACCATCAGAGGAAAGGAGCAAGTCCTGCCAGAAACCAGAAGTGCTGATTTCCTTTACAGAAAAGGACTACATTAGCTTTTACAGGCTCAGAGAAACAAGAGCTATTTAAACTACAAAAAGACTGTGGCACAAACTCAAAGATAAATAAAGATGCCAGAGCAAGAAGTTTCAGCTGGAAATGAAAGGAATTTTCTAAACAACAGAGCAGTGTTGTTTGGTGGCAAGTTTTCAGAAAGAATGCAAAAGTAAACAAACCTACCTAGTTTTAAAATGGTTTTTAAATGGATTATAGGAGCTAATTGCTTACAGTAGTAGGGGATTGGATTGTACGGGCATAGCCTCCTGTATTCATAGCTTTGATTTCTGTATTACATCCCTTATAGCTCTCTAGCTCTACTCAAGAGAAAGAAAAGAGCACTTAAGATTTCTTTAGGTAGCATTCTGCAATTTTCTCCTTGCAGTTTGGCAGCTGGACAACCTACCTGATATTATTGGTTATTTTTTTCCCCAGTAAGCTGGTCTCCATAAAAGCATCCTTGAACACAGCATTTAGGGACAAACCTGTAGTCATTATTTATTTATGGATTTATGCATATTCTTGGAAGAAAACACAAGGGCAGGGATTTTTGCTGCTGGGCAACACCCACCCCTTCCAACTCCTTCCATAATCTCATGCTGTTACCAGAACATGCAAGTTGGAATCAAGAACTCTCCAAAAAGAGGTAAGCTTTCAAAGCACCCCTGGAAGCAAAAAGAACATGAAGGAGAAAGCAGGTTGCCCAAGAAGGGTGCTCAGCCCTTGGCTCACATTCCTAGAGCTGGGTCTTTAAGGATGCCTCAGTACATTACCTGAAAAACATCCTTCCACAGTTTCAAACTACCCATCTAAAAAATTAGTGATCCACAATCAGAAAAAAATATTAGCTAAAAAGGAAAGGAGAATTCTCATCCAACACCAGGAGTTAAAAGACTTGCACCCAAAAGTTTCAACACTATTACTGTCGCCACTTGTTTTCGCAGCTTATTGCTCCACCAACGTCTAAGAGACAGAGCAGAGAGAGCAGGAATTCAGCACAAGATCACTTCCCCCACAAATCCAGTCCTTCACATTTTAGCTCAATCAACACAGAGGTATCAATTGGTACAAAACGCACCACAGAGCCACAGCTATCCCAGAGCTACAGACTTCAATCTCCATTTCAATAAAACCTACTTCGAATACTTCTAAAGCATTTACCATCAAATTTTTCTCTTTAACTTGTTCTCCCTCTTTCATTCTTTTCCATGTGCAAAAAATGTATGGTAATCTGCAATAAAAAAAGGTAAAAGAAAATCATCACTTGTAACAAGAAAACATTACAAGGTTGTGGACTTCTATCAAACAGCAGCTTGTGCACTTCCTGATGACCACCATCCCCATGAAAGGAATGTCTCTTCAAATAAGACACCTCACTTATGCCATTGCAAATAAAAATAATATTTGGCATTGGTTCAGCATCAGATTATTTTTTTTTTTTGCTTATTTGTAACTTTCCAGTCTTGACAACACAGCACAAGCTAACAGACAGGAAAAAAAACCACAACAAAACCCACCAACAGAAACTCCCCTCTTATGTTATCATCAAATTATGCTATATCATCTTGAAGCTTCAGCTGAGTTTTAAAATTCAAGTGTAAGAGATAAAGTCAACATACTTCAGACCAGGGAGGTTTGCTGATACGTGCTATTAAAAGTTGTGTATTTTGGTCCAATTCAGACAATGCTAAAAGAGTAGGTTTGATTATACTCAAAAGTCCTTCCCGTAATTACAGATCCAGCACCACCACAGTGTGGCTTACTGTTTGAAAACAAACAGCTTAGCCCATATGCTTATCGAAAGGGAAAATAAGGTAAGCTATTTTATACAACGTACCAAATATATCCAGTAGAAGAGGTATAATATAGAAGGTGGGTTGTCTTCCCCATCTCAAGCCTCTAATCAAGTTTTCCTCCACTGAATTGTTGCCACAAAAAAATCCTAAAATGTCAACAGCTCTAACATACAGGAAAAAAATTGAAACAAAACATCTTAACCACAGTATTGCAAAGGTTTCCAGCATCATGGGAGAGGCACATGACAAAACAGTGTTTTCACTCAGCTTTTATGCCACAAACGATTCCATAAAACTACTGTTTGATGCACATATTCTCAATGCTTCCATAGAATGCACAAAAGAAACATCTGACATCTGCAAAGTTCAAAAGAGAAAGACAGCACTCCAAGGGAATTTGGCAGTAGTCAAATCAAGAAGTTTGCTGCAATCAGGTTTCAAGAGACTAAAAAGTATGTACAAAATCTAATCCAGTTTACAATCTCCAGCTTTTGTAAATGACATTCTCCAAGTTCTGCAGAATGGGCTCAGTTATTCAATGTAACAGATTTCTTGAATTTTAAATTCCCAGTTTTAGTATCATCACAAAAAACAAAGTAGCAAAAATTTACTTTTGCATTTAAGTGTTAAAACAACTTGAAGCAGCATGATGAAACCAGCTAGGACACATGGTATCTGGTATTATAATCAAGGTCAGAGGTCTCTTTTGACAGGGAGGAGATAAATTGTTTAGAAAATTCACCACTGCAGGCTCCCAACATTTGCATTGAAACCTAAAGACAAAGTTAAGGATAAACATAAGTAAATATAGTTTACATATTCTTCATTTAGCCAACACATGTTTTATTCCACATCTCACAAAGTAAACCCATGAATCTGTTCAGTTTGTGTATCAGTTTGCCACTGGTAACTCCATGACTTAGGATGGAAAAAGAGAACACATGCCTGGTGTGTTTCAGGACCGATGCAGGATTACAGGTGTTGCATGTCACAGCACTCCAGCCTCCACACCCCAACGACCTTATCAACAGCTTCTAGACTCACTGCAATACACGGCAACTTATAGCCACACATCCCAAAATAAAAGTTAACGTAGAGCTATAGGGTAGTGGTACAACTGCAATCTGCGCAATCGCGATAGGTATTGGCTGGCCATCCAGCCCCTCAGTCAGAGCCCAGGACAGACTGGGAACCTCACAGAAGAAGTTCATGGTTTTTGGAGGGAGGCCAGGATTTTGGATGTAGCTTAGGTCCACTCTTGGCAAGATGAACAAACACATTCTGGTTAATAACCCACAAAGTCCTTTGTGTTTCCTCCCACAGCCTTCAAGATATTTTCAATGTTCATGGGAACATTCAACAGTGGAAGAACTACACACAGCATACGATGGCATCTCCTGTCCTTCTGCAGTCGTCAGCAAAAATTATTCAGCATCCATCCAACAAGTAGATCTCAGCTACTATAATTCAGTAATTTAACAGATAATACTGATTACATTATTCCTAACTAAGTCATTGGTACCATCAGAAAAATCACAGCTCTGGCAGGTGACCCCCTCAGCCCAACACACACCACTGGTACATCCCAAGGGAAGCTGGCTTTCACCTGCACCCATCACTCCACTTTCAGCTCTAAAGAAGATGTTCACTAGCCACCATGACCAGGAAATGGCCTGCAATTACCAGAAGACATGGTATGGTACGGCAAAAACAATATTCTGCTCTGATTATTTTGGTTTTAAAACATTAGTAATTTTTTCCAGCTGTTCAGTATTACTAGAAGCTTTAATACAAAAATCTGTATTACATTCTTGATATCATTTCACAGAACTAAAGAGCTTTCTAATTTGTCAAAGATGTGTCTATTCCAGGAACCATCAGATTTCCAGAATGTCAGAAGAAAACAACTGAGTGTATGCTAAAACCCAAGTACTGACAACATGCACAAGTCACTACAGCTTCAGAATTCTAAAGCAACAGAAAAGAAATCTGAACTAAAATATGAATTAAGTTAAAATGTTATAATTTCTGAAAAAACTTCAAAGCTTTATCTTGCCACTGCCAACCTTCTTTTCTTTTCTTGAACTTTGCTTGAGTGCAACTGTTACCACCAGATCTGCCTTTAAAAAAGGCTTTTAGTTTTTAGAAAACTAAAAGTGGACGGTAAGTCAGGTTCTTTTTTTTTTCCATGTTACTATAATAAAAAGAAAACAAATTACTCATTTTCTTTCTTCAGAGAAACAACTTTGGTATTTACAGAGTAAATCTCATATGAGCCATAATACTAAAACCAAATTACTAGTTTTGAATCTTCCATAATTGTTTTCCCTCTCTTTCTAAGCTGTGAGATATTGAAAAACAATGTTACTGCAACCACAAAAGATGCTGTTAATTAAAAATAAGTTTACCTTGAGTATTCATTTTGTCACAAACTAAATGAATTGTAATCTCACAAGAATCATTTAGGACACTAGCAATTGAAATACAGTTTCTATTAAGTTTACTAATGTATCACAATGTTCACAGAAGCCATTACTAAACCCAGATGCCTATTTTTCCATGTCCTTGAAAAGATTTGTTACCAAGGGCCATGTCAACACTATTTGTCCATCTACTGGTGAACTTTTATGTTGTTAGGTCAGACAAACTGTGTTTAAAACTGCACTCAGTGGATGAGGTCCTCTATTCTGATCAGAGGGTACCCCACAATCTGCTGAGGTGAAGGACCCCAACGCAAGGCCAGGGAGAGACTCTGCCTGCCACCTTCCCAGTGACGAAAGACTTTCCAGGAGCAAGATGTCAGTGAAGGAGCAGACAGACAGATTCTGACTCCTAGTTAGTGTCCCTGTCAAAAACCAACGTAAAACATTAGTTTGCATGCTTGGCAACAGCAACACCCAAGTTTCTAAAAACAGCATACAAGTTGCAATTGTCTTGCCCTTGAAAATTACCAGGTTTTATACAGAAAACAACATGCCATATGCTCCTGGGAAAAGTAAAGCCTGCTCCCTCAGTAAATCAGAACTTTGTAACATGAACCCAGAAACAAGTTACCTCTTTGGAAATTACCATAATACACACTTTTTTTTCCCCTGCGTGACAAATTATATTCGTACTACCTAGAAAATACCAGTGTTACACCCTTTCCAAAATACAGCTCATTTGCTAAAACATAACAAACAGGAAATAAATGCTCTTTTGGTTTGAAGCAAAGAAAGCGTTAAGCTTATTTTTGTGGAGTTCAAAAATAAGTTACTGTTCCTGTAGCATCTGGAGCAAAACACACAACAGCGACAGAGACAAAATGCTGGCAGTTGTCAGGAGTAACTGAAGGACATAATGCTATGTAAAAACTTGGAGTCACTTAAAGCAGTCATTGGAGTCAGATTTTAGGGCAGTATTGAATTCACATTCACTGGAGGTCAAAAGTTCCTAGTTTGTAACAAATTTTTTTCTGCATAACAAGCTCTACCTGCATGTCAGTGGGAAAGAGAATTGTATTTGGCACACCACGATGCACACAAAAGACGCACAAATGCACATCTTCATACTTATCACTCTTCATACTCACCACTTTAATTTTTTTCTGTTAGTGTAATTTACCCAACTTTAGCCACCACTTACTATCTTGTTTTATATCTGCCACATGCAGATTCAGCTCCAGTTCCACCAGAAACATGACACACATTATTTGCTCCTTAATGAGGGGGTCCCACTTGCCACAACATAGAAGCCTGCCAAGGAGAAACAGTAACTGCCACCTATTTCTAGATGGTACTCCTCAAAATTCAGGTGCACCAGGCATAAGACCTGTTTGGTCAACATGCACACATCAAGTAGGTTCAAAGATGCTGACTGCAGAATATTGGACCTACAAACTATATGCAACATAGACTGACTGTCACAGAAATTTTTAAGAAATGCTAGAAGCACAAAGGTAAGACAAAACAGGATGAAGTTACTCTTAAAAATCAACTTATTGTTACTTTTTTTTCTTCTTTGTGAGAATCATTAATTCTGCAGATCATCTAGAAAAGCTTACTTACATACGTAAAAGTGCCCCAAAATATATAATTCTAGCCTGAAAGCAAACACCAGAGGAGCCGAGGCGGGCGTTGATGCCTCTGAGCTATGCTATTTTTCAGAGCGCAGCTGTTCCCTCTCTCGGTTCTGTTTGTACATTAGCTGGCAGCTACAGTCAGCTGCATTTTTCTAGGAGAGAGAGAGAAGGATTTTGATGTAAGTCCAACAGTAAGCAGTGGTTATTTGTTCTCTTTAGATCATGGGGTTTTCTTAACTGTTAATAGTAAATGTCAACTACGTGATGACAATTCCAATGTATTTCAAAATTAATAGACCATATTGATATTCACTTTCAGAAAGCCAGATTCAAATGAAGATCCAAGATACAAACTATTTCTTTAACAGAACAGCAAAAGAGATATTCAGAAATTCCTACAATTTCAAACATTCCTCCTTGGAGCTTAAAACACCACTAACATTCTGGAATAGCATTTGATTCATGGTTGTTTCTAGATACTTGTTCATGTGGTGCAGAGAATAGCACACTGAGAGAAATAAGCTTGAAATGAGTAATTTCTCATTCCTCCTTACAGCTATAAAAGGGACCTTCTTCGTAAATTCTTGTCTATTTAAAATGAAAGTTTGCATTTCAAGAAGTTAACTTCGTACTTAATAATTATGAAGATTGTCTCCTAGACTGTTTCCTCTTTCTGGTCTCAAACAGTCTTTTTAGGATATCTGTGCTGGGTTTTTAGTGTTAGTTTCTGATAGGCACTGTTTCTGCAACATTGCTCTGATTATTTAGATTTTTAACTTAAAAACTCATCCTTCAGTTTGTAAGGAAACTACAATCCAACTGTGGACAATTCATAACAAAAATTATAAAAAAATAATCTCTTAGATGTAAGAACAAGAAATCACATCAGCGTTTTTTTGAAACAGTAAAACTAAGTAACAGTGTAAGGTACTGTATGTATATTATGTAGACAAATTTTAATTTCCAGTGCAACTTCAGAAGAAATTCTTAGTGCTATTGCTTACACTCCTGCTTTCCCAAGAAAGGGTAGAATAGAAAAGCAAACACAGTGGATATGGGAATGCTCATTGCCAGTATATCATAAAGTTGTCACCTAACAAGGTGCTGAGAAACCACTCTTACCCAAAAGTTACTAGAGGGAAATTTCCTATTCCTTGCAACAGCATACACAGGTCCACAGAGCAACAAAGCATAGCCTTGTAAAAATAGTGTACAAGTCTACAATATAAAGCAGGATTGAAAATTCACTTTACAGTATTAATTTTTATCTGTATTCCCAACTCTCTTCACTGCTACTGTGTATTTCTCAGAGTGTAGAATCAGAAGCTTTAAATGGCTTTAAATGGCAGTGGTGGAGTACCACAGTCCCTCCTCCTTCTCAAGAAGACCCTGTTGGTCTGGCTTGTGCTTGCAGTCTGAGTGCTGGCATCCACTAATGCAATTGAGTCCAGTTTATATCAAGGAATCAGTCAAAGGGCAGAAAAACTTCTAATTTCCTTAAGCAGGACAATGCACCCCACTAAAGGAAATATATCTTTTCCATGGGCTAAAACTCATAGGCCATGTCCCTGCTCCCAGAGTGACAAAGCATTTGCCAGGTTTAAGGGGATATTACCTAGGCCTGTTACTTGGGAATTCCCACCTTCTTGTTTAATCTACTTGATTAAAATTTTACTAGGCTAATACCAGACCAGATCCTTCCACTAAGGTCACAAGACATCTTTTCAGTATCAATCCTTTTTATTTTCCTTTGTTTCCTAGTTTTGGGGTGTTGCGTTTTTTTCAGAAGTGTCCTTCACCTCCCATTCAAAGGTGATTCAGCATCAGATTCCATATTAAAGGCTGAGAAGCTGCTGGTTTATTCTTTTCCTGCTATTCATTTGTTCAGAGGTTTAGCCAATCAGTAGGCAATCCAGTGGGGAGAGCTACAGAGAACAGAGAGAAAGCAGTCTTTAAAAAGGTAAAGTACCTGGTGTCTGTTTAAATGGAGAACATCATAAGAAAGATTTCTATAATCTATTAAGACATTTAAGGAAAAGAAAGTGGGCAAAATTAAGAAAAATCAATTGAATGCAATTATACACCTCAATTCTATATTTTGAATTATTCAAATGAACTGTGTCTCAAGTTACAACTGCATCCATTGAAGTTCTGCAAAGATATCAGAGCCACCAATACTTTCAGGCTTGAACCTTTAAAGATTTCATTTAAAACTTCCTTGGAATCTCTCAGCCAGTTAATCAGACCTAGTTTACACACACAGTTACAGGGGGACTGATGCAAAAGTATTCAAATTTCTCTTCCTTCACTTCAGGAAACAGAAAAAGTAAAAAAAAAAAATCAGAAAATTTCCTTCAGATAGGAATGTTTACCAGTGCCAAATAGAAATGTCATATATGTGAAGGAAAATCTCAGAATATTACTGCTCATCTTAGTAAATACATAAACACAACAGCAATTCTGATCTCAATCCACACATAACTTTAAGCTAAGTTTGCTATATTTTTTTTGAAGTTCCACTCTAATTGAAAAAGTTCTTTGCTTTCTTTTGTCTCCTTAAGCTTCACGACTTCCATCCCTGGCACAGTCATCTGAATCAGATCCAACTTGCCAGAGGTATCAATTTCATCGTAACAAATCTGCTTCAACATTTTTCACTTGAAAGAATTAGACCACGCCTTTGCAAGATAGAATCATGCTGGAGTCAGAGAAAAAAAAACAACAAACAAGCAGGCTAGATTCTGTCTGACTTTCACTAGGAGACTGAAGCATCATATCTTTTGAAGTTAATATGTCCTAGAGGCACAATGGATTTACTGTACTACTACTCTGTTCTAAGAAACTGCTCTCCTACTGACCCAAAAGGGAAAACATACCAAGTAAGAAGGGGAAAAAAAGCAATTGTGCTAAAAGTGGTAAACGATAACTGGAATTGCCAAGGAACATTCCCTTCCCAACACGACCATATACATCCTTTCTTAGATTACCTATTCTCTTTTTTTCTCCCTCACACTCAGACACATTATCTAAAACCCTATTTGGAAAAACTTCATTTTGTGGAATACATACAGAAGCTAATCAAACAGTACTTCTAGACATTTTCAGTTACAGCATAAATTATCTTGATTCCTAGACTGAAGTCCAACTGGATATTTACCTGTGTATAAAACAAACTCATGTTTTTTACCAAAGTCACTACTTATTTTTCTCTTTAATCACTCGCCATATCCTTCTTTGAGAGTGACACGATGCAAGACAATAGGTAGATTTTATATACCCACTGAAAGAAACCTATGCAAGGAACACTATGATCAAGAAAAGTTTGCAGCAGCATATTCCACCTTCTAGCTTAAAAGAATGAGCAACTAAGATTCCAAGTGCCTAAAGTTATATAATTAGCAGTCAAGTAGTCTCTTTTTCCATTTGCAACACAAAAATTACGTTCTTCCATATTCAATTAATCAACTTCTAGAAAATAATTTTCCAGAGTCCTGGGAAAAAAAATTAAAGTCTTAGAAGTAATTTGTAAATGTGACATGCAATTCTGACTTATCAATCCACTTTACATGGAGACTGATACTAGGACCCAACCTCAATTCCTAGAACTGGCACTAATCAGCAGCATGTCTGACATGTCCATTTTCCTTAATGTACAGATATGCAGGAGTCTAAACAGCTTCACATAAAGTACAGTACCACAAATACTGAAAACTGGCTACATGGAGTGAACTCTTCTCAGTGTTCAAAGTCTTAATTTTATAAAATCTTATCTACAGTGAGAAATAGAGAATAGTATGATGAATGCTTTTTCTATGCCTTTTCGTTTCGTAGCACCAGTGAAGATGCATTTTTTCCACACTACACTAGAGCTGACTTTTCACTCCTACTCCTAATCAAGTTTTTGAAAGGACAGCACACATCATGATACCCAGGAGCACAGCCCCTTGGCACGGTGGTGTGGGAAGGCACCTCAACAGAGCCTCTAGTCCACTCAGATTCCCTGCTTGGAGTGGGGCCAGCTGGACCAGAGTGCTCAGGAATGGGTTTTGAGTATCTTGGGGAAGTCTATGCCAGCATTCAATCACCCCCATATGAAAAGGGTTTTCTGGAATTTCCTGTATTTCAGTCTGTAACTACTGTCTCTTGTCCTTTCACTGAGTGTTACTGAGAACAATGCGACTCTGGTAGTGAGTCTTCCTTGCCTGAGATTCCTGAAGCCAAATCTCACCAGTAAAGGCTGAGTTGAAGGTGGCTTTAAGTACCTCAGCCTCTTCTGTCCCCATTCAGCAGCAGGTCCTCATTCTTCTTGCTCTTGCTGCTGATAAGCTTGTAGGAGCCCTTTGCATCCTTTGCTAGATTCAATCGCAGTGGACTTTGGCTGTCCTGACCCAATCCCTGCATGCTCAAACAATGTCTCTATACTGCTAGGGAGAGTTCAATGCAGATCTTACCAGAAAGTCATCAGTGAATTCACATGTAGTAACTTATGAAAATATTTAAGCATTTTGAAGTATACAGCACATTCATTGCTGTCTAAGCTCCAAAATACCAAGAGAAAAGTACCCAGAGAAACCAAAGTTACTTTCAACAGCACCTCATACCAATTTCTTCATAGGTACATTGGTATATACATTCACAGACAACCTGGCCATTTTCACCTTGATAAAAATTTGCATAAAACACACAGAAAATATTTTGGATCAATCTACTGGGTTATTTAACTCTTCTTATACACAGAACTTGTTAACTGCTCCAATCCCTGCTCAGTACCAGCTATCTATTACCACAGATGTAGGAGAAACATCATCAAAAAATTCTCATTTGAACCTCATGGATAAAGGAGATCAATGGTACGTGTTATGGCCATTCCTTACTCATTTTTACCTCAACAGGAGGACACAAATACTGACAAGTAGCAAGGAAAAGAAGAAAGCATGGGTTTAAACAATTTATTATACATGCTTCAGCTTTATGTTATGCACGAACAGCGGCATCCTCATCACATTGATAAAACTGAGTGCAACCTAGAATATTTTTTCTATTTTCATACATATATTCACACACATGTATTATTGATCTTGTTTTCTCCAGAAGGAGGCTATCTCTTATTCCTATTACAGAAAAAGTCCTGTAACGCAGCATCTAAGCTCTGCACCACCTCTATAGTAAAAAACACGCAGGCAAAAAATTACTATTTAAGAAATAAATCTAGCATGCCTTCCTCCTAAAAAAGAAAATATGGCACTACAGACTGAACTCCAAACAAAACAAACAGATGATAGAGTTGCATAAATAAAATAATATTAAATAATGAAATGCAAATTCTTAGAAATTTCAATATATGCCAGTATAATAACCCTACTTTGGTCACACACTCTATGTTATTTCTAGTTAAAGAAAATAAATATCAGGCTCTACTGAACTGTAAGTCTCAGCAGGAATCTAACTTTTGTGTCACAGAAAGACTGAAGCTGGTAAGACTAACAAAAGAACCATCAATGCAAGCTCTGACTTCAGTGGCTTACTGCTTTCCCAACTCTAAACTATTTTTATTTCCAGGATTTTTAAGGTAGTAAAGCAATTCTTTTTCTTTCTCAAAGAAATAGTAATGCATTCAAGAGCACACAAAAGAACATTTCACAAGTTTATACTTCCTATAAACTGCTGTTTGAGGTTTACTAGTAAGTACAGTTTCAGGAGTCTGAACACCTTAAGTCTCACATTAGCACTACCATCACTTTATTCTAAGTGTCCAAAAACACAGTGAAGGAAGGAAAGTGAAAGAATGCTTACAATTTTCCCCTTCCTTGTTCTTCTCTTCAAACTCTTTTCCCAGTCGAGCCAGAGCATTTGCCAAACTATATCTATGACCAGCACAGTACTGCAAGCCTCTGTGCAACAGGACCAAATACAACATACACATTTGCACTAAGAAATCAGGAACAAAAATTTCTCAGTTCTGCAATCCATGAACCATTCTCTACATGGGTATGCCTCTAAAGCAAATAAAAGATTTACTGAAAATAGGAGAGATGTCTTGCCAGTGAGCAGATCCCATGCAGTCAGAAATCAGGAGTGCAAACAGTCTAGAACAAAACTGAAGAATGGGCGTTTGGAGAAACTATAAACGATACTTACAATGTTATTTATAGAGTAGGAGAAAGGAAATATTTTTAACCAGGACCATATTACATATTACATTTAGCTGAATAGCTAGACCCATCATTTTTAACTCAGACTTAACCATATATTTAATCACTGTGGGTTTCTTACTTTCTTTGATGTTGACCATATTCACAAAGGAATAGCCTGAGACCACCACATTTATTTCTAACAACAATTAGATTTCAAGCTTGGATGCATATCCAGAGTAGTCTGTATGAAAATTTTCTGTTTTCAGGCTTTGTGAGCCAAAACACAATCATGCTGCAAGAGCAAAGAGCTAGAGCATCCCATTTAGCCAATCTGCCTGAAAATTTCATAATTATTTTGTGCTCATGACACGGTAATGAGAACAAGTTCTCTGGTAATTTTTCTCATACAATGCAACAACTGTTACCACAGAATTAAGGAAAACTGTGGATGTAAAATTTTAGGTAAAAATTACCAGAGGGCCTAGCAGATGGGTAAAATTTACATGAACAAATCAACTCACTTCCATTATGAGGTCCTTTGTATTAAAAATATTTCTGTCTTCAGAATAAGTAAGTTAAGGAAACATTTCTGAAGCTGACTATACGGCTTTTAAGCTGTGTTGGCTATATAAAGCAGCTGTTTTAACATTTACCCATGCCACAAATACAACTTTTTCCACTCACAGTATAGGCTTGGGTGAGAAAATTCCACAGAGGTGTTGAAGACAGCTGTAGAAAGCAGCAAGAAATACTTTTCAGTAGGAATAGGCTCCTTAACATGCACTTATCACTTATCTGCTCCCCCAGTACTATTCCTGTCTCTTGCAAGCTCCTTTTAAGCAGAATACATTAAAAGATATTCTGTTCTAGCATAAATCAGGAAATTTTTACCCAGCAACCTGTCCTTCTCTCAGCCCACTTTTTCTTTTCCCACCTATCACTCCCACATGGTTCCCTCTCATTTTGAGAGTCTCAAGCTCAACAAACAGTTCTGCAGTAGCAGGCCTCCCTAGCAATGGGCATAGGGCAAGGAAAGACTCTAAAAATTGCTACTCACAGACAGGAAAATACGAGTTTCCTTACCTGGGCTGAATGGAGGCTTTGCTGGGCAAATGCTGCTCCACATTTTGTTAGACCTGGTTTCACACATCCCTGAACCATCTTGTGCTTCAGAAACCCCACCAGAAAAACAACTTCATTACTTTTCAGGAATGTTGTGCAGATATGAACCTCACAGACTGTACAAACTCAAACCACCCCAGCCAGGAGAGGCAGGTAAGCACTGAGGTAAAGGTAAGTAAAGACTTTCCATGTTGCTGAGCATCACTGTTTTGTTGGACATGCTGCAAAGATTTCTGGGAAAACCCTCACCCTTCTAAGAGTGCAGGGAATCTTCGCCCTATTCTTGATACTGCTGTTGATCAGCCAAATAACACCAAGAAAGCACACCCTCTCTCTGTACCCTTCAAATAAAAAATAAAAAAAGTGTTAATAAATACCTTCCTCTTTGACATGCTAGATGAAAACTGCTGTATGAGGATAAAAAAACACAGAGTTGTACTCTGAGGTCAGGAGTGACAGAGGGAAGAGGAAGCGAGAAGGACACTTAGCAGCTGCTTTTGCAGAAGATGGAAAGATTTCTTTTTCTATGACGCTTCAGCAGGAAATTTCAAGCCTGCCTTTTTTTTTTTTTTTTATTGTAAGGAAGAATTTTATCAATTTATACAATAGCTCCAAACACACACCTCCATCTATGCAGCAGGGTAGTATAAAGAAATTCACTATACACATCAATTATCTTGGGGACAGTTGGGTCCATTTCCCCCACAAACTTTATAACCCTCAGTAACATCTTTCTGAATCTCAAGTCCCTCTTGCACTTAACATGGGCAGCCAAGCCCAGAACCACAGCACATAGAT
Source organism: Corapipo altera (assembly GCF_003945725.1). NCBI lineage: Eukaryota > Metazoa > Chordata > Aves > Passeriformes > Pipridae > Corapipo > Corapipo altera. Next base: position 28,792,775 of record NW_020884874.1, read on the forward strand.
ACAGGGAGGAAAGTGCACCAGCCCACTGAGATCCCCACCAGATAAAACCCATTGGATCCTCCACTGCTGCTATACACTCTCACTGGCATGACATGCAGTACCCTTGAGCCAGCAGAGCGAAGAGGGGAGTGGCAGTGCCAACAATGGTATCACAACCACCTAAATCAACTTAATGCACCCAGCTAACTGAACACCTCAGGATGGTAATAAGATCCAGTTACTGTCAATCTCAACTGTATCTGAGCTGAGGTCAGAAGGTGAAAGATACAATATGCTATTTAAAACTCTTTCAGCTTGTAACATTCATAACCAAAGAGTTCCAGAGGAAAAAAAAAATGAAGCTGTCAGCTGTTTCCATGTAGCATAGTGCAAAATACAGACAACTGTTGAGCTGTAAAGAATCCTAGAGCTTTGCCAAATTTTGCTTCATTGATTAGATAAGACAAGAATAAGATTCGAAGCTGGACAGGGGAAAATGCAACAGGCTTAATAGAGTAAGGCTGTTTATCAGAAGATAAAATAACTCACTCTGAATTTGACTGACTCTCCAGAAAAATATTATTGAATGGATGAAAATAAGTGATAGGTTTTGCTCATTATTACTGAGGCAAGGCAGAGAGTTTGCAGTTAGAGAAGAAAGCATTTACTGCTTCAGCTTTCATTTAATCACACTTCTGAGAATGGCTCCTTCCCATGCAAAACAACGGCAATATTATTCAGTTTTCAATATGAACTTCCATCAGCTAAAAAGCAATTTAAGAAACAAATCTTCAACAGAAAGACCATATGCAAGTACATGGTATTTATTCAGATTCCTCTCTGCCTCACATATGAGCTGAAAAAGACCTAAGAATCTCCTGCTTTGCAAAGGACTTCCCTCACACATTCTCGGATCAGGTTCCCTTGTCCATAAGGTGAGGCCACACCTGGAGTACTCTGTATCCAGTTCTGGGCCCCTCACTACAAGAGACATGAGAGTACTGGAGGGAGGCCAGCGAAGGGCCATGAAGATGATGAAGGGATTGAAGCATTTCACATATGAAGAAAGGCTGAGAAAGCTGGGACTGCTTAGCCTAGAGATGAGAAGACTCAGGGGGATCTTATCAAGGTACAGAAATACCTGAAAGAAGAAGGCAGCAGAGCCAGTAACAGAAGCAAAGGCAGTGGGCACAAACTCAAACACAGGACATTCCTCTGGAACATGAGGAAACACTTTTTTACTGTGAGGATGACCAAGCACTAGCACAAGTTGTCCATAGAGGTTGTGGTGTCTTTATCCTCAAAGACACTTAAAAGCCACCAGGAGATTGTCCACCAGCTCTAGGTGGCCCTGCTTGAGCACAGGGGATTGGATCAGATGACCTCCAAGCTCAACCGTTCTGTGAGGGTGGCTGAAAAATCATTTAGTTCTGTCAGAAAATTAAATTGCTTTGAAAATACTCAGCAATCAGGAGATGTGTATCTACAGCAGCTACTCTTTGATTTTATAAAAGATCAAAACTTCTCTTTCCTCCAAAATTGCTTCTGGTTTTAACATTTCCTCAGACAGTGTGTGGCAATGCATTCTCAGACTGCAGCCAGCTGTCACTCTTTCCTGTCTCCATGCCTGTTCCTAATGGTAGCCAACATTTGCTACCATTCGCTTTTACATATATATATATAAATGTGTATATACATATATATCTCTGTGCGTATGTGTGTGTATGATGCAATGATGACCAAAATGACATTATGGAAAAAAAACCACCAAAAAACCCCAAACAAACCAACAAATAATCTTCCCTCACCCTTCACTCCCCCTCCAAAAAAAACCAAACCTGAAACAAACCACCACACAAAAAATCCCCTCCAAAAACTCAAATAAACACAGGTGGTAGAGCATGGACCCCACTACTTTGTTCTTTGTCCCAATTTACTTATTGTGCTATGTCCCAACTGGCAACACAAAAAGAAATCTGCACATTTGTATGGGGAGTTCTGTTAGGAGAAGGACAATCAGCTGCAGATATGAAAAGAACTGAAGAGTCAGCAACTTCACAGCCTTTGCCTTACAATATCTGCTGCAACTTTTCAGATTATATCAAAGTTGTCATCACACACCCTTTTCATAGAACTGCAAGACTTAGGGAGAAACAAACATGGCACCAAGTCCACCCATGAAGCAGGAATAGATACCCCCTGTAGTGCTATTTTTCCAATGCATTATCCGGTTGTTATTTTTATGCATCCTAAGAACTCAGGTTTCAGTGACCCACTGACATGAAGTGATGACCTATCTATTTAAACATCTAGCTAATTTAACTTCCAGGCTCCTCTCCACACTCCTCATCCTTCTCCTTCTCCTCTTTGGAAGCCTCCCACTGGTTGTCAACCAATGTTTCTGAGAACAAGTACCATGACAACCCAGATTCTTCCCACCAAACTTCAAGCATTTCACTTTGTGCAAGTCAGGGGCTCTGTCGTTGTAAAGACATAAGTAGCCTCTGTTAGTCTGTGGAGACACCACTGTCTGAGATACCAGTCTGGAGATACCATGCTGACTTCAGAGGGAACCTCCAAAAGGAGTTGGGACCTTACAGATAAGCCATACACAGTTTAAATCTTGTGTAACTTTTCTGATCAAGGCACCTGTCTGTACCCACTTCTCCCTACTAGTTCTCTCCTATTTAAAAAACTCTTCTTGGCACTGTATTGCCCAATCTGAATGCAATTTCTACCTATAATCTCATCAAACTTATAGAGAGGGGGTCTACCAACATTGGACCTCTAAGATCTTTCTGTGCATTTCAAAGTACCTCATTAGTTTTTCCTTACCCTTTGAGAATGCAAAGGCATAGGCTGCTTCTGGGACACATCTTCTAATATCCCACTTACTTCTGATTTTCAACACACAGATTCAGATGGCTCTTCTCTAAATGCAGACCAGGCAAAAGAGGCAAGAGTATTTGCTCTATAATGCAAGTCACTGAGGAAAGAAAACCTGGATGAAGGAAGCAGGATCACCAGCAATACATGACTGGGAATTCACCAGCTACTAAACATGGTTTAGTATTGTAGAGGAACAGATTAACAAAAGGGCTGGGCAACTACCTGTAAATACAAGAGGAGCAGAAGGAAAAGGATGTTCTTACATCTTGGAAGGCAACAAGAAAAGACATCAGAAAGACTGAATAAAGAGAGCACATTGATGCTGGTCATACTTAATGCTCTCTCCTACTAATTGCTACGAGATAAACACAGGCATAATAACACTAATCAATTACTATAGATATTCACAGTTATTAATCTGAAATCTAACCCAAAACTCGAATATTGTGAGATAATTATGAAACGCTTTCTGAAACAACATCATAAGGCTTGGTTTCTTCTCACATCTCCCCACCTGCCCCAATCCCTTCCGGACTCATGTCCATTTCAACACAACTCACTGCCATGAAGCAAAAGTGTACAGCTTCATATTCCGGATAGACAAAAAAAACCTGTTCAGAGAAACAGCGCAAACTCTATTCTACACAAGAATTCCCAAAGTTTAGGATATCTTACAAGGTAAAAAGACACATAACTGGAATTGAGATTTCAAAAGCAAGCTTTGAAATCTGGGCTGAAACATCATATAAAGATCTTTGAGAAAATCACTTTCCTTCAAAGAAACCTGCCTTTCCATTCAAAAGCCAAGCAACAACAGAGGCTTCACAACAGTCTCTAGTAGAAATTAGGCAAAAGCTAAGAAACAGTCACTTATTCTAACAACTTCATTGTATGTATTTCGGAAACACTTATCATGAAACTATAAGGACAGTTGTAACAAGCCAGCTCCTTCCCAAAAATGTCTAGGATGTTCCGCACTAGGGAAAAAAAAAAAAAGTAGAAATAACAATTCAAATCCTCTTGACTAGCAGTTTTTAAACCAAACACTGGCAGCTCATCTCACAGAATTGTCACTTGCTAGCACTTAGTAACCTTGTAAGAGTACAATGTTATATTACCATCCTCTCTCTGGGGCAGATACATTAAACTCAACCAACCAACCACTTGATCAGTAGAGGTTTTTAAAATAAACATTCTCAGGGGTGCTAAAACATACTACTTACATATGGCAGAGGTGCATTGCTTCTTTACTCAAATTGCCATGGGCACCATGATTTCCATTCCAGTCTCCTGATGATTTCTACTCTGAATCATTAAGTATGATAAGTAGCAAGCCTTGGCAAGCATCCATATGTCTATTTCTAAAGCATTAGCACTCAGAAACCGTAACACAAACCTAATCATTGTGCTTCCACGGTTACAAACAAAGCCAAACATTTATTTTCAACAAAACAGGGTCTGCTTCCCTCAGTGCCGCTCTAAAGAGCAAGAGAATAAAATAAATTTCAGTCAAATAATTGCTCTCTGCTTCCTATCCACCCCTCCAGTCTCCAAACATCCTCTAACCCAGATTCTGAAACAAAAAAAAACAAATGCCTCATTATACAAACATAAGTTATGTTTGAAAACCTATTTGCCTGCTCACCAATAACGATGGGGAAAACATTCCTTGGTGAAAAAAAAGTCATCTGTCATCACTTTCCACAGTTTTCACTTGAAAGTTAAAAAAAGTAATAATAATAATAACAATAATAATAAAAAACAAACCAAAAGCATTAGCTAAAAGCAGTGGAGCCACTGCTGCACCAGTCAGATTCATTCTTACAGTCAAGTATCTCTGCTGCCCAGGGAAAGGCAGCAGTGACTAAGGCAGTGGCAGCTTGGTGTTCGCCTCCAAGTTAATGTCAACAGGCTACAGGCAACTGACATCTCCAAAAAGAGATCCTACTTGCATCTATGTCTATAATAAACTGTAATGACCTGGAAATGGCTCTCTCCCCTCAATGATAAGACAGGAAATGCAGAAAAATAGCTGAGAAGGCTATGAATCTTATAGCAAGATCTGAAGAGGAACCTCATTGTCACCGAAGGATTCTTATCCTCTTCTTGCCCCCATGGTATGAACAAGCAGCCCCTACACCCTTGCTAGCCCTAGCTACAAAACTTACTGGTCTAAAAATACAACAGCACATAAAGGGGATGGGAACCTCCCCCTACTACCCAGTTCTTCAGGAAAGACAATCCAATTAGAAAGGGTTGCAAACATCCTCAAAAGTTATCTGCCCTGAATAACAATGCAGTAGCTTATTTTGGTAAGTGTGTTCACACACACTCACACGATCACACAGACTGGCTATTCACTCCCCTTGGCTGTACTTGTAACAGCGGAAACACAGGGCTTTCTTTCACATCGCTGCAATTTAGAACAGTGCTCACAAGGGGTAAGCAGCAGGTGCAAAGTCACAACTTCCAAAAAAACCCCTACAACAGACTTGTTTGTCCAGTCCAAGATGAAAACGTAAACTCTTACATCTTACCTGAAAACTGGTCCTTGCAAAGAGAGACCGCTATGAAAACAAAATAACCGGCAGTGGTCTTCTTGAATAGGTTACAAGAACCAGAAGCTAACAATATGCAAGTACTTTCACATGAAGCTAAGAAAACAACCCAGAAAGAAGTGCTTTCTTAAGTGCTTGAAATTTATGTCCAAAAAATTGTGGTGATTATCCTACAAAACACACTCAGATAATTTCAGTAATTCCAGATTTTTGCTATGCACAAAAGACAGCAGAAATTATCTTGTTAAAAATGCCTGAATTTAAATGATGGGATCAGAAGAAGAGGTGGGGGAGAAAGAACCAATCATCATCTGGAAACAGGGGGGGAGAAAAGGATACTGAAAAAATATGAGAATAGGAAAAATAAATGTGTTGTTCTTTTTCTTTTTAACCCATTATTATTTATTGTTTCAAGCTTTTGTGTCAGGTTCTTATTCGACCTATTCAACCATTTTACAGAGTGTTCCCACCAAAAATCATGTCAAAACCAAGTCCCTCTTTATACCTTCATCATATGTTCTGCAAATTTTGATAATAGAAACCTGTACTTAAATAACAAACGAAGAACTTCCACTTACTGTCACAGTTGATTTTGACATGCGCTACTGCATTCAAAACAGTTTTATCAGGAATCAGTGCAGTAGAGCTAGCACAGATGTTAATTAATCTCAGATTCTTTACTAGAGTTAAGGGGGGGGGGGGAAATTAGACAGTCTTTATTTTCCCCACAAAGCATTAAGTGTTGAACTTTACGAGTGTTGAAGTGTATGAATTACTTTTGCTATAGAGTCTCCCTTTCTGGCAGCCTTCAATGCTTATCATTCTTTGTAAAACACGAAGCAAAAGCAATTTTCCTCCTCCCTAATTTTGGATGAAAATATGAGAACCAGTGCAACAACCACTTTTTTCCTCCTGGCAGCCACAATTCCTTTTGACCAAGCACCCTCTGACAGAGAACAAAATGCTTCCCAATCATTTTGGGTGAACAAAGCTTCAACAAACCGTATTTTTACTTTCATTTTTGCAGATGAAGCCTAAGCAGCACCACTGGAAACAAGAAATAAGGGATTTGGTTATATTCTCCTGGACGTGAAGCCTTCTATATGGGGACGCATCTAAAAATTGAGGCCCTTTGATAAGACACTGGAAACCAATTATAGCAATAACTCCTAAAGTAAAACTGCACAGACACTGTGATAGTGAACACCCTTGAAAGAAAAGTAACTGGACCACTGACTTTGCCTCAGTCTACACAGGAGCTCCCTTCTAACACTGTCTGCCTTATCTCTTTGACACAGCCAGAAACACTCCATGACAAAAGGATTTATCAAAAGCATCTTTTTCCCTTCAGTGTTTCTGTGGCTATGACCACTATAATAGCTGAGAATATCATATTCTGTTACACATTTATCTAGGCGATTAAACACAGACAGAATTAACACACAATTTGTTCAATGTCACATGAAGTCTGCCAGTGCAGGGAACTGAAGCATCCCTCATCTCCTCAAGCCCAAGTGGAGCGTCCCATTTAACCACCAGACTTACTCTCTTAGAGGTGTATATAACCATACAACCTAGAAGTAAACCAAACCAAAATAAACAAATTTTTGAAAAAGCTGTAGTAATATTCCCTGGCATCACAAACAGAATTAATCCTTTAAATCCCTTGTCAAATTACAAAGTTGACAATATGAAAAAGAAATATGTACAAATCTGCATATATGCAATTCCCAATTCCCAGACTGGAGTCTGATTTGAAAGCAGAAAATACATCCCTGAATAAATGCTGTCCACTTTTCCAAATATATTTAGAATATTATCACAACACATTCACACAATCTTAAGCATTTTTTCTATGACTTCACTGTACAGAGTGTTTTTGGCCAGCCAGTAGAATGTAGTTCAGAGACTACTTAATCTTTTTGAAAGGAAAAAGCTTGAGTTTTATGACCTTGGTCATAAAAAGAGGTACGTTCTGGTTCTCCATAGAGTACTCCTTGACAGCACCACGTGTTAGGCAAAGCTTTGTTAATCTTACAATCAGACAAGCTGTGAGTGATGAGCAGTCTTCTAACAAAAGCTTCTTGGAGACAAGGCACCTCTTTTGTCTTCCAAAAAAGCTCACTTATAACTTGAGAGTTTAGCAACCTAAATGGAAATCCAAACATATTTTATCTAAAAGATAATATGTATGGCTTTCACAATAGCAAAATGAGGATGTCCAAAGAGGACAGAAAAGCTAATTAAGGAAGATATAGCTACAGACTTTCCAGTTTGGTTCAGGTCATCTCTTTCCAAGGCTTTTAGAAAGTAGCTTCTAAACTGACTTTTCAGTTCCTTACAATGTTAATGAACTTTAAAATTTAATAAATTCCAAGTGTAATGCAACTAAACAATCCATTGAAAAGTGAGAGAAAAATCAAAATGCTTTAGAGTACAGAAAAGCTCTTTTGAGAACTACACATTCCTGAGAACAACCAGAAAAAATCTGTCAATGAGAACATAACCAGGGCCTTGTTAAAAGCATATTCATCTCAAAATGGGTATTGTGTCACCACACAGCAGATCTCACCCACAGACCTGTCCTTCCCTGACTGTACGTCTCCTAGTCACACACCTGAAGAGCCTTCAAAACTGTAAAGGATTCATGATCCATGTGCAAAGCAAAACTGGTTGAGACATACCTTTTTGACCACGAAAAAGCACCATGCTGACTATCTGCAATAATAAAGTATGCTAGGTGCTTCTATTGTTTAGAAAAAACCCAAACCAACTCCCCTCCAAAAAAACCTCCAACTTTTTTTCCCCCTTCTACAGCTTATAAATAAAATTTGTATACAAAACACTGACAGTCACTTTGATTGTTTGCTTTGGCTAGTCAATTTTTCTTTTTTGTCCCTCTCTTAACACGTTAACAAGAAAAAGTCAGACAGGTCAAGAAAAAAGAAAACAAAAACAAACAAACAAAAAAGCCCCAAACACAACACCCTATTAAAATAAAGCCAATTCATACTACCTTTATTTAAATAAAAAGTTTCCCTTGCTGTTTAGTTTTAAATATTTTTGAGATTATTGTCACAGTCTCCTCAAATACTCAGATTTCTTTCTGCTTCTATTATGGTTATATTCCCCTATGTGTCTAAAATAAACACAACTGTCGTTGTGACAACTTTAAGCCTACCAAGCCCATCTGGCCAAAATACCCGAGAGCTTCCAGTGTCATGAACAGTGAGAGTAGGGAGCAATATAGCAACTGTTTGAGGAACACAACTGGTCACTTAAGTCTTTTGTCTTGCATAGGAAATCACAGCACAGGCAATTTTTCACATGCCCTCAGACCAGTGTACTTGCTAGCAGGTTCCTGGGGAGTTCAACAGGGGAAATGTTTTAATTGACATGAACAATGAGTTTGCACAGCAAATACTGAAGATCAAAAGATTTTATTTTTTTATTGGCTATTAAAGGGCTGCTACCAGCCCTTGAAAATTCTCATTTCTGTAATTTGAAGCACGTATATATCATAAGTCAAAGTAGAGAATAAAGCAATGCAAAACCACCACAGTTGCATGGGAATGGAGCCTCTAGTGCATTCCCCAAAAGCCACCGGGCTGTCCAAGATTTATGATTTCTGTCTTACTCATCTAAGGGAAGACTCTTCTCACTTCCTCTCACTGTTGGAGTTGGTTTTCGATCAGTGAGCCAGGATTACCTTGGCAGAATCAAAAAGCAAGACCTCATTTGTGCAAATCCCAATACTGCAGTTTATTACTGGAAAGAAAGCCTGGCAGTTTTTAAACTTTCCTGGTTTTTGGAGCTCACAGATGGTCCAGGACTGGTATGCACCCCCATACAGCAAATTTAAGCCTACTGACAACAGATGCACTTTTAAGTATCTTCCACAGATTCTTTAGAAATAACCCACTAATGTCCGTGCCCCCACCAATTTCATGTTGAAAAGCAGGGCTCTAGATCCCTCCTGATGGGATGACTACAGTGTGAAACTTGAGCTGTGTAGTTGTGAATCACATCCAGAACAGATAGCAGAAACCATTAGCTTTCCACAGACCTTTCTGTACTCTGAACTACTATAAGCTTGAAGTCAAAACAGGATAAACAACAGAGGACAGCCTTGTATCTACTACTCCATTCTCATTTGCTCCAGATGACTCTGGTATAAAAGAGATGGCAACGCAAAGTGGAAATACTGAATACAGCTACTGTCTCCCCTACAAACTGCCATAATGTTTCTCCAGGATTCTCCCCAATCAGTATGGCAATCAAACAAAAAGGGAGACATATATTGATAAGATGTCAGAGAAGCTGGCCTGGGAGAAAAAGAATTTACTAATAGTCTGAATATTCTGAAAACACACTGATCTTCCCATCCTCCAAAGGGAAGTTCATAGAACTAGAAAACTTTCACACTTCACTCCTTTTCAAATAAACTTATACCTCCTCCACAGCATATGATGCAGCCCTAAGAAAAAAAATGAAAGTTTCTCAAGCGCAGTGTTTTCACACTGTCTTGATTTTCTTTTATGCACACACCTGCCTAATGCAGGTGTGATTTCTATCCTGACCACTATTGAAGTTTTGTGTTGTTACTTAGGAATTCCTTTCAAGTTCTGAGGTAAAAAAATTCCAATCATTGCCTCCACAGTAACATAACTAACCATGAGCAATGCACTGAAACTTGCAAATAAAAACCCCAGAGTCAGAAAAGAGGACCCCTCCCCATGCTATGGAGGCTACAAAGTAGTTAAACAGAGAAATCAATATTCCCTTTAGGCTATTTCTTCTTGGTTCTTGTAGATTTAAATACAATGAAGGTGACTGCAAAATTTACAGACTGTAAACATGGTTTGCAAACTAACTGCTCATTTTTTGTTTGGAGATTTAAATTATAACTGCAGAAACTGTGGGTTGGAAGAACTTCAGTGGAAGAATTGCTTGTACACTGGATCTGTGGCTTGAAGGGAAAAAAAAGAAGTTTAATTTTTTTTAATGTCATGAAACTTGACTAGTCCAACTGCTGTATAAAACACAGATGCACATGTAGGGTTTTGGTAGTTAGCAGGACTGGATGTCCAATACCTATCCCTCCAAGCAGTTCTGTTAGCTCCCTGGAAGACAACGAGCCTATTGATTACAAAAAAATTGTTCAGAATTTGCAAACCTTCCCAATCGGATACCTTGAGGAGTATGCACCACTCTTGTAAGACTTCCACTCAGTTAAAAAACAAAAAAATAAAATGTTCAGCAGTGTCACCCACATGGATCAACTCTGACAACCCAAGTAAAACTGCAGACCAAGGAAGTGTAAAGTAACTTTATTTAGAAAGGTGCATGCAAGCAGGCACCTTAGTACCCAGAGTATGTTCCACTTGTCTGCAGAGGCAGCAGCCCAGCTTGCTTAGCAGGTACTGAGACTCCAACCACAAGGACTCTGCTTCCCTCTCAGCCATTGTCCTGGTGAGAGATGTTAGGCAGGTCCCTGTCTTCTTAACATCCCAGGTCATCAAGGCACAGAAAGGAAATTCCTACACTAATTGATATAACAAGTACAGAAATTCATTAACAGAGATTAATAGATGTGTCTCCTTTCTCCTGAGAAAATCCTACACTTCAAAAGAACCCCAAACCATTTTCAAATAAGACTGCACTCCTTTCCCAGAGGCTCATCACGTTCAGGCATACACAACAAAGGCTTTTCTGCACTTGCTGAGCACCTCACAAAAATTATCATGATCCATTCTCTAAGACACAATGGTTTCCAAGCCTTTCATCTGCAGGCCTCAGAAGATTTTCCAGCAGACATGCAACTACTGCCTAGGAGGGATTAAGGTAGTAGATCCTAATTTTACTTCCTGGATCCCTGAAAAGCAGTCAAAAGGCCACAAAGTAAGAAGCTGAATAACCCTGTGTTTCTTGCAGTCTATTACGACTCAAGCTAAGCAAAATTTATCCTTGATGAAAACTAAAAAATTGACAAAAACTTTTCTCTGAAAACCAGAAGTCTGTGTTTAATCCCATTAAAAACTCAATCAATTGTAAGCAAAGTCTTCTTCTACCTTGGCAGAAGCATGAGCTGGGCTTGTTCATTCTAGAGAAAACTGAGAGGGGATCTCATGAATGCATATAAGTATCTCAAGGGCAGGTGTCAAGAGGATGGTGCCAGACTTTCCAGTGGTGCCCAGTGACAGGATGGGGGGCAATGGCCATAAACTAAAACACAAGGAGTTCCACCTCAACATGAGGAAGAACTTCTTTACATCAACGGTTGCAGAGCACTGCAACAGGCTGCCCAGGGAGGTCGTGGAGTCTCCCTCTGGAGACATTCAAAACCCACCTGGAGAAGTCCTTGTGGCACCTGCTTTAGGTGACCCTGCCTTGCGGGGGAAGGGTGGACTAGATGATCTCCAGAAGTCTCTTCCAACCCTAGCAATTCTGTGATTCTGTGGTGGAAAATTTGTCAGTTTCCTCTTCGGTGCAGGAATTTCTTCCTAATTGTAACATTAAAGGAAGAAAATAAAGTTGTTAAAACTCAAGCCAAAATTGTTGCTGTGTTTGTGAAGTAATATTCAAAGCATTTCTTCTTCTCATGTTTTCACTTGAATTTTCACTGACTTTTTACAGCAGAATCACAGAATAACATGATCTGGAAGTGACCTCTGTTCTCCTGGTCCTATTCTCCCAACAAAACAGTGACAAATTGACTTGGGTTGCTCAGGGGCTTGTAAAGCTGAGTTCTGAGTATCTGCAAGGATATTACAACCTCCCTGGGTAGCCTGTTACAATGTTTGGCTACTTTCACGTTGAAATTTTTTTTCCTAATATCTTATTGGAGTCTCCCTTGTGGCAACTTGTATCTGTTGCCTCTTGTCCTATTGCTTCTCTATACCTCTCAACAGTTAACTGAAGACATGGGACAGTTTTCCTGTAAAGCAACACACGCACACAGAGCTGTATTTTTAAGATGTTCGTAAAATATGTACACATAGGAAAGGATTTTCAGCTTATTTTTTGCAATACAAGAACTGTACTTTTGTTTGCAATCTAACACGGTTTCTTATGGCTTCTCCTTCTGCAGCATATACCACCAAAGACTTGTTCACAGTTCACAGACAAGTAAAACAAGTAAAACAGAGTAACTAATGTGTGAAGGGACCTTAAAGACCATCTAGTTCCAATCTCTCTATGATAGGCAGGGAACACCTTCCACTAGACCAGGTTGCTCAAAGCCCCATCCAATCTGCCCTTGAACCTTGCAAGGGATGGGGCATCCTCAGCTTTTCTAAGTAACCTGTTCCAGTACCTCACCACTCTCATAGTGAAGAATTTCTCCTTAACAGCTAAATTAAATCTACCTTCTTTCAGTCTAAAGTCATTCCCCCTTGTACTACCACCATCTGCAATAGCTGTGCCAGACTGAGGTACTTACATGACTTCACGATACACTCTGTTTCACCCAACTTCTCTATTCCATGCTAAGTATGGAAGCAACATTTAGCGACGTAGAAACTCGAAACAAAGAAAAACCACGGGAAAACTTGTGGTCAGCATGAAGATGAGATCTACAGGCCACAGTGCGGGCTTGTACCTGCTCCACCGGGCACTTCCTTCGGGGTTGCGCAGGCTGTGGCAAAGCACCAGAGCGAGATCGAGTGTTCTAGCGCTGCTGCGCTGACCCTGCTAGCACACCCTCCTCTCCAGAAGCAAACCTGCTGCACAAGGATGGATGCAAAGTGTATGTTTGGGTTTTGGGATTTTTTTTTTTATTTGTTTGTTGGTTGGATTTCTACAGCAGCATCTTCTGCTATGGGCCACCCGTACCCCCTTCCTTCTCTCCGGGACACAGCGCCGGCCGGGGAGGCGCTGACAGCTCCGGGCGGCTGCGCCCGAGATGCCCCGGTGCGCTGCCCTCCGCTCCGCCGCCGCCACCTCGGACCGACCCGACGGCGAGGGGCAAAGCGCTCTGCAACTGGGACCGGGCAGACAAAGAGCCGCCCCGGGGCGCAGAGCAGTCTCGGGTCTGAGAAAGTTCCGAGGGGACTCCGCTCTCGCCAGCATGAACTTCTGGGAGGGCACGCCCCCACGCTCGGCTCTCGGGGCGCCGCCGGCCAGTCCCGCTCCAGTGTCAGACCCCACCGCCCCGCTAGGGAAGCCCCGGCCTCCCGCCGCTCCAGCCCCCGGCTGCCCCCGGCCGCATCCCCGGCGCGGCCCCGGCACAGCCACCACGGGGGGTGAGGAAGAGCTGCAACAAGTCCCCGCCGCCGGCTGCCCTTACCCAGATAGTGCCGCAGGTCCAGCAGAAAGTGCGGGGGGCCTCCGTTGAGCTGGTAGAAGAGGGAGCCCAAACAGAAGAGCAGCAGGGCGGCCATGCAGAAGCCGTAGTCGCGCAGCGAGAGGAAGGGCAGCAGCGAGAGGGGCCGCCGCCTCTTCAAGCCCCCGCCCTGACCCGGGCCCCCTCCCGTCGCCGCCGCCGCCGCGGGGGGCCGGGGCACCGGGCAGTCCCCGCCGCCGTGCTGCTGCTTCTTCTTCATCCTCTCCTTCGCCCCCTCCGGCTCACGCAGCCCGCCGGGGGAAGCGCATCCTCCATCCGCCTGCCCGGCTCCGGCTGCCCGCGGCGGGGAAAGTTCCCGGCAGCTCAGGGGACCCGTCCCGTCCCCATCGCCGGCTCCGCGGCAGGCGAGAGTCCCCGGCGCTGCGGCGGCTGCTGCTGCTGGTGCGGAGCGCCGCTAAGGGGAGGGGAAGGAGGTGGTCACCATCCCGCTCCCTGGGGCTCTTCTCCTCCTCCGCCGCCGCTCTCGCTCCCTCTCTCCGCTCGGCCTCTCGCCCCGGTGTCAAGTTACAGCCAGCACTCCGCCGCCGGCCGCCTCCAACTCGCGGCCGACTTGTGCGCGCCGCCCGGCCCCACCGCCTCCCGCCCGCCCCGGCCCCGCCGCCCGCCCACCGCGGCCCCGCCCCGGCCCCGGTCCCGCCATGCGCCCGTGGCCTCCGCGCGAGCGACCCCTGCGGGTGTCGCCGCCGCCCCGGCCCCACACACCTCCCTCGGCCCGCCGGGGTCTGACATCAGAGTGATGGAGACAAGAGTAACGCAGCGTTAAGATCCGCTGCCTTTACAGGAAGAGCGGGACCTCTCTTTTCCTTGTAGGTTTTTTGGGGTGATTGAAGCGGAGCTGTTGTCTACTGGGGACAAGGCTCAGACGAGTACAGAAATTACAAAAGATTGCTCATGCAGCCTTAATTTGACCCCCTTGCACATATGGCTTATGATACAGCCACTAATTACTCAATCATACTATTTTTTCTAGACAGGTTCTTCCAGCCCTGTGACTGGTGGGTGAATGGCATTCACTCAGCGCTGAGCTATTTAATAGCTTCATCCTCTTTCTACAACATATGTCCCTGGTATGTCCTGATGGCTTATTTGGAGCTGTTCTTGTTCTTGGGCATTGTCTGAAGTAGAAATACATTTCATTCCCCCATGCAGCTGCGTTGCCAGCGCAGCAGTGGAGGGAGAAGATCTTGGGGTGGTAATGCTAGTTCACTGTTTTGTTTAGGGACCTGGCTGGAAGCAGGGGGGCTTTCTCAAGAACTTGCTCATGGGGTCACACGAGACTCTTCATTTCTAAGCAACAGCAACATCCACTGTGTTTTGGGAGAAAAGTAGGAAATCATGACCCAAGTGCAACCCAGGTCAGAAATTAAAAAACAATCAGGCTTTTCCTTTTTAGGTTTAAAAAATGTGCTCTGATCTAGGGGGCCTGACTCATAATCTTTGTACACTTGCAGCTGGAAATTTTGCTCAGGAGACTGCATTCAGATGTTTTTACCACTTGCCCTGAAAGGCTTGGGTAAATGCCTGGATCTTACCTACACTACTGGCTTCAGTTTTTTTATCAGCAACCAGCAGCAAAGGGCATCTGCTGAGATATGGAAATCAATCTTGCTGGTGTGGATAAGAGCACAAAGAAAGAATCTATCAATAAATAACCATTCCCGTAGTATTCCTTTTTAAAAAATACCCACCCACATTTGGCCTGAAAGAGCAGACCTTAGTTTGGAGAGGAATCTCCTGTTTTTAGTTACAGAGTTCTACAACATCAATCCACAGATACTTCACAATCGTACACAAAACCTGTAGCAAAGGCAAAGATAGTTATGACACTTCATTTCTGAAAAAGAGGAAAGTAACAGAGTACAAAAAATAAGTCCACTTTGGGCTAAATCTTTAGGACTACAGTTCATTTAAAACAGAAGTACCCAACACCTTTCACCAGATAAAGTCATAACTCTAACTGCACCGTTTAACTACCCTTTCTTAATTCTTCTAAATGTGGCTTTGAAACACTTAGGAAGTATTAGAGGCTTACTTAACGTGCACTGCTTCCATGGATGTTTTCATGTTTTATATTCTTTTGAATACTTCCATATCTACTGTCTAGTTTGGATGACAACACTGCAGATTTTGTTAATAGTGCTAATTGCTGTTGCAGATGAGAAATAGGTAAGCGCTTACACTGAATGTTTGAGAAAAATGGGTGCTTTGAGGAGAAGACTGATAACACCTGTGAGGTGAATCAATAAATCTTTATTCTTCTCGTTGCAAAGAATGTCTTTGATCTCTAGGAAGAGATTAAAAAAAAAAAAGACAGAAAAAGAGACCAATCAATGGAGTAAAATTAAAGTGGGAAGACTGTACTGTTGAGAGTTTTTGCCATATTTCTAAGCACTAATGGATAAAAGAAATCTCTTGGGAGGAAGAATACAATTTTTTTTTTTAAACATATACTTAAATGTATAAATTAGGTGTAAAATTATTTACTTTCACATATATGGACTACCACACCTACGTGTGATGTGTTAGAATGCCTAGCTAAGGCAATGCACAGGAAAATAAATAGAATTTACTTTGTGCTATAGCTTGATAAAGTGCAACTGTTTTCCTATTTTTAATTCCCCTGTTACTCATCTGCTTTAACAAAAACAGTATGATTTCACACACATAGCATAAAGAAATTAAAACATATATACATCCTTAACTTCTTACATTCCCATTCACACAAATAAACCCAAAGAATCCAAAACACAAGCACCCCCTTAAAGCAATATTATTACATAAAAGCCAAATATTGACACTTCAGGATAAGCCAAAAGTAAGAGTTTTCAGACAAACTTGTTTTGGCTTGTAGAGGGTATGACTTACAATTTAGCCTTTAATTGTGTGATGATATTGTTTTGCTCACAGGACCACTGTCTTGTACAGTGCATGGGACAGACTGTTCACTGAATGTGCAGCCTTTCAGTTTATGTTTAATCTCTTTGTTCAGCATATATTCTCAGGCTTTGTTTAAAGCTATTTAAATCCTGCTTGTAATGTGGAATTATTAACATCATAGCAGGCTTTTCTACAGCCTTCACTGTTACAGTACCTTGAACATATGATAAATGCTTATAAATTACGTTCATGAGATGCAGCAAAGATCACCATTTTACTTATTTGGAAATGAGACACAGAGAGATTAAGGTTAAATACGTCAATTAATTTTCGTTGCCAGCCTTGAGATGACTGGGGTTCGCCTTGGTGAAATAGTTATCATGATGCAGTACTTTGTATGTTTGAAGCATAGCTCCCTTTGACTTCAGATGCAGCTGTGAATGCTAACTACTTCCACAAATCAGACCCCAGGCTCTCAAACCAAACACCAAGCATAAAAAGAGCACTCGGTGGCCACCTGTAGTTCAAGTAATCTGCCTGACATCATGTAGGAGTGCTCTGGTGCTAGCAGACGCAGAATCAATCATTTTCAGAGTGGTATTCACTGCAGCAGTCCTCATCCTCTGCTTGCCTTGACCTTGTCCCACTTTTTTGCCTCCTGTCCTAGAGCTCCAGGATCCTTGTCCAAATCTGTTTTCTTCCATGACCTCATCCAGAGGAGGTCCAGCTCTTGCTCAGATTGAATCCCCCTCGTGGCTGCAATGGTTCCAGCGAGAAGGACATTGTGAGCATAGAGGCACTGTCCCCGGGGCTGGAAGAGGATGCTCCTCTGTATAGAGGAGAGAGCATAGCTGCCAAAAATTTCTAAGTGAGTCCACATTGGTACCACACTAGATATTCCTGCACTGAATCATAATTCCAAATGCATGGATTCAGAAACAAGTTCAAGAAGCGAGATAAAGAGCGCAAGGAGGTGGTGTGTTGGCAGTTCTTGGCAGAGAGGCTCATTTGGCCAGATCAGCATGGGTTACCCACCAGCTCAGCCAGCCTGAATGTAATGTCTTACCAGCTGGGCTGTGCACTCAGAATTCTGAGCCTAAGTCACTAGTATCTTGTTTGGGAATGTCTGCACCAGACTGCTGGAGTGCTGCAGCTCTCATTTACTGAGCACATGTAATCCGAGGTTGTAGAGAAATCTCTAGTCTTCCAAAGAAATAGCAAAACCCTCACTCCTAAAATACAAAGACTAGTGCTCCAAGGAACAGATGCACTATGATTTCCTATTTTTGCAGTGGTAGGATTTTGTTTCTAACATAGACAATACATATTTCTCCTATTGTTAGAAACATCTGAACATTGTTTTTTCCAATTTTCTAAGTAAATTCACTAAATACATTCTTATTAAAGCAAATTTCTCAGCTGTAATATTTCAGAATTGACAGTTCACAAAGGTAAAAGTAACTAGAAAGGGATAAGATACAGACTGGGCCCTAGTTTCCACAAGACAGAAAGGATAGAGGAAATTGAGATGCAAAGCCTCACTGAGTGAGATTCTCTAGTATAACAGAATGACATAATGTAATGTCATCTGAGAAGCATCCATGAAAGATCACAGCTTTCAATTCCTCCAGCACTCTCTGCAAATCAGAAAGGGTTCAGAGTATAACAGGGTGATTGATGACAACTATGCAGGCTTTATTTTGCTTTATTCAACAACAGTTGATAATTTGAAGAAGATGAAATAAGAGTGCACCATACTCTTTCATTTCATACATATAGAACCTTTACAAGTTTCTTCTACCTTGACTGAACTGGAATTGCATGGTATTCATGACTGAACTGCGCTTGCTGGTGGTATTCATTTCTGTCCTTTGTGGACCATTCAGGAATATATGCTGTAGGGGTTGGCCCTGGCCAGACACCAGGTACCCACTAAAGCTGCTCTCTCACTCTCCCTCTGCAACTGGACAGAGGAGAGAGAAAAAGAAACAGCTAAGGATTCATGAGTAGAGATAAGAGGTGGGAAAGGTCAGTGACTGATTACCTTCACAGGCAAAACAAGACTCAAAGTGAGGATAATACTTATATTTATTACTGACAGGATGAGAGCCAAAGAGTGAGAAAAAAAATAGCCTTAAAAACATCTTCCCCCCACCTCTCCTTCCTTCCATGTTCTCTGTCCTCCCCCCCAGTGATACAGGGGGACGGGGAATGGGGGTTGCTATCAGTTGTTGTTTCTACCACTGCTCAGGGAGAGGAGTCCTTCCCCTGCTCCCGTTGGGTCCCTCCCATGGGAGACAGTCCTTGATGAACCTCTCCAATGTGAGTCCATCCCTCAGGCAGCAGCTCTTCCCAAACTGCTGTCCTCTGGGTCACTCCAGCATGGGGTGCAGTCTTTCATGAATGAGCTGTACGGATGTGGGTCCCAGACAAGGGCCACAAGTCCTCCCTGGGAAAAACCTGCTCCAGCATGGGCTTCCCTCTCCGTGGGCTGCAGGTCTCCAGCAGGACCCCACTCCATCCTGGGCTTCCCATGGGGTCACAGCTTCTTTCATTTTTCCACCTTCTCCAGCATGGGCTCCTCCATGGGCTGCAGGTGGGTCTCTGCACCCCGATGGTCCTTCATGGGCTACAGGGGCACAACTGCTCCACCATGGTCTGCACCACAGGCTGCAGGGGCCTCAGCTCTGGTGTCTGGAGCACCTCCTGCCCCTCCTTCTGCACTGATCGTGGTGTCTCCATTGTTATTCCCATGTTCTCACTCCACTCTTCCCTGGCTGGAATTTCTTCTGCTCAATAATCTCCTTTTCTTAAATATGTTATCACAGAGGCATTACTAATACTCCTAATTGGCTCGGCCTTGGCCAGCGGCAGGGCGGCTATCCTGGAGCCGGCTGGCATTGGCTCCATGGAACAGGGGAAGCTTCTAGCAGCTTCTAACAGAAGTCATCTCTTTAGCCCCCCCACTACCAAAACTCAGCCACAAAAAACCACTACATATGCCCAGGAAAAATATGACAGTAAATATCTGATTACAGGAAAATGAGCTTGTGTGACAGATGGATACAACCTAGTGACGCTCTGATGGAGCAGGTTCCATTCAGAAGAGGTATTTATTATTTGTAATTGAAATGGTACTAGGAATTATCTGAGCACTTTCTGATTATATCACTTGGAGTGTGATGGATTTATCAAAAGGAATTCATATTGACCTCCTGGCGTGGTTGGCTATCTCCAGCAAAGTGCTACTCACAGGGCTATCCTAAGTCCTTATACCATTTTTTAAATTTGTTTGGTTAATTTTCCCAGAAAATGGGTAATAAGAGAATTCAGCCAGGTTGCTTTCCTGTTTAATTAGCATGCATATCATTCAGAAGATGCAGTTGAACTAGTTATAAAAGAGGATGTTTTATAATGTATAGTCTTGATGATCAATCTTTTCCTCTCAGAAATATCTACTCAGAACCCCCCAAATGTGTTCCCTTTGGCTTTGTGTCTTCTTTGTATTGATTTTCCAACAGCAGTCTAATTCCTGCGTTTGTCTGCAGAAACTACTAATAGTGAGGCAGAAGTTTCAATGTATAAACGGGAGTTTTCACACAACAGGCCCATTAAAAGTTACATTTGTTTAGACAGTTAACAGAGTAACACCATATGATGAGCTGGGCAGATTTAGACACATAAAGATGGAGAGAGTCACATGGGGAAAATAGGGTACTGGTGCTAACAAGGCATTAGTTAAACCAAATAGTTAGGCACTAATTAAAGTAGTTAGAAACTTATGTCTAAATCCAGAAAATGCAAAATGTGTTAGAAACACACAGCTACCTCAAAAATAGTTGGTGCATACATGCAACCCCATGCAGTGCTACACCACTGCAATAACAAAGAGCAGCAGTGCCAGGTTAGTGTGGTGCCCTCAGTGGGATTAGCCAGTGGCAGACAGCCATCCTGGTACTGATTTACCTCAGCCAACCTGAGAGACATTTTACAGCTCCCTGTAGTGCACCACATTCTGTAGCACAGAAAAAGGCTTCAGGGAGAAGCAAGCTAACATACCAAGAGGTGTGTTGGTGTTGGAGCTGGGAACATTATGGGATGAAGCAGCCACCTTGTCTAGTCTATAAGGAACCTCAATCCACATCTCTAAAACTACCCCTAAAATTAATATTCTAACTCGTAATGTTATAGTAAGAGTAGCACCACCACTGCTGAGTTATAAAAGAAGGTAGACCTAAAAACAAGGTCTCTCTTTCTCACAGGTGAGGGCTCCAACCAGTGTGAGAGAACTCTCCAATTTATTTGGTTTTAGAGGTAGGGGCAGGGCGTGAAGGGAGAAAGAAAGTGAAAATCAAAGTGAAATTAAAAAAATAAGTGGGAAGCAAGTTCTTATGAGAGACTGGAAAAGAGTGGTGGACCAAAGGCGAAAAGAGAGATTCTACACCCAGTGTAGTGTGTAAGGTGGAGGGATGATTTGTACTTACAGGGCAGAAGAAGGAAATCCCTTCCTAGTGAAGTGGGAAAACAGCAGCTGATGTGGTGCCTTTAGTGCTTAGTAGTCTCAGACTTCAGGTAAGATTTTCAAAGGCAGCTGTCTTAACAACAGGAGGTAAATCCTTCAGTAAATTTGGCCCTATGGTTTTTCAGCCTGTCTCAGATCTTATATATGAAAAAATTAAGCTGAAAGTTATTTTACTGAATGATTCATAGACAGATTACATGTAATCAAAGTATTTCAGAAAAACTGTGTGTTCACATATCAAAAAGCTATCAAATGTCAAGCTCTATAGCATGGAACCCTTGCTTGGGAAAGTGGTAGTAACCAAAAATAAAGTTATGCATTGGCTGCTTTTGTATCATCTGCCACAGGGATGTCATTACATTTATGTCAAATTCGGGAAAAAAACAATGTACAAAAAACGGATGACCCACAAGATAAAGTTTACTGTAAATCTGTAAATCACATTACTTCATCTTCTAAACCCCTACATAAGTAGTGGTTGTACAGTGCATGTGTTGCATTAAACTGCCTTTGCTCCTCCTTAAGCTACCAATGTCCCGCTGCTTCCACCCCCAAAACAGAAGTACACAGTATTTCAATTGATACAAGCTTTCCTTCTGAGCGACAGCCCACAGGACGTCCCTCAGAGTTGTTTGCCTTTGCTGCACAGGTGACTTGGTCTTTTAGGCACTCAGTTTTATCAGCAAGCTTTTAACTGCAGCGTGGTGATACATCACTGAGAAATGAAATGGAAGGTCAAAATTTAAAAACGCCGAGCCCACAGAGTAATATACAAATTGCTAGAACAATATCTGATAATTCTCCCCTCACATGAAGGACTGGTAAAGAGTGGCATACCAAAGGTGAAAACACTGTCCTGTGTACCACTGTGGACATGCACATATATGATGCACCTATAGGTGCAAAATGCTGACTGAGACTAGTTCAGGCAGCTTATTACAACAGCTCAATGAGTGCTTTTTCTAACTTAGTTTTGACTCAATTCCCAGACAGTTACATATAGAATCTTGTGTTCTTATTCCTTCCTTAACACATGCACATGTAAACCTGAACATTTTTAAGTTGTATGTAAAATTTCATTTCGATTCTATACAATAAGATTAGGAGTTTTATTCAGTATCAGCTTGCAAAATAACTGTGGGAAATATGGAACCTTTTAAATGTTTAATTGAGTAAGAATAGCTTTCATTTAAGTAGTTCATTCTTGATACTCTTGCAGTATCATGTTGTTGTTAAAATGTGAAATATGTAAAGCAGCAAGAAAATCTACATATCATAAAGTATTTCCCTCCACTTTTAAGTTAGATTCTTTGCTAACAGAATTTCTGGAATACAGTATGCATTTCTTTTAAAACTGTACAAAATACATCTGGAAGATAATGCTTATGAAAATGCCTGTTGAAAAAGTATACTATATAAATCAATTATTTAGGACCTCTAAAGTAGAGAAACAAAATCTATAAAATGAATATAAAAAGATTCAATGCAATCAACATAGTCATGAATGTTTACACAAAATTAGCAACCAAGCATTTGCAAAAGGAGAAAGAATGTAATTCATTTATAATGAATCAAGGGAAATAAATCAAAGTCTCCTTGCTTAATTTATTGAGTTTTACTCAACATCAAGGCTTCCTCTGAACCAATTTTTCTGCAGTCTTTGTCCAGAGCCACATGACTGGAGTAAAACTATGAATTGCTTTAAGCACTCCCAGATGCTGAGGTTGTCAGTCTTAGATTGTACTACTTCCAATTCTTGTGGAAAAAGAAAGAATATATCTTCATTACACTGGGCCTTCAGCTGAGTAATCTCCTGACTGAGAGACTTGGGTTAAAAACAGCAGAGCAACAAATATAATCAACTGGTCTGATTTCTGGTGCTTAACGAAATAAAAAAAATTACTCTATTGTTGCTTCTGGTATTATTTTGCTGCCACTATATTTTACTTCCCCGCCTCTTGCTGCAGTGACCTTAGCTGTTTCAGTGGGATTCCACATGTGCTGCTGATTGAGCTAAACCAGAATTTAACATCACACCTTGTAAAAGCGGCTGCTATTACCTTTATTGGAAGCTCTTTCAAAAGGTGTCACCTTTTTTTTCCTTTCTTTTTATCTCCAATTAACACAAGCAAGCTCAACCATATGTCATTTGCATTTACAAGAACAGTACACAATGTCTTTTGAAGATCTATTTAATCTGTTTTTGCTTTTTCATGTTCAAGCAACATAAAGCAAAAAGACCATGTTTGTAACTTTATGAAAATTGTTAATTTACCGTAAAACAAAGGTCATATTACCTTCTCATCAGCCTTGCCATTTTTATTTCATGGCATTTATCCATGGTCATCAGACTGTTTCAAGGACTGTGTGTGACAGTCCCTGCTTATATCCTAAAATGAGTTACAGACCTCTTACAATTTTAGTCTTATGTTGGCCAAAGGATGGGAGATCACAGATGGGCGTCTGGGTAGGAAAGCTCACCCTGAATTGCATAATGGAAACCCCTAAATACATACAGAGATCATGTGGTGTGTAAATCCCCCTTTCCTTCAGGACAGATAACTAGAAAAGGGTGGCAGGACAAGGCTACTACTCCAAAATCTGCACATTGCACCAGGTCCACTCTTCTGGACTTTAGCCTGTGTTCCTTGTGCCAAAAACAATGTGATGGGGAATTATTCTTGGTGTGATCATCTGTGTCTGATCCCAGGTCAGGAAAAAACTACATCACTGTTCTACATATGTATGAAATGCAAGTGCTGTGGAAGAAATTATGATACAGGGTCAAAAGTGTGATTCTCCCATCGAATTCAAAGATTTGATTGGCTTGTTTGTCTCTGCAAGAGTAGAATTTCTCCTCAAAATGATATTTTAATAATTACTTTAATTGTTATTAGCTTAAGAGTTCTGTCATAAGCATCAATATAGTTATGGATCATAGGAATTAGAGGATAAACTACACCTTTCATCCTCATTCAAGCTCCCCTTCCAAATGACAGCCTTGTACCTCTAACTGTTCTCAGGATGAAGAGCTAAAATTTTCCCAGTCTTTGTTACTGCAAATATTGCTAACAAAAGTAACCAAAATGTCTGTATCTTCTATAATGTAAATGTAGTATGTTTGTTTAAGCCAGGGGAAGTAGATGCAAAACTGAACACGGATGTCTTGAGATTTCTTATCTTGTTATCCAGAAGCATAAATATTAGGTGGAAATAAATCATGAATAGACCAAGCCCTCAGACAAAACCATAGAAGAATGTTTGTTGTAGGGATGAGATACTATTTTAGAAACATAGGGCAGTCAAAAGCTGGGTTGGTTTTGGTTTGTTTTGGTTCTTGAATTCCCAATGCTTTAAATGTAAACTTCAGAAATGTGGAAATGGCTTCATTTTTAGCCTTTGGACTTCCCTCAGACATGATCCTCACAAGGACAAGTGACTATATATTGTATATGTATACAATGGACTAACTGTTAGACAAATGGGGGGGCTGCAGGGGGTTTCTGTGGCCCCTTCATTAAACTAATGATTAACATTCATCTCTTATTACAGAGGATACATTCTCTTCTATATCCATTTTATAACTCAATGTATTTTCTCTTTTTGCAGAGGCTTTTCAATTGTGTTCTCTGAATTCTTAAGGGAATATATAATGAAAAAAAAAGACTTTTAGTGCCTATCAATTACCAGTCAAATTTTCTAATACTAACAGGCAGCTGAAGTTCATGTAACTGCAACCCATCCTATATTATAGCTGAGACATTTCAACTTCTCCAGGCTTGTGGGCATGGAAATCTAAAACCATTTTCCATACTGTTTGCTGTTGGGGCAGAACCACAACTCACCTGAAGACAGTCCCACATATTTACTGTCTCAACCAGATGGATGCTCCCTCCACTGAGATGCCTCTACTTCTCATCCCCTGACTCTGCTTGAAAGGTCTTTTCCATTGAATAGATGAAATATAAATAAGTAACCAAAAGTAGGAGGGGGTGATGATAGTAATTTTACAGGAACTTCATGGTTGGGAAAATTCTGACCTGCAAAAAAATCAATATAATTTCAGAAGATTTGGGATAACATTACTTAACGGTAGAAGTTTTTAAATGGGGAACAGTGAAGGCACATGAGTACCCCACGTGCTGTTTTTCTACATAGCTCAAGACTTTTGTAAATTAAAACAGGGCTGGAAGATCCCAAAGAAGTTTGGCAGGGTGACTGTGAAACATTTTATAACATTTACATCATTGTCTTATGTTTTTCAAGGGAAATTACTCATAGCGTGATTTCTACAGTGAGTAGAAATCTACTCCTGCAGTGCTGCACACTAAGTCAGAGATTGTCTGATGGTAGCAAGGTGATAATTCTCTAAGTTGGTCCAGTGTCTCCAATTTTAAACTCTAACTGGCCTTTACTGAGTGAATATGAAAACATGTTAATGCTTTGGGGATGTTTGTGGTGAGAAGTTAAGATGAGACACTGAACATACCATGTACAAATCAGCTCTTTGCTTCAGAGAGGCTGACAGATGTTTGCACTCTCATAGTCTCCATCTTAAAACAAATAGTCACATACCCACTTTGCAGTGCATTCAACTAGAAGGAAATTTTAAAGAAGTTGCTTCAGGGACTGCACTGCTCCAAAGAAAAGTTTTTGAGAAAGTAAAGATTCAAAAAATATCAGAAGTCTTGAAGTGTGCAGAACATAACCATAACAACAGCAAAACAGGACAAGCTGTATTCTTGCCAGCAAATACAGTGCAAATTGAATGAAAACAAAATGTAAGTAGGAGATGCTAAACAGGAGAACAATGCCAAAAAAAGTTAGAGTAGGAAGATTTCCAAATTCAGAGCCCCAAAAATTTTCCATTGCCACTTTTTTCCAACGGTCTACATTTTGGTAAATATGAAATACACATAATGTCACTTTATCTTTTAAAGAAGACACTGACTATCAAATACTGCCACTGTAGAGTTCAGTTTAGAGCTGTCACCACTGGGTGATGCAACATGTTCCTTTCACACTTAAAAATAGTAATACTAGACATCAGGAAGAAGTGACTGGATCTTATATTGAAAGCAAGTGGTACATTAAGAGGTAAGGGAAAGCCTGCAGGAATTCTGCTATGGTTTATATTATGCCATAGAAAGTGGGAAGAAACTGCTGTCATTGAAAGTGTCAATTCCTGTTGGGATTTGGCTGGCTGGAAATCGAAGAATGCAAATAACTGAGAATATGAGAGTATTTTAAGAAATTGCAACTGTATCCTGTTCAGAACATGTGCAATTTTTGCAAAAACCAGACACAGACAATCTGACACTGTCCCCAAACACAAGTTCTCTGGCTGGCAGGGTGGTAAATGTGCTGCAAAGGCAGCTGTAGAGTATGTTCTGATTAAAAAAATGCCCCATATGGAGATCACCTTGCTGTAACTTAGTGCTCCTTTTTCTAATTTTCAGTTTAAATCACTCTTTAAAATAATTTGAAATTTGTATTTGTTATTATATGGAATTTCCAAGCATGCAATTATTATATTCTGCTAATAGAATGGTAGAATATGTATCAGTCCCTCCTGCTGACATTTTAATCACTAGTACTTACTGCTGAAAAACTTCTCACAGGCAGAACTGATTTGTAAAATCAAATCTTACATCCTTTATAGGGTTTCACATCTTACATAAGTAACTAATTTACTATACATCATAGGTCATTGATTTCGCCATGGAAAAAAACAAATTAGGCTGAAATTTTCATCTATTGTTTTTTTCCAATGGATCATTCTGGCCAGTATAAATGTTCCTCTTTTTTTTAATCCACTGTCTTTTCCACGAGAGAAATTTTATTACCAAGATAAATGTATTATGGTCTTGCAGTTTGGTTATCAATATGCTTTTCTTTTTAGAAGTGCAATTGTTTCTGAATGTGGTTGAAGTATTTAGCCCCCAAAACCTATGTGAGAAAAGGATGCTCTACATCCTCTCATTTGAGCCTTTTCATAAAAATCAATATTCTCTTTCTATAGGAATTATGACTAACTTACTGAATAATTTACTTTGCATAACAAATTTTTCTTACTTCTATTATTCTTAATAGAAACAAAAAGAGAAGGGAAAATAAAATAGTGTTTTATGTCATCTATTTGTTGTGTCATATTAATGCAGCTGAATGATTGGATGGATTTTTCTAACTGAAGTTGCAGGGTTAGTGTTTTGGAAGCAAAGCAGTTTTATACATGTAGGACATACAAATATTATGCACTGCTTTTTAATTCCCTTTACATTACAAAATGGTAGCTTGTTTATCATCTTTTAGTATATCTGTTCTCCCATTAATATAATGCATATTTAGTTGAATATAATCTGGCTGATTAAAGAAATAACAGTTTATGGGATTACAATTCCTCTGATGTTTTGATGTTACAGATATACCTATCATGACAGTGGTTTCTGAACATAGGAAGAATGAATAAATTAATAGGTGATAAGCAAAACTTGTCTTGTACAGTAGGGATGCACATTAAACTGTAATACTCAGCTTTGACATAGGGCCTTTCCTGTGAGGGTTAGAAGTGATTTAGAAACACTAAATATTTCTTTTAAAGTTTAAAAAACCTAGGTTCTTGCTTACAGAGCAGATAGGCTGCTGTTGTCAAGATTTCAGGTGCCCATTTCCTTAATCTGATGCTGGGTGTAAAACTTCTTCCTCAGTGACCAGCCAGGTTCTGTGGACACTGCTGACTGTGCCTGAAGCCAGGTGCTGTCCAGCTTTCACAACTGGCTTTCATTCTTTCCCCTCTTTCCTACTCACTCCTCTGGAGGAGCCTTACTTTCCTGCCCAGCTTCCTGTGGATGCTGTCATTGTTTCCTGCCTCCACTCCTCCTTTCTGGACAGTGTGAACTATGAACACAAATGCAATTATTGATGGCTTGTTGTCTTGCAGATTCACTAGATCAGTTTTCTGTCCAAGCTAATGTTGCAGCCTGTCTCCCTTGCGCTTCACCGATCTTTAGCTGTTAATGTAGAAGAAAAATGACTCAATTGTCCTCTTCACGCATTTAGCCATCCTGCCAGTCTCTCTACCCTGACATCTGGTTATTAGCTCTGAACTGCATGTCTTCCACATTCTACAAACTAGGGTATTTCTAAACATTACCAATTCACTGTAACCTCTTCTGCCTAGCCATTCATTCAGCTTAATCAGTTCCTGGCACTTTGTATCTCAGTTTTGGTAATTTTTGTTTGTCTTTCATCTCAGTTTAAGCAGAACATGGGAGGAGGCATTAACTGTTAAGTCCATTTTTGACCCTTTGGAAATGTAAGCCAATGGGAGAAAAGAAAAAGAACTTTTGGAACTAAGACCAGAACTTAATTCTGTTGAAATCAAATACTAATTTTCAGACTTTTATTTTTAGTCACAGGGCAAGCAGGACTCTGCCCTACAAGACTTTGTGTGGGCCAGGGCCCTGTGTGAAGAGCCAGGGTCCTATCACCACTCAGCAGTCCTAATGAAATGCTCAGTTGGAGTACAGTTTACTCACCTCATGGTCCAATTACTGGTTTTAACCCTGGTCAGAGCTCTTGTACATAATGCTGTTGATCTTTCCTGGTCACAGCTTCCGAGCATAGCACTTGGGACATAGATGCCTTTTCTGGGGCCAAGTACTGAGTTGGTACTCTAATTTAAAGTGTCCATTTGCCTTCTTTGCACAGTTTATGATCCTAATGAAGCCTCAAATTTAAAACCCCAGAGAGTATAACAGTATGAGGAGGTGACTGAATCTATTTTAATAACTTGAACAGCAAAAGGCATAAGTGAAAAACACAAATGATAATAAAAGTAACAGGAGTGTTTATCTGTGCACTTGCTAAGGAACAGACATTTCAAGGGACAGAGGCAAGGTGTGGATATGATATGAACTAAGATAGATAGAGAGGACATTTAAAAGCTTTGATCTTAACCTAAGATGATCTGAAATGAGAAGGAATCGTAGAATCAAAGAGAACAATCAAGGACACTGAAATTAGGAAGGGAACAGTATGGCTGTACGTGCTGAATGATGAACTGGAAGTCGACAGTGGTAAACAGAAGGTCTTCCAAGTGTGAAGGACTGAGTCAGCTGAACCAGACAGCCTGTAATAAGCATAGAAGGATCAGAAAGAGAAAAGAGTGCAGACTGGAGGCACATAAGTAGATTGGATAAGCTGCAGTTCTCTGTACTGTGCGTTTCCACAGTATTTCCTACACTTAGGGTGTATTCAAGTTTTGCCAGGGAGCACTACACTTCCCAGCTCCATAATTATGAACGAGCAAAGTCTAATGGGATTGCAGCAAGGCTCATGCCTGAGTATGTTCAGGTATCAAGAACCAAATGAATTCCAAAAGACAAGTGTACACATGTTGTTGAATAGATAATCATCTTATAACTTTAAAAACTTCTTTTCTATAGACTTTAACATGAAAAGCCAAGAGGCTTTAATTACAGCATTAGGACAAGTGTTCATCACTTTGAATAAACTTGAAGGTGGTGTAGACTGACTCCAGGAACAATCCCAACCAATTATGGAATCTGAAGGATATAACAGAAAAGGGTTCTGCTGTAGCTGTGGCTTCTGCATTACCTTCAGTGACAAAAAACCCCTATATGGAATGGGTACAACTACATGTCATTAACTCTTGGCCTCTGCAGCCAAGATCATATACATAAAAATCACTTTCCAAAAAGGAGTGTGTGTTTTTGGTCACGTTGAACACCTCTCTTTCCAAGTTACTGTGGTGAGGATGGAGCGTCAAGGGATTTTTCCTTTCTCCTCAAATGTAAAACAATTTTCTATGACTATGCAGAGGATGGGAAGACATGGAAATTATGCATCCAGACAAAAATGATCAGAAGCCTGAGGATCCCTACGTTATTTGCAACCCCAGGGGAGAACAGCATTAGAAAACAAAAGAGGGTTTGGGTTTTTTTACAATATGTAGAAGCTAATGAATGATTTTTTCTTTGTTCCTTTTTTAAGAGTAGAACAATGGAAGTAGATCCAGCAGGAATCTTAGTAGGTCATTTAGCACATCCACCTCTCACAAAGTAGAACTGCCTACGTTGGCTATGCCTAGACTCCTCAACAGGTGTTTCTACTTAAAAATCTGAAGAGTTATTCTTAAAACCTCTGATAACAAAGAGTGTACCACCTCACCACACACACAATTCCAGTCCTTTGCTATTCTGACTAGTGTTGTCTCATCTACATCTCACTTGATGCAGTTTGAAGTCATTACTTTTTGTCCTATCTGCAGAGGTGACAGAAAAGGGATTTAATCTTCTTCTTGTTTGTTTGTTTTTGTTTTTCTGGTGGCCTGTAGTGTTTCTGGGGATTGCTAATACCATATTTCTAAGTAATCTTTTCTCTGTGCTAAACAAACCAAATTTCTGTGACTTTTTTCGCTCGTTACATGTTTCCTCCAGCTCTGCTCCCTGCTGTTGTTTTCTATGATTCTTTAGTTATTTAAGATCCTTTTTTATAGGAATCCTGCCTATATGGTTAATGATCTCTTACCAAGGCAGGCAGTTTTACCTTTCACCATTCAAGTCTGCTCTCTGGGACTCAAACTTCTAATTTTCGCAGGCAATGGGTATGGTAAAGTGATGAAGCAGGAGTCCTAATTAAGAGAATTATCTTTGAAAGTTGGACACCAGCCAATAATCTTCCAGCTAGCACTTTCTCTGAAATGTAGCAAAAGAAATCTAAATTATTTTCTTGTACAGATACAGGGATATTAATCATGGTTCTGACTTCTTAGGGAACCTTTCTTTTTCCCTACAACAAGTGATAAACACTGCAAAACTTTAATGTAACCTGTTCTTTAACTAATATGTTCTTTTCTAAGATGGTTGGTTATTTAATTAGAAAACGGGGAAGAAGGGGGAAATATTACTTTCTGCAATATATGAAAGATTTAGGAGCCTAATTATCTATGAAAGGTTATTAGATTAGTTTTTTTAAATCTGCTTTTGAAGATATGGCCCAGACCTGAATGACAATGTGAAAACTGAAATAAAATGTTTATTTTTAATGTATGTGTACATTATTTTAATGTAGGTTTACATATTTTAATGCATGTTTACCCATTAACCCTTCCTCCTGCTCCAGCCTTAATTTTTGTTTTTATTCATTGATTTTTTATTTGAAACAGCTATTCATCAGATTTGTTTTATTCCTCTTGACCATTAAAAATGCCATAGTAAAAATACATGTTTTTAAAAAATTGCAAATCATTCATTGTTTCTCTTTTCCCAAGCCAATAGTATCCTACGGCTCAAATAAACAACCCTTGCATAAGCTGAGAAGAAAAATTCCTCCTGCAGTTTGTTTTCCCTCATTGCAGTCTTCATCTGCAGCAGTAGAAATTGTAGCTCCTGGTCTCTACTGAGATTTATTGGACACACCCTGATGTTAAATTAAAAAAGAAAATGGCCATGCTGCAAGCACTAGCACTACAGCTCGCATAAAGTCTATTCCTCAGCTGCTAGTGAGTTCCCTGTTGTGGGCTACACCTAACAACCTTCCCCAGGAGGTGAGTGGGTGCAGTTCTGAAAATATTTCACATCATGCATTTGCTTCCAAAGGGCAGTGTGGTCACAGCTGCCTCAAATTTGCTATCCTCTACCTTGCACAATTTTCTGACATTTTTCTAGCAGGTTTTGTACTACAAAATGTTCCCCACGTAACATGTGACAATACCCTCAGTTTCACACTGTGAACTCATCAATATTGAGGGCTTTAATGCAGCCCAGATTGCTTCAGATGCTCTGAAATGGCAAAAAAACCCAAATTCAAAACTCCCCCAAACCTACCTGTCACTTCCTAGAGCCTGAGTGCAGCAAACAAGACTCCGAGGACGTGCAGGACAGAACACTGCAGAACATTCTGCTCAGGGGGAAACCGGACACCAGGAAGACTGACAGGATGCATCGTGCACCACTTGGCCATGTATTGCTTCCTGCCACAGTTATTAAGCAGTACAGGCATACCCAATGAGGCTTGCTCAGAAGAAGCTCAGAAGAGTTGTTTATTTGTAAATACAATTCTACACATATAATCCTCTCAGTACTTCTAAGAGAAAAGTGTGTCACAGGATGCACAGTTTGTGGGTGTAGTTTGCATTGTAATAAATATCCATTTTCTTGCCACAAAACTGGAGTGACAATAACTTCCTTAGAGCTCTCAAGTGCCAGACAGACATGCAAAGAGATTTGGTTTCCACTGGTGATTCCTATCAGGCTGTTCAGTTCACGGGTGACATTCCCACCCTGACCTTTTTTAAAGGTGCTCCACTTTGCATAAAGACTTGAAGATCCCTGGGCCCAGAGGAGGGGACCAGCAGGCTCTGAAGGAGGGAGCTTTACAGAAAAGTGGCAGATTCAAGTTCAAACCGTTTGAGGCAAGAGGAAGACTCACCATTTTTCCCCTAGACATGAGAGGGACATGCTCACCTGCAAATCAAGTGTTAAGACCACTACATCCTTTTGTAATTTTAACAACAAATGACAAATTGTTTGACAGCAAATTTAAGGACAAGCAAACAGATTTTGATCTGGCAAAGCCTCTGCCAAGTGACTAATTTGTATCTATCTGTTGTTGTAGGAAATCGTACAGAATTGTGAATCACATCAAGAGTAAAAGGTGCAAAACGCATTCATTACTGCAGGGAAATAAACTGATCATTTGGGTGAATGGTCCCAAAGTTACACATTCTCTCTTTTTATGTATTGTAAAACACTTTCTCTTCTACCAGAAACACAGGTTTTTTCTTACAAAACAACAGCAGCTGTAATTAATACCTGAGAAGCCCAAGAAGGAGCATGCCTATGTAATGCTTATGCAAACACATCCTGCTACTTAATTCTGTTAAGATGTAAACAAAAGCCATACCCTTCAGGATATAAGAGTATAATAAACAACAATAAGTGTTTCAAAGAGATGGAAATAAACAGGCAAGAGGAGTTGAGAGATGATAGCTGGAGTTAGCTTGCTGCATGCTAAGTAAACAAATACCAACCTGACCAAGTATGACAGGGAGAAAGCAAGAATGTGGAAAAAGAAGGGCATGTTCAAATTCTTCTCAAATTTCTTGTGCTGCATTCACACAATGCTTTATGTCACTATTAAATTTGGTATCAAGCTGGTGCTCTGAAGTCTCATATCCCATTTAAAATAAAATTGTGTTCCTCAGTCAATGGCTGTGAAGAGATCCTTGAAGACATGAATCAAACAGAACTGATGTAGTCTTATGTTCAAGAGACCAAAGACAATCAAAAGAGTAATTTTCAATTGTTATGACCTGTTCATCTCTATACAATACTGACTCTGAAACCTGAAGATGACAGATAGAATGTTAACATTGTTAACTGTTTTACTGCTGATCATTTTAGCTGAAAGTTAGCTAATACAGAAAATATACATAAAGACAAGAATATGTTCCATTTAGAGCACTGAATCAGCCTGATTGTACAATCAAGCAGATTGCTCCCCCACAGCTAGGTTGGGCCTCTCATTCCCAAATTATGGTGGTATGAACAGAAGATAGGTAGTGGACTTTGTCCATAAGAACAGCAGCAAAACCCCACCAAACCAAAACCCACACCCAGAGTACTTCAGTCTTCACATCAATAGTCTAGGCAGAGTGCAAGCATAACATCTTGTTGTTATTGACCCAGAACTACATATGTGGAATTCTAGGTAAATCTTTGGGCTTTATGTGAAGAAAAAACACTGATAAAAAGAGGACCAGATGGGAGATTTAGGAGAGAATGCAAAAGGGAAAAGTTTCCACCTCGAATTTTAAACCAGCAGCCGCAGTTGGAGTGGTCAAAATCAGTACCTAAAGACCCAGTAATGCAGTCATAAGAGCTGTACTTAGACTTTTGCTTCTTAAGGTAGGAAAGCTTTAGCTAGCTAGAAATTTGTGGCCAGCAATCCTTTACTGCCAGAGGCTCCCAAAGCTTTATCCCTCAGCAGTGACAGAACCACAGGAGGTTTTCTTCAGAGGGCATCCAGAACCTCAAGGAGTTGGAGCCAGGACTTCTGAACTAGCTCCATTGTCCTCTCCAACTCAGAGATTTCAGTGCCAACATTTACATCTGTATTATTGTTTTAAAACTTTTAAGACATTCTGTCCTTCTGGAAATGTAAGAGTGATAAAAAAAAAAAAAAAGAAAAAGGCTGAGTAGAAATCAGAACTTTCAGTTATGCAAAGCTGGCAGTAATCACTCTCGAATGGCTGTGGAGGTCAGCAGCTCAGTTTTACTGTTTCACTCCTTTCAGCACTGAGCAGTGGGAAATGACATCTAGCGACTGAGGGGAATGCAGTATTTAACATGTTTTACTGATGCCTTCTGCCCCACTACTGCTCATATCTACAGTTCCTTGGCTGATGAGGCTTGACATCACCACTTTTAAAAAGGCTGGCAATTTCCACCTGCTGAAGAGAGTTTTTCACGGTGTGATTTTGACCATCTGGATACAGCATCCTTACATTCCTTATTTTTTTGAAATACCTCTTTTCATGAATTCCCAGGAAATGGGGTTTCACTCTTCTGCTTGATTCAAGCTGTAAAATCATCTGTTGTTTTCTTCGAACTGGTTAAGCTTTTTCCTTCAAAATCTTTTGGCTTTAGTATGGATCATTCATCACAGATTTTACTGTCTCTCCTCAATAATCTACAACCTGTCTTTGAAATAAGTTTTCAACACCTTTTCTGCAGGCTGCCTCCTTCTTCTATATAAGGTTTGATAAAATTGAGTGCAAAAGTGGTTTTTCTTTACCTAAGTTGTCACATACTTTCTGAACAGAATGTACAGCACTACTGCTTACAATGCCAAAAGTAACTATAAATTAGTTAAGCATTAGCACTTGAGCCTTAAAACCCCAATTTTATCACTAAAAACACAACAATGAACATTATTTCTATTGGCAATGGATGTTTTAGCACACTGTGAAATTCAGTGATGAAGAAACTGTAAAGACATACCAAAAACCAGTAAGGTATGAGTGAGAGGTAGACTTAAATAAGTTGCCTAGGTCACTAATAGAAAATTATCCAAACTTAAAGCGCCAAACTACATATAGGAATGTATTCATACAGTATTCATATAGTATATATGTATTCTATATTAGACTATGCCACCTCCTTTCTAATAAAAAAAATTTCTAGTTACAAAATGTGCTAGACTCCTGTATCACCTTTTAATTTACATGCCATTGGTATGTGTTCTTACCTCAGCTGGGAGTCTGTTTCTGTGCCCCTTTTTTCACATTCACTTAGGTAACGGGAAGTGGCCACCAGCTAATGTTCTATCATGTGGGAACCCTAAGGGAATTCTTGCAGCATTTACAGTGTAGAACTGGTAATCAAGAAAGGTAAAGTTGGACACTTGCAAACATCTATCTGAAAATATCATGGTTAGCATTTCAATCTCTACGTATGGACTCAAGTGCTCAGGGACACCATGTGGTAAAGGTCACGGATTAAATCTCTTGTTCAGTTTGCTATATTGTATGGTATCTTGCATATGTCACTAATCTGTGAAAATGGTTCCTCAAGCTCTATCATTTTCAGCACACAATTATAAGCATTAGAAAAAAGATGTATTAGATGTGCAAATCAAGTCATGTGCAGACATTTCAGAGTTGAGTTCTACCCTGTGAAATCTGGCCAACGGGTTTTGACAACACCGTTTAGTCTACGGGTATGTTGGTCTACATATTAAAAAATTCACAAATTCCCAGAGGGCTTGAGTCTGGTATCAAGATGAAAATCTGGTATGTTCATGACAGACAGTTCAGTAGTTCTAGAAGTGTCGCAGTCAACACCCTAAAGACCAAATTCCTACGGTTTTCCATATCTATGTCATGGATGGGGTCATTCCCTCCAACTGCCCCACTAACACAGTGCCACTCAGCTTTGGGGAGGGTCTAGGCAAGAGCCCTGGGCAAAAAAGTTACCAGCACAACCACAGACTTGGGAACGTGACACAGAGATAACCCAGCAGCTCAGGTCAGAACTCAGCCAGGAGCTGTTATGCTCACTGCAAAGCCAGAATAAAGCCAAAAAGCTGGCTCAGTGACCGGACACCTTTGCTGTGCTTTGCTCAGCTGTCCAGCTCTGGGAAGGCTCCTACTGTGGTGCGGAGCATGTTGTGACTCTCAGGAGCCTGTCTCAGGGTAGGATGCTGAGTAGGATGCTGCCACAGCAGGAGAGGCCTCCAAGGATGTTGCAGCAGCACAGCATAGAGCAACCTGAGCAGCTCTGCACCTCAGTCATGGAGCCAGGCTAAGTACCAGTGTGCTCACTTGAATGGCTCATCACCCCCAGTGTGCTCATCAGTGCCAGCCATCCTCCAAACAGACTTCTGTGTGCCTGCCTGCAAAAAATGCTTTCACTACTATTTGTGCTTTTGCATCACTCCAGTCATTGTTTGGGTAGGGTAGAGGCAGCTGTGTTCCAAAATCACTTAGACATAGCACATGTAACATAATGGTGGCACAATTATGGCATCCTACATACTTCTGTCAGGTTGTGGTGGAACGGGAGGGCCATGAAGCGCACTGGAAACAAACTAGGTGTTGAATAACACCTAGTTATTCAAATGGATACTCACTAGCTTCCAGACATTACCAGTCTACCCTCCCTGGTGTTAGGCCCTTTGTTTCTTATGTGTCCACTTAAAAAAAAAACAACAGAAAACACACCCATCCCCAAAGCCGTGCCAAGCATGAGTCCTGAGGTAAGATTCAACAAACTCCAAGCCATGATATGTTTCATATCTTAATACTAGAAGAATGTTGTATGCCTTCCATATTTTTATGAAAGCATTTTTTTCATGGTACAGAATATTAATAAAATCTTCTTTCATAGAAATAACTAAACAAAAGCTGCTGTGCATTGGCTTATTGTAGGTATGTCTGAAATCTTCAGTGAGTGATATAGAAGATTCACTATGTCTGTCTCTAAAAAGAGGTGCTTGAAATATCCTTAAGTCCACGAAACATGATGATAAGCAACAGATGAATGATCTTGTTGGTTTCCAGTGGAAGATTGTACTTTTTTTGAGGTAGGAAAGAAACCTTTGGTATTTCTGGATTTTTTTGACCAGATTGAATTCTGAAGATGTCTGTTAGAGTTGAAGGCGAAGGGAGAAGAGAGCATCGTTTTTACACAGTTCTTTACTCAAAATGCTCATATGGGAGAGAGATTTAAAAAAAAAGAAGACACCTGTTTTCATTCTATTTTTAAAGAATATCTTCTTAAAACATGTTAAGTATGTTCATAGCATTGAAGCTGTTGAGCACAATCTGAAGAAGGTTGGTGGGCAGGATTCTGTGCATGGTACTGTATGAAGGGGGTATCACTGGAGCAGCTGAAGTGCTGTGTAGCCAGGTAGCGGGAAGCACTAGCAAGGATTGTCTGTTGGTGGGGATAGCATCTGTGAGTGCTGGCAGAAGTCGAAACTGGATGCATCTCCACCCCTAGAAGCCAGTACCCATCTCCAGATAGTGTCCTGGCTCTACCAGACTGATCCTTTTATATCCTAGACTTACAAGCAGCATATTCTGGTCTTAATCAGACCTTGACAGATGTTTTTGTGACAAAGTAAATGTAGATGGCATTGGAGGAGTGAATGTACTGAAAACCTTTGGAGATACAATCAGTATTGCAGAAGGGAATAGGGTGAGTGTGTGGCGCTAATATTTCTCTGTAGCTACAGTTCTCCCCCTTTTCTTCCCCTTCTTATGCCCCAGTCTCTTGTTTCAGCAAATGTGGTGTTTAAGCATATCACTGAAGGGGCAATGCAAACAGCACGTTTTCTATGCTAGACCCAAAGTTGTCCACCAAAAACCAAGTTGTTGCAGGGCAAGAAGCGTGGGATGAAGGTTAGTTTCTCTAGTCCCTCTGCTCTTGCTGGATTCCTGCAGCCACCTGCTACCAGGCAATTACCCTCCAACAGCACTATATGTAGGAGAAATCCCACAGGTAATTCATCATCATCTGTTTACAAGTGCTGTCACTTCTGTGCAGTGACTTAAAGCAACGATACTCTGATAAATCTTCCTAAAATAAGAGATGGTAGAAATTACAGCCACCAATAGTTCAGGTTAAGCTGAAGTCTTGTGCTCCCTGGAGCTATGACAGTTATAAAACAAAACCAACAAGGAGTGTAGTCTTCATCCATCTTGTGACATTCATTTCCCCACTCTCCTTTGAAAAAGCCCTCCCTCTAATTTCTACAGAGCATAGTACCAGCATCAGCTGGTGGGAACTAAACCTCTCTCTTTGTGCCATTGGTGAGGTTAAATGAGGGATTGGTTCCACACGCCTCACAGCTGCATGTTTTATGCTAATTAAAAGGAAATCCTAATTTCCTTAGTGGTGTAAACTATCCTAGTCTCTCCTGCCTTCTGCTATATCTTCCAAAATTATTTTTATTGTTGTATCCATAACCCTGTTTACTGAGACACAAGTGAATTGGAAACAATACACACCTGTGTGTATTCCTAGGATGCACGATAAAGGTTCATTTGCCTCTTAACCTCAATATAAAAATGGAATAACTCCCTCCTGGTTCAGCATTGTGCGCAAAGTGTGCTTACATCACCAGACACCATCTGGAACTCTTATACCCTGAAGATGTAGCAGTTGATAAATGGTACCTTCCTTCCTAAAGGGGGAGGCAATAGTTTCGTTTTTACAGCTTAAAGATGACAGTGCATCTATTAGTCACAAAATAATTCTTTACGTGGGTTTTGCCACTTAAAAATAATTTGTGACAACACTCTGATGGCCTTTAGTGGGGTTACTATATAGGTTACGCCTATATTAGAGGATTCGGCCCACTCCAGTAGAAGACCTCACGCATTTAAAAGCATAAATGATTTAATAAATTAAACAGCTGCCAACTTTTTTCCTCTTCAACGCGGACTGCTTGAAAATGGGCAGTTACTCAGGAAAATAGGTTCTTATCATTCTGGTAAGTGAGGGCACAGATCAAAATGGTTCAGAATATGACATTTATGCATGTTTCTAATACAAGGAAAATGACCTTGTGTTGCAAAGCACTGAATCATATTATTAGTTATAGGCAGAGTCACACATGCATAGATGAGAGAGTAAAACTATCACTTTCCTGAAAGGGATGAGCAGATCTAGAAGGTGAAACCTTGTAGGAAAGAGCATAGACAAGAAGAAGAGGTAATTCAAAGAATTACAAAAGAGAAATACAAGAAGTTGCAAAGGTAGAGGGAAACAGGCTAAGATACCGCTACCACTGCTTGAGCAACCAAGAATTAAATTGCAATGAAAGTTTATAGCTAGAGCTAAAAGCCTATAAGACCTGCTCACCCTTCCTCAGAGCAGAGACCCCATTGCACAGTCCCAGCACTTGTCTGAGCAGACTTAAATAGCAGCACAAACCTTACCTCAGCAGAACCAGTTCAGAGCTCCCTCTCTACTTCTGACAGAGCCTTCAAAGTCCCTGCAAACAGGATCTAATTAGCAGATGAGCCACCCTGCCCCACTTTGGCTTTTCCCTTTCTTCTCTCTTTTTTTTTTTTTTTCTGTGAGCCTAGCGCAGTCCAGCTACAGGTGCAGCTGTGTTTGTGATCTCAGTTTGCCTCCTGGAACTCGCTTCAGCCTTTGTCCTCGCTCCTCTACACTCCCATCTCTGCATCCAGCATGGGCTTGGCATTTCCCCTGGATTTTTTAGCGTCTCCCTAGCCCCAACATCTCCAGCAGCAGAGCTGAGGATTTCCTGCAGATAGGTCTGGTGGTTGGCAGCATTAGGGTTGGACTGGTGGCACCCTCAATAGCACATTATTCCCATGGCTGCGGCCACATATTCAGCTGCTTTCCTGGGAGCCATGCTGCCCTGCAGGGTCCTCACCTTTTCCTAATGCACTAGAAAGCTATGAGGAATTTGTCCTCTGAGATGACTTTCTATTATAAGTTTATGAAACCACATTTTAAAAAAAATAAATAGAGTCAGTTAAATTACCCATTGAGCTCATTTCTTCCCTCCAGTAGGATTTTGCAGTTTATGTAACATAACTGCACTGTCTCTGCTGAGAGGCACATTGGAGAAAAAGCCAGAAGTGTTGCGAGGAAGGTGGTCCAGCTCATTAAAAGGGAAATAGTGACCTTTTCCTTTAACTACCTCATGAACATGCACCACCTCTCACCTCTGCTTTTGGGGTATTTGGCACCACTTCAGGTGAATTCCAGAATGTTTCAGCTGACCAGCGGATTGAATGCATTCAGCTTATGAGTAAAAAAAGCTGTTTTATAAGGCTACCAGCCCTGCAGACCCTCTCAGGGCTGTGAAAGACAGGTTGTGTTCCTCCTGGCACTGACTGCCTCATCCATAATCCCATCCCAGAGAGATGCCTCTCAGGCACAGCTAAGGTGCAGCTGAAGTCTGTGAGAGATGATTTGTGAGCCAGGTGCAGTTTAAGCACTGGCAGCTAGAAAAAACATCTTTTTTTATTTTTAAATGAGCAGATCTGAGGTTTGAATGACTGAGAACCAATAAATACGGATATGTTTTTTTTTACAGAGTAACTTTTCAGAGAGGAGCTGGAGCTCTTAACCTTAGAAGCTGGGACAGAGCCATACCATATATTTTTATGTGGCAGTACAGGAAGAAAGGTTATCATGTTTTAGTTAGCTAAAAGAAGTTTAATCTAAAAAGTTAACTTTCTGCTACAACCAAACCTCAACTCCTTCCCCCCCCCCCCTTAGATTGTAAAGCAATTTCACACCATAAAAGTGTGAATTTTGAAAACACAGCTGCTTACCCTGACTCCTTGGTCAGTAAAACTGAGCAAAAGCAAGGCTGGAGGAATTTAAATGTTAATGTTCTTTCTATTAAAATTTTCACTGGGTAGTCTACCAGAGACCTAATTGACCTCCAGAACCAGGATCTGCATGTGACCGTCTGTCTCTCTCACTCCCTGTGTTACCAGAGGCATCATTTTCACAGTAATCTCCTTTGGCTCACAAGGATCTCTTAGTGATGCTGCTCTAGGAACTGCATGTCTCTGACAGCAAATCCACAAGCGTCTTTTATCTGAACACAGATGTCTTCCTCCCCAGCTATTTACAGAATCCCAAGAAGTGTTAATCAAGGGGTTTCAAACAGTAAAGTATTTCCAGCTAAAAGCAGCCTTACCCCTAGGAGTAACTATTCCTACTTTGGAAGCAACAGCCTGCAAGCCCATTGTTGGAGTAAGAACAAATATCCCATTAGCACATTTAGATCATCTTTGTCATCCTCAAAACTCAGTGGTGTGGGATCTTTTAAAAATAATCAACTGTCAAAATTTACCAAGATCTTTTGAGATACGGATTATTAGAACAGAGGTCTGATTCTTGTAGTGGCTTGCTAGAATTTGACTGTTTTGGGCTATCAAAGTTATAGGTGTTATGGTGGTCTTTCAAACTCCATAGGCCATGGATTTTCCTAATATCAGGTATATTATAACAAATTTTATCTATTTCATCCCTATTTTTATATGACTTGTCTGTTAGTATCACAGTTTTACAGATCACCTGGTGTAAATTCCTTGTAGCCTTTCTCCTTCTTTTGAACCTGCTACACAGGAGTAATCCAGTTGGTGAGAGGAGTCAAAGACAAGCTGTGTTATGGTTCCTCATGTGCAAATTCTTTTGTCAGCTCAGCTTCAACGAGTGCTCTCCTGAAAGCTGAGGAGTACAGGATTCCGAGTCAAGTGTGTTGTTCAGACATCAGTGAGTGAGATACCACTGCTATGGAGCAAATTTTGTCTGGCATCTGTCCTGACACTGGCAGTTTGAGCAATAATTTCCTCCCCAGATGCTGTGCAGTTTGAGAGAGTTTGGCTCAAGAGTTTAAAAAAATAATGGTCTGGCAGTGAACAGCTTTTTAGAAGTATTATTTGCAGACTTAAACTTGTGCAATGCTTTGTCCATGGTATTAGGAACTGTAGCAGGTAATGGTATTAAGTACAAATTATGTATCTTATGAATGATCTCCCTGAAAGAGAAAGCCCTGCTGGACTTAGAAAACTTTCTCC
The DNA here is from genome assembly GCF_003945725.1 of Corapipo altera. Lineage (NCBI taxonomy): Eukaryota > Metazoa > Chordata > Aves > Passeriformes > Pipridae > Corapipo > Corapipo altera. The sequence continues at coordinate 28,835,047 of NW_020884874.1, forward strand.
TAGGATATAACTTTTTCAGCTTCTTTCTTTTTGTCCTGCTTGAACCAGTGGATGACATGAACTGAACACCCATAGACTTCGGGATAACTTGAATCTGGGTCTGAATGTCAGGTTTTGGTTTTGTTCTACAGATCTGCAAATTTATTTGCCTATAAAGAAATCTCACAGTTAAAATAAAATAAAGAAATATTTAGTAATCCTCAGAGCAATAAACATTACCCAGCTCCACTTCCTTCTTTTCCATCAAATTTAGTCACTATTTGAAAACTGGTTTCTTTAAAATCAATCAGTAAGAGGCAAACTTTTCCCCTGTGAAGATGAACCATTACTCAGCCTGTGCATCCTGATATTTAGCCTAACACTTGGCCCTATCTGCTCTGCGTTTCAGAGGCAACAGCGGGGGATGAAGCATTCTTCAGCTCCTCGAGGGGTCTGGACCACTGAAAAGGTCAAACAAACAAAGTTAAAATAACCATGAGACTTGCTGGCCAGCCAGTGCTCTGGGTCCAAGATCAGTGATACTGCTGCTTGGTGACTAATGCAATTAAATCAGCTCTTGGTCCTGTACAGCAGAAACAAATCTTACAGCCTTGCGTACTGCTGCCAGATGGATTGCTCAAGCTTGGAAAACTCCCTCGTGCGCAAATACTTAATCACGACAGGCCCTTTTCATGGAAAAACATGGCACCAATGGAGGGATTTTTAGCCATTTTCCTGTAAGAAACAACAGCAGGGAGCAGACTCCAATGTGCAGGCTGTGGGTGGTGAGTGTGGGCTTTGTGGTTTGCAAAGAGCTGTTTATTTGTTGGGAATGGCATTAAAGCAGAGCCCGGACGAATGTGTACCAGGAAGACTTCCTGGAGAAAGGGCCAGTGAGCACTGAGGGCTGGCCACTTGTGCTGAGGATGCTCCACCAGGCTCCCTTCAAGCTGTGACAGCCCCCAGCCTCTCCCAGAGAGAAGTGCTGGAGGTCTGGCCACATCTGCCATGGTCACTCTGATCCTGAAAAATTAGTAATTGGAATAACAGTGAGAAAGTAGATGTCTGAAATTTGTCTGGACTAAATGGGATGGATAGTTTCTCTGGTTCCCACTTTGTGAGGTGTTAGTGGAAAGCTGGAAGGAAGAAATGAGAGGTCAAAGATCACATCTGAGCCCCCTTTATGTCACTCACTGTGCAGGTGTTTAATTCACCAAAATCTCCCTGTGATGAGGTAACCCTTACAATGAAACATTTCTGCTGCCTTTCCTACTCACCAGGTATCCCTGACTTTGTCACAACTTCATTATCACATGCAAGGAGGAGAGCAGCATCTATTTAAGATCATACATTAGTACTAAGCTCCATAAATTGTATATCAAAATGAAGCATCAACCAGGAGATATCATTTTTCAGCTGCTGCTGTTGGCATCAGTTGAAGCTTGAAAAGTCCTATAGAGTGACACAGTAGTGAACAACTCAGTTTTTAATGGAAAGGCCGTTTCCTAATCCGTTTGAATCCTTAAAGGATTCTGGGCAATTAAACTGGGATTTGAGGTACTGTAGATTGCTCTTAGCCAAAAGAAAAGCAATCTTATATTTGACCACTGTGGCTAAATCCATGATGTTACCACTGGTCTGGACCATGGAAAAAATGAGATACAAGGAAGACAGCACAAGCTGCACCTTCCAGTCTACCAGTAGGTTTCCCAAATGCATTAACTTCGGAACAGTTGTGTTAGGTCAGACTAAGGTTTATTCACGGTGATATCTTTCTTTCAGATGAATCTTAATTATGTGAAAAGAGTATGCAATCTCTTCCCTTGTACAATCTTCCAGCTCCCTGCAGCTTAAATATGTCCTGATCTAAAGCCTGCACACACACCATAATCAGCCATAAACAAAGCCATATTCCACAATCTCTCCAATTCATTAATTCTTGTAGCTTCTGAAGCAGTTTGCTGTAAGAAACACCACAATTTTACTACACAGTCATGAACAATTATTTCCTTTTGTTACTTTAATATCAGTTATTCACTGCACTGTGAAAACCCTGAGCAAAATATTCTCCATGCACTCTTTCCCCGGCCATCATCATTTCACTGGTTTTCATTCCATCTAGTCTTAGTATCTCCATTCAGACCTCAGAGCTATTTAGTCTCTCTTCATAGGAAGGCTGTGTTGCACTGACCATCCCTGTCCTCATCCTGTGCTGCCTCTAATTCCGACACATTGTTTTCTGAGATAGCAATGACCTTAATGACATTCAGTAGACAAGATATAGATAAACATGCAAACCTCATAACTATTAAATTAGGAAGAAATTTATTCAATTATGTATTTCTAACTCAGATAACTGTGCCGAAAGAACAGTATCCCCACTGCTTTGCTGGGACCCACATTTCCCTTACAGCAAGTCCAGAAATGTCCTCTTCTGGAGGACTAGGAACTTCGCTCCTAGTGCAGAGTGAAGTTTGCCCAAAACACAGGCCACCCTAAAAAGGTGCCCCTCCAAAGGCATAAGGAAGGCAGGAGCAGTCTGCATGGTAGGTCTAGTGCTATGGCTGGGGAAGAAGGGCACATATCAGGGGTAGGAACTTCATGTGGTTAATTTTTAAGACAATTGAGGCTAAAATAGGGTTAATATTGTGAAGGGAAAGTACTGAGAGCAGGGGATGAAAAGACAGTGGCTAGGGTTATTAGAGTCCCTGGAAGAACTAGAGGAGGATAGCTACAGAATACGAGTACTGTTTGTGCATAACGAAGGCTGAATGTGCATATTTTTAGGTGGAAAAAGTCTGTCTTCTTGTCCTCAAGACACATCACCAAAGGCAAAGGATGCACAGAATAAATAAACAAACAAAAAATAAATACACAAAACCATGCTTGGGTAATTGTATCAAGCTATGTGCTAGGCTTCATTATGACACCAGGGCCAGCAATAGGTCGTTTTATGATTTTGATGGATTAGGATGGACAAAATAAGTGCCTTAGTTCAGGGCAGCCCATGGAAGTATACTGAAGAATATCAGTATGTTTTACTGTTGTTAAGAGAAAGTAACAAAATTTACAGAAATGACATGTAAGCTTGGCTGTAATCTCTGAATAAGACTATTAAAAAGTTTTGCAAGAAGTGGTTCACAGACTTCTCATTCTCTTCCTCCCTCTGCAAGAGGCATGGCTGGTTATCCAGGGTGAATTGCTTTGCTATCTATAACACAGAGGGAGGTATGAGTTGACTCAGGATGAGGCAATGAGAACATGAACACTCATTTTCAGACAAACATTTACTGTTAAGCTCAAATTCTAGATCTGAGGACAGGGAAGTGCTTTAGCAGACATGGAACTTTCCCCAGGTTGGCACCTTCGTGTCAAACCTGGTGTCTAATGGGGCTCTGATGAGCTGCTGCTGTGGCACAGCCCTTTCCTGCACCCCTGGGCTGGAGAGACCCACATGAAATGTTATTGAATGACAATGAATTGCAGAGCTTTTTTTTATTTTAATGACCCTCAGAAAATTTACTGGAAAAAAAGTAATATACTATTATTTATGAATTTTCTGTCTCTTTCACACTGTCTCTCAGAGCTTCTTGGAAACTTCCCCAGCTCCCCACCCTGTTTGGCTTTCTGTCTCTTTTCAAGAAATACAGTATCATCAAAATGGAAAAATATCCAAACTGCTGCACAGAATATTGGACCAATAGGCTGATCACCTAACTTGGAGTCTGGAGGACAAATGTACTAATAGCAAAGTGTTACACTTTTATTTTTAACTTCCAGTCATACATTGCCCAACACTGAGATTTGTCCCTCTCTTAAGGGTTGCTGTAAAGTGGAATATGACCAAAGTCAGATGGTGTGATATATTTTCTTCAGAAAGAACACAGCATACCCTGCATTAGAGGTAGAGAATAAAACCAATACATGCTTTGTTTTCAAGGAAAGGAGATTAGCAGAGATGTACTTACTCCTGAAAAGGAAATCCCCAAATAAATGGAATAAACACTATTCTAATACATATTAGTGTCCAGACCTGGGAGGCTGGACTCCCCTGATTAAGCTGCAGACTGATCTGTTTTCTCCTTTAAGAAAAATCATTCGACCATTTAAGAAAAATGATGTAATAGCAACAACAACAATAATCCCTCAACTGCACTTATTCGCCTATTTTCACTGAGCACTTGCTACCTCATTGCTTTAGTATCACAACTACTGGCAAGGCCTGGGTCTCATCACTTCTGTGATCTTTTACTTGCTAAAATGTAACGTTTAACTGATGAGAAGATTTTATTTGTTTTTCACTGAAAATGATCCAGTTTAAAGTGAATCTTGATGCTGGCTGCAGCCACTGGGCACCATGTGAATCTGTTCAACAGATTTGCCATAATGCTGCAGGATCTGGATGGGATGTTCCCCAAAATGTGTTTCTCCTGCTGCACCTGTTGAGCCTTAGCAGCAATGAGCAAATAAGTTGTCTTGAGTGAAACATTCATGGCTGTGGTATTTAGCAGAGAGGAACAGACTGGAACAAGTGCCTCAATAGATGATCTAATGACAAGGTAAGCAAGGAGAGGTCATGAGGAGAAAGAGAGAGTGAAAACATGGGATCATCAAAGGACAGACATAAGGAAAGATGGAGATGAGGTGCTGGTGGGCAGAAGGACTCAGAAGAGCTGTGGTGGCTGTAGCATATTTTTCTTGAAATACAGCCAATCTTTCGATAATCTTTGTCTTTTTAAATAAAGTATGGATTTTTTTTTCATATTTTCTATGACTCAAACCAGTTTCAACCGACATAGCCATGAAACCATTCTTTCTGTTACTGTACATATCTACCTCATTTGACATCTGCCCCAAGTTTCCTCAGTAATGCAGTCCACAGTCCTATAGATTTATTTTTTCCCCCTTCTTTTAAATCTACCACCCGGACAACCTCTTTCTTAATGCAGGGTCAGGTTCTGCAGTTAATGAAAGGAGCATCCTACAGGAAACACATTCAGCTCATCAAGGCAGTTATAGCACACTTTGTAGGGCGAGCTGAGGTTGTACCACCAGTTTTAATTGTTGTTCTCTCTATCTTTTAAGAACATTTGACTTTATGGTCTTTAAAAAAAAATAAATGGAAGGCAGCAAGAGATTACTGTATATTAATAGGTTTAACTACACAGGCTGATTTCACAGGCAAAAGGAGATCAACAGAGGGAAAAAGTTATAGATATTTCACTTTAATTTGCCTTTGGCATAAATTCTGCTAGCAGTAGTAATTTATCTCTCAGTAGTAATACTATTTAGCTATCCAGTAACCATTCTTACAACTGCAAGACCACAAAGGTCACACAAATAAAGTGGCTCAAAACTAAGAAAGCTTTAATCTTTAGCAGCATTTTTACTTGCTGCTTATCTAGTAATTCCAGCTTGAAATGGACCATATATGCTTATTTTGAAGAAACTTTTTAGAAAAATTTTTAAGTGCCTAGTTATAAAAGTAGTATTTATGTGGTCTAACTTTGAAGATAGCAAAGACTAGAAGTTGTTTACCATAACAGAGAAACAATTTTATAGGCCATCACAGACTTGTACAGAAGCAGGGAAAGTTAAAGCAAAAAAAGCACAGGCAACATAGTTTCCTCACTATGAAGTAGCTGTTTATTGGATTTTATTTCTTTACTCTCCAGTAGATGGCAATCCAGCACTTGGCCAATAAAACAGTCTTGTGGAGACACTTCTCTGTATATAGGTCTGTGGGAGCTTTAGTTATATATTCTGAGTCCAACTTTGGACTGTAAACTTTATCCAAGTGAATTATTCGAGTAGTGTTTTATTATATTGCTGGTCAGCATGAGAACATCAGAACAAGTAAGACTTGAGAAGTGAATGTGGAAATGGCAGTGCCTTTCAGAGAAGAGCAAGATTTTAAAGTCTTTAATGGCTGCTGGTTGTTTTAGTTATGTCTCTTACATGGATTTTTTTAGAAGACTTGGGAGGTAAAAATGTAAATTTTGGCATCTTCTCATTCAGGATTATACTTGCTCTTGAAGTGTTGTATTTCTTGTGTTAAAAAAAAAAAAAAATAGCACAGAACTTGCTGAATGCTGTCCCTTCTCTCCAGAAGGTTTGACCTTCTCTTCAGAAGGTAGCTGTGCAACAGTGTCTGTGCTTAGTCTGCTCATTTACATTGCTGCAGGGCCGTTTCTGGGATTGTCACGGTAAGAGCAAACTCACAGAACATGTCAAATTTGGCATGGACCCTGTCTCAGCTGACAGCCTAGCTACTCACCTGTCCAACATGCCCAGGTCACCAGAGCCTTTCATGGGGTTTGGGGTGGGTGCAAGTGATGGTATTTCCCTTCAGAGCAGGGAGCTAGGTGAGGTATGGATTTTGGGGCACCAGAAGGGAGATCAGGGAGTTGCCACCAGTTGTGCATTGCATGACACAGAGGTGGCTGAAGTGCTTCTCATCATCCCGTGTCTGTGTCCCAGCTCAGGGCTATGCAGGCAGAGAGCCCTGTAGTCCAGTGAGGTTACCTGGAGGGAGGTAGGACACATCCTTCTGTGGAAAAGGGTAACAAGTCAGAGAGCAACAAAGTGAAGGGATGGCAGTGAATCAATAGAGATTCAAGTATATTTTGCTAATAAGTCCTTATAGGTTTTCTTCATCCTTTCATTTATACATTGGTTTTGAACGTTTGTGATTTCAAAAAGTATGGATTTCAGAAAGTATGGACTGATAGAGGCAAAAATGGCCTTTTGTAAAATATTTGACTTTTATGTAACAGAGATGGAAGCAACAACCCTTCAGAACAGTTTGTCTCGTCAGAGCCTTGTAGCAGACATCAATTACTATTCGCATTCCACCTTGGATCAAAGAGGAGTTTGAAGGAAACTGAGGGTTTGCATGGGATGCAGATAACAGCATGAAGTGGCAGAGTTTCTGTGCAAATATGGTTCAGACATGCTCACACTGGCTTTTTGGTAACTGGTTTGCTAGCAGTGTGGTTGCTGATTCTGTCTACTGCCATTGTTTGGATTTTGTTTGGTTGTTTTTTAAAAAGCCCTTGGGTTCTAGAGGTAGTTAATGCAAAGGTGATGACAAACCTTGTAGCTGCTATTTTCTTTATAGGTTAAGCCAGTAAGAAGAAACTATATGTCTGGGAAAACTAATAATCTATTTTATATTCCCACTGCTATGTGTGAGGAAGGATGAACTGGATGTTGTGATTTGGAGCTAGCAACAGCCTGATCAGAACAACTCAGAAACATAGAACAGCAGTCCACAGCGAGAGCCTGATGTCTCACCTTGTCCAGTGGCAATTGTCCGTAGCCATGAGATGCCTGTTCTAGGGGATACCAGCACATAGTTCCCACACATGGAAATAAGTGAGGACTTTCCTCTTTTCCTTAAATTCTTCATATATTTTTAGGTAGTTCCTCTTTGAAAAATATATGCATAGACTAACTTATTGAATGCATGGCACATCCTTGCCTAATTCACACCAAATACACATCCGAGAATGTGAGACCTCTGTGTTTGCAGAAGGTAAGAAATACTGCTCTTATTTTTATGACATTCACCATCCTTCCACTAATTTCTTCATCCAGCCCTTTCTTCTTTCCCTCCAGTCTCTGCCAGTAAGCCTCACTACCACCTCAGCTGTTCCATGAGCTGGTTAATCCTTTTTCTTTCCCCTGTCCTTAAAGCAGCCAGGGCAAACACATGCCAAGACTACCACATAGTTGGATTTTTGCTTTGGCTGCTTGGAGGGACTGCCGTACTTGGGTGGCTCAGGCACACCTTGGGAGGGTACAAAGGAAGAAGACGGGTAGAGCCTGTAAATGTTATTCCCACAGCACACACAGGACTAAACAGAGGTAAGGAACACTGTTTTGGGGCTGATATTGAAAATAATGGAAAATAAATGTTTCCTACTCTGGCACTGTGCAAACCTTGCATGAGCCTCAGGGTGCAACCCGACAGATCTTTGCAGTTTGCTCTAAATAGGATTTATCTAGATTTACTTCACTTACATCAAGAAGAAAGTGTCTGTGGGACTTCACTGTTAACTGCTGCAACTTGCTGCTCTCCTGAGTCTTTTACTGCTTGTGCCTCAGGACCCAATGCTCCTGGTAGCAGAAGCAACATTTCTCAGAATTGAGGAGTGCATCTGGGATGGATGCTCTCTCAATTACCTGATTGAACTGAATTTCTCTTCTCCATATTTCATCTTGACTTCACAGAACTTAACACAAGTTCTCAGCAAAGTAGCTACACCTGGAAAAATGAGCAGAAATAGTTACCATCTTGAAAGGTTTCCAGCTGGTTGGTTTGTTTTCCCACCTTTATTTCCCAGTTGAATATGAGATCTTTGTGAGGCTCTGATGAGGTATTCACCAAATCAGTTGTCATGTTAGCTGCATTTTCACCATGCCACTTTACACCTCTGGTATTGCTTACACAAGGGATCACAGAGCCACTTTTGTTTGTGAACGCAATTAAGTGAGCACCAAACAACGACCAGAACTTGAACAAAATGTTGACTTTGGTCTTCTCACAGGCTGAACAACTAACAAGACAGTAGAATGCAGTAGGATCCAGCCGACAAGGATGCAAGGAATGAGGCTGAACATTTGTCTACTGTGTATGCAGAAAAGCACAGAAAAATTTGTTTATGTGTTCCTGGCCAGGAAGCATCTATGACTCTGAAGCTTTGCCTGCAAGGTTAAACACTGTGTTGCAGACATCTGTCAGCTCCAGGGGAGGCATATCTACACACAGACAGGTATCGCATGGGAGCTTGAGCCATTGCTTTTGATGTGAATTTGCATTTAACCTCATAGACTCAGGTAAAAGCCTCCCATATTCCTGAAGCAAGACACAACTGATCAAATTGCTAAAATACACCACCCCCCCCCCCAAATTTTTGAATGCCTTCCAGAGGTTTTCCTTTGTGCTCAAAGGCAAATTTCTGACTCACACTCCCATATATATCAGAAAGCAACCTGAAATCCTTTCTTGTTTTGTCATCAGGTTGAGGAGAAGAAAACTGAGAAGGCAGCAATTGGTCTCAAGGCATGTTCTAAATCCAACCCTTGGGGGCTAAAAAAAGTGTCTCTCAAAAGAAAGTCGTTTAATGAATTGAGCCTCTTATTTCATTAGATGACTTTACTAAACACATAAGCACTTATTTGTGCAATTGAATTTGATCTAAGCCACTCTTCTGCTTTTCAGAAACTGCACTGCTCCGAATCCAAAGCACCTTCTGTGATGCTCATGCTTTGATGTTCATAAGCAAGTGCAGGCTGAGCCACTCCGTAACAGCAGAAGATCTGATTGTGGTGGGAGGTGGGAGTCGTGCTTGTCACTATCAGCAAACACAGTCTTCCTGTGGATAGCAGGTAATTCAGTTCTTCTAAAAGAAAACAAAAAGATGTGTAGTGTTTGCCTACAGTTTTAGTGGGCTCAGGAGCATCACTAATCTTGCTTTCAGATTACAGGTAGCCAGTGCTACCTGTAAAATCGCTCACATCTCAGGGCATAGTACTGTCAATCTTTTGAGTTCTTGGCTTTGCTAAGACCTGAACACACCTCCAAGTTGAACTAACCTCAGCCCTCACTACCAAGTCCACTGAGGACTCTGGCATATGGACATCAAAGCGAAAGACAAGTTATTGTAACACTGCTAGTACTGTACAGAAACAGCTCACCAGATGGTTGAGGTGGCATTGCATGTGTTTTTTTTTAATCATCACTTAACTTGCAAGAGAGACAATTCAGTTTCACTCTTTGAGGCAGAGAAATGGTGATGGTTTTTCTGTTTGGCTAACTGCAAATGAGCCACTTAAATCAGGACTTTAAAAGTGAATGTTCATATTAAATAACAGCTTACTCATACTTCAATAAACATAAAAAAATTATAACTTTCATTTTTAGAACCTGCCGAGTATATGTTCATTACCATAGGAGTCAGTGGAGCCAAAGTGCAAAAAAATAGTAGTAGATTGATAGTCTAATTCATGAGGGTGTCCCCTTTAAGGCAGGATTTGTAGACATAAACACAGGTCTTGTTTTCACAAACTTGCACAGCTGTGTAAGCACTTTGTGGCTAAATGAAGAAATGCTACTTGTGAGAATTTCAGAATAGTATATGCCAATACAAGGAACGTAGAACTTGTCAGAGATGTGCAAGGCTCTGCCTACCTGGGATGGGATCTGCCTTGGAAGAGCTAAGCCCAGAACCTCCAAGTCTATGGAGGACTCATCTCAGAGACGGTGAACTTAAATGACTGGATTCAATAAAGAACAAAGCTGTTTGAAGAGCAAAACTGTAATTCCAACTCACCCTTCTCTCCTACTCAAACCTGTCTAGTCTTGGAAGCAGCTAATCCCACCAGCCATCTTTCTGTTTGACCTTAGGTACCTATAGTTTTCATGAACTCCACCTGCAGCAGGCCAAGCAACAAGGTCTCTTGAAATAAGATCTATGACTTTGTTCTAGTCTGACTTTTCTTGGAAGCATACTAATTCCATAAATGTCCTGAAAAGTTTTAAAGAGGGTTTGGGGTTTTTTTGGTGTTAAAATATTATAAGTTCATTTATGTGTGCAAAAATTCTTCCATTTGGAGCCAGGCCCAAAAACAATGGAAATGATAGAATTTCAGTAATATCAGAGCTTTGGGGTCAGGGCTTGAACATTGTTGGTACACTTACACCTGTAAGCACAGTCATGCGGGTGTAAGATCAGCAAAAGCCAATTGTGTTGCACAATTAAGAAAACAAATAATGATGTCCATTCATGGAGTGAAAGACTGCAGTACCTGCAAAAGGGCAAGGTTAAGAATTAATACGACTTCTGCTTTGTATTACTTCCTGAATGTTAAATGATTAACCTTTAGTAGACTCATGAGGTAGCTTTAGTGGCATACGTAACATTATATTCATAGCTTTTAAGTCTCTGTGGGTTTACATGTGAAGCTTCTGCTCAGGGATAAAATTTCTTTTTCTAAGTATTAGCAGCAAGAATTTAACGTTTCTCCCATATCTCTTTTTCTGGTGGAAACACTTGTGGAAAGAGAGCCTTTAGAATAAGGATAGGTATGTGTCAGGGGGTGGTGGTGGTGGTTGGTTTTGGCAGGGGCTACTACGGTTAGCACACATTTGGATCAAACACACCAGCAAAACTCTGAGTGCAATAGATGGGGGCTTTGTGTTTCAGCTGCTCCCAAGGCAATCCTGGACCACAGCAGTCTTGGACGGGAAGCAATACTTCTTCCAGCTGCAGAAATGGCAAGCGCCCTGGCTTTTCATGTTGTGCAGTGTTTGTTTTGTTTTTAGTTCTGTTTTGTTACTTGAGAGACTCTTGGAAACAGGCTGTCGGTGAGCCAGCTGCAGTGATTCCCGCGGGGCTGGCGGGCGCTCCCGCTGCCAGCGGCGCAGTGCCCTCTGGTGCACGGCAACAGCAGCGGCCGGGGCCGCAGCCGAACCCAGGGGTATCCACAGAGGAGACCTAAAATTAAACGTTCACATCTGACACGCCACCTCATTCCCACGAACTGTTTGCCACGTTGTACAGTTCTAGTGGGAACGCTGCCTGAGAGGAACCGAAGATTCAGCTGTCTGGATCCAACCCAAAAGATTTTTTGTTTTTCTCTTTATGTCGTTTCCAGAGCTAAGCTTCCGGTTACCAGCTAATGCAGACACAGCCCACCCTTGTTACTTAGGGCTAAATCCACAAAGGATTAACTTCAAGCTGTTGCCATGTGGACCTGGCAGCACTCTGTTAGGCAGCTAAGCACACCCATTAATTACACAGCAAATTTAACCAGACCAACAAATGGAAAGCAGTAAGTAAGAAGTCACTCAAGTGAGCTGGGAGGGCCAAGAGTCATGTCCCAAGGCTCCTTTGTCCCAAAACCTGGACACTGGTATCTTATTACAGACTGTAGACATTACCTGACTGTTCAGCAGTTACACCTTCCCTTCTCCAGAATGAGGCACCTCACCAGCCCAAGGAAGCAGAGCTGCATTTGAAAACCAGGTTTGAAATCTCTTCTTCCAGGCAATCGATTTAACTACAGCTCCAGAGCATTGTACTCATATACTCTTACTCTGGTTCCACCCATTTTTAATTATTCCATTACAAAGTGGAAAAGTTCCCAAGGGGGAGTCTTAGGAGACCTCTTGCACACATCTCCCTGAGCCCAGCAGCTGGACATTCACAGGATGTAACAAAGTTTGGACACTAATGATTCACATCATATCATATTTGGATGACTGCTTCTAGTCCTGGGCTTTCAATATTTTGTTTTTAAAACCTTTTTCTCCTGCTGTAGATACGTGTCAAGAGTGCTAACAAGGAGAAGAACTAGAAGCTTGTTAAGCTAGAAGGAGAGGGCCCAAGGTATAAGCAAAAAAAATCAGTGAGCACTGCTACCAGAGCAATAAATAGAAGATCTGTTAGCAAAATCAAAAACAACCAAAAAAAAAGAGAGATCAAGGAAATTTATTTACTTTTGATCTATGAACAGTATGACATATAATTATAGACAAGTTTTGATACACAGGAAAACCCTTTCGTCAACCATTTTTTTTGCTAAATGAAACAGCACAATAATCTTTACACATTCATAATTTGTTTTTTCTTTTTTTTTCCTTTACAATACACAGCTTTCTTGGATTGAAGCAAACTGCAGGACATATTGAGTACTGGTATATTACAGCTACTTACATCATTTAAGAACAGCAAATGGAGAAAAATAAGTTATTTAAATATTGATTTCATATACAGAAAGTGCAACTTTGTTAGTTGTTACATAACTTGCTCGACAGTTTTGATTCCCCACAGGGTGTCAATTAATGATAAAAGTATCTTGGACTGAAAGTATTATTTATTCTAAAAATAATACAGTACAACTGCACAGCTGTGACTTGGTGAATTGACCACTATTGCTGCTCTTAGAGATGATGACCTGTTTGCAGGTTTGCAATGTTTAATCATGCTCCCAGTTTGCATCCAAAGCCAGGCTCATATGAGAGCATTGCCACCGGGGTAGCAACAGTGGGTTATTGATCAAAGCTTATGGTTATGGTGACATTTAGTAATATTTTGGGTTTGCTGCTTCTATTCTTAATTAGCTATTTGAGTTACTAAGATACAATGGACAGATATTAAACATTTTTAGCCTGAGTAGACCAGAGAAGATTCCAGTGGCAGGTTTCTTCTGTGCTTCCCAAGAGTTCATGAGTGAACTTTTGCTTAGAGCACTGAATGACTGCAAGAAGATGCAAGTGGCTATGGCTCTCATACCACACCACCTCACCTGCTTGGGGAATGCCACAGGTGAGTGAAACCACAGCAGGGAAGCTCAAACACTGAGAAGCTTAAGGCTTTTTTTAGATTAAAACATAAACTAAAATTGTTATTCAAATTAGACCACAAAGCACAGTCTTTAAAAGAAAACAAAATAAAAACTAGAACTTAAAGATCTCAGACTGCTCACTCTAGTCCTGATGGGTGTGATTTGGTTTCCCTGGGTCACATAATCATTTAAAAAGCATGGATTTACCAAGAGCGTTTGGCACACAGCTTCAGGTTAGTCCTGAAGGTAATTCTCCTTCTGTTAATAAGAGTGGGGAAAGTAATTAATACGGGAGAGCTTTACTATACGACTTGCCTTCCCTGCAACACGAGGAAATTTATTTTATTTCCTTTTTTTTTTGTTGCCTATAGCCAGCTTGGACTTTTCCCTTGCTCCAGTATAGCTGCTGTCTACTTAATTCTACTCTGTTCTTGTCCCTGCCAGCAATCCCAGGAAGTCTCAATACTCTTTCCATCTCCTGCTTGCTGATAGTTGCCATGTAAGCCTCAGAGACCAACAACAGAAAAATCATCATTATTTAAAAAACACTTAATTTCTTTTTTTTTTTCTTTAGAATCATAGAATATTGTGAGTTGGAAGGGACCCATCAGGACTCCAACTGCTGGCTCTGCGCTGGACACCACAAAGAATCACACCATGTCCCTGAGATCGTTGTCCAAACACTTGAACTCTGTCAGGCTCGGTGTTGTGACCACTTCCTGGGGAGCCTGTTCAGTGCTCAATCACCCTCCGGGTGAAAAATCTTTTCCCCATATCCAGCATAAACTTCCCCTGACTGAGCTTCACGCTGTTTTCTCGAGTCCTGTCACTGGTCATGAGAGTGAAGAGATTGGTAGCTGTCCCTTCACTTCCCCTTGTGAGGATATTGAAGACCACCAACGAGGTCTCCCCTCAGTCTCCTCTTCTCCAGGCTGAACAGACCAAGTGAACTCAGTTGCTCCTCATAAGGCTTCCCTGCCAGACCCTTCACCATCCTTGTGGCCCTCCTTTGGATGCTCTCTAATAGCTTAATGTCTTTTTTATACTGTGGTGCCCATAATTTCATATAGTACTCAAGGTGAGGCCATACCACATTTTCACCAGCTGTACAAAACACCTCTGCTGTATGTTCCCTGATGCTGTCATATTAGAACATGCTGATTATCCACACAACAAGGAGATCATTACAGAGATTAACTTGAGAGTAATTTCAAGTTACAACAGCGAATTAGTTGCCTTCATACAATGGTGTGCAGTAGACAGGGGTGAAATTCAAAATGAGGAAAGTAAATCTAACACCTATCAGTTCTACCAGGAGCCAAATCAGTTATCATCTGTAGTCAAATGCATATTCATGTGACTTAAAACATGACCATGAAAAGATCAGATATAGTAAAGAATCCTGGAATAAACATAATTTTTCATGCATCAATCTAGGAGCATTTTATGAGGAGTCATTAGCTCAATATGAACCTGGGATAACCGAGGCACCAAATAGCAAAGTGCCTTGTCTGATTTTATACAGTAAATTGACATCAGAACTGATATTGGAAATAGTCACACATGCTGCCCTGTGCCCAGGTTTCTACACTATCTGCCTTTACCTGCCAAAGTAAGCTTGCTCTGCCTTCCACGGTGTATTTGTACTACAAGAAGCTGAAGGACACCCTAAATATAGACCCCAAAGAATAAGCTGGCTATGTGCTATTCATGATAATCTGTATTTGGTATATAAAATGTATACCCAATATAGAAAAATAAAATTTCATTAGCCACATAGGCAACTGGAAAGTTTCACATGGATTTAGGCAGAAAAATATCATTATATCATGGAAAAATGGCGCACCACATTTCCCAGAACAATGCTCTCTTTTAGTGAGAAGTAACATTAATGCAGTCAGGATGGATTTAAACTGTTCTAAAAATCACAGTGTTATTCATGAGACTATAGTAGAATTTTTTTTGTCCATGCATTTGATGATTTCTGTGGGATATAATTTGCTTTTTCAATGCAAGTGATTTTTCATTTGCAGAAACCCACTGTTTGGAATCAATATGGTCAGGATACCAAGTCAAAGCTGCAGCATAATGATTGACAATAAAACACAGTACACAGAATATGATTAAAATGAAAAGCAGTTACATATATACAAGGCAGTATATCTTGGAACAGTTTAGTAACAACAGTAAATGCAGATGGTAGTGAACAAGAAGTTAACCTGACAATCAAAACCTAGCATAACCCTGCATTTGTAAAAGCATCTCTACAACACAGAAAGTGTTATGATGAGGCATTTTATAGAAACTACTTCAGCTGGAAATCACCCTAAGAGCAACTTAAGGGTGACGGGTTGAAACAAGGCTTAGGAAATGTGAATATGGGTAAGTGAATACTAGGTAACTGCTTAAAAGCTTATTTTAAGGCAAATAAAAAGCTGATTGCTAGAAAGCAGTTTTAAAAATGACCTCAGCTCTGTACAAATAAAAAGAAGCTTTCTGACTCTCCATGGGTTAGTTGCATTGGAGTGACAGAGATGGACTACACTGAAAACTAATTCCAGTCCATTAACTTTGGCCTAGCTAAAGGCTGTGTGGTGTATTGGGACCTCTACCAAGCAACAGAAAGAATGACCAGGGAGGGCTTTGTGTTTAGTTCTAGACTAAAATAAACAAAAGGCATTTGCCAAACAGCCTCTAACGGAATTTGCGCCTTGGCTTGTACCTGGTCTTTAGGACTGATTTCAGGTACCTGGAATCTAGAGGTACAGAAGACCTCTTACTAGTATCACTATCACAAACTTGAGGAAAATGTTCAAGGGTCCCTTAATTCTGTGAAGCTGTCTGGTTCTCAGGCCAACCCTGTACATTTTATGAAATAAGAATACTTTAGATGGGAGTGAGGGGGGGAGCAAAGTACCACATCTATGTTACCTGGTGGTTGCTTCTCTTCTCCTTCAGTTGCCAAAGACTTTCATAACCTCTGAAGAAGATATCTGCCTGTCCTTGGGAGCCACTTCCTTGATCCCTTTAGCTATGTGAAGCAATTAGAGCAATACTGGTGCAAGAAGAAGCAGTGAATTCTCAACCAGGCAATGTCACACTATGGAGCATGTTAAATTGCTTCTGGATCAAGAGGTTTGAAGAGTCTTGCCGCTGCCAGGAGCTTGCTTATGTGCCTTTCCTCTGTGATGCCAGCTTTTTGAAGGCAAGTTTGTGACAGAGAAGGCACTTTGCTCAGTGTGTTGAATCCTGCTTCTGTAAGCAGGCTGGAATACATAGGCAGACCAATGGAAATCAGCCAGTCAGATACAGAGGTGATGAATCCTGGAGATACAGGTTTACGGCAAATTTCAGTGAGTCCTCCACTTGGAATCTGGGGAGTGAAAAAAACCAGAAAGAAAATAGAACCCTTAATGTCAAACATATCTCCCTTTACAGCAAGTCTTTTTTTTTTTCCCCCTCTTCCAAACTGGTATAGTTTCATAGCAGATGTTTCAACTTCTCTCATGTCAGATTTGTCAGTATGAGAGCAGTGTGGACTAAAAGGCTAAGATTACTCGGCACAGAAGCAATAATTTTGGCAATACAGACACAGTGGGCAGTATCCAGCTGCTTGTGTAACTGTCATGTGCCACTCTGAATTAGTTTGAGATCAGTAAAAAATACCCAGTAAAAAGACTTTTCAGAGTGATACGTTTAATTTCTCAGTAAGGCAAGAGAATACCAATTTTGTCTATTACCTCTCAAACAGACCAAGTTTTCCTAGAAAAAGCCATGTTTTTGACTGTTTTCCCCTCCTGTTTTGCTAGGAGGAGTGGACAGTAGTATAGTTTAAGAAATAAAAAAGGAGTATAAACCCTTTCAGATTTCAATACAGAAGCATTTAATACATGTCACTCTTAGTGAGCAAGTATCTGTTACCACTGCTTGCAGTCTGCTTAGACTTCTAAGACTATTACTCAGTCAGGAGAGGGATATCCACTCTCCTTTCAACTACTAACTGTCCTCCTTTCGGACAGGGGGAGGTACATCCTGCCCCTACAGTGACCTCTACCTATGTTGCACCTGCTGGATGAATATAGGGAGCACATTTGTACTAGGACTTCACAAGAATCTCCCTTTACTACTAGTTAGTCCTTTTAAAAGTCTGCTCATAAACAAGAAGATTTGGTTTATGGAAATACTCACTGCCATGCGATGCTGTTTCCTCAGCTGCTTTACCCGGATTTGGTCCAGGTTTGTGGCAACATCCTTTTCAGGCTGCTCTAAATCCTCAGAGTACCTCTGTACCAAAGCCTCGGGAATGCCACAGCGACCGTGCTGAATGTTCCCAGCCAGACACAAAGGAGAGTGGACAAATTAAAGAAGTGTATCAATACAGACCAAAAAAGAAGTGTAGGATGGGAGCAAGAAGGAGCTTTCCTCGAGGTTCCATGAAAACTGAAAAAAGTAATCCCTTAGGGAGGGACTGGACCTTAAGACTCATTCCTTCCCCTCAAAAAAAAGATGTCTAATTGATGCTATCAATTTAGAGTTCCTTGGAAGCATAAAATTTAATCATTACTTTCTTTTTCAGCTCTACTTCCCCACATCAGCAGAGAAAGAGACATTTCCATGCCTGGTCCACCAAGGCACCAGTGGCCTGAAAAGATGAAGGTTCAGAATAGGTCTGGGATTTCTCAGTCCCCCACAACAGAAGAGTTCCTTTAGGCATAAAGTCTGATAGTAAAGACAAACAGAGTTATAGAATGTCTGATGTCTCAATGATTTTTGATTTATCTAGGCTGGTTACTCACAAAAAAAAAATAAATTACAGGCAATAAACGAAAGGCTATCCCTTGGAATGCTAGCAGAATGAAACCATTGAAATGGTTACCACTTACCTTGTCTGAGTACGGTTCTTCAGTAAGATCAATGTCTTCAGACTGCAACTTGTTTTCTATCACCATTTCCAGATCCATTCCCCTGCTACATGACACTTTCCTTGCTGAAGTAGGACCTAGCTTTACCATATGCTGCTGAACACTAGCAGTCTCTGGGAGCTCTGACAGCCAGGGTGGGAGTGGGCTAGGAGGGGTATTGGGCTCATGTTCAGAGGACGTCCTATGGACAGGTACTCCATGACAATCAAAGGGACCGGATGAGCTGGTCTTTTTTACTGGCAAACATGGTGCTTCTAGACTTGAGTGGTTCCCACTTGTGGTCATGGGAGGATGGTATAATCCATTAGAAAGGCGTTCTCGGCATTTTTTGGCAGGGACAGGTGGCGGTTGAGAAGGATTTTTTGGTTGCATTCTTGCCTCACTTGTGCCTTTTTGCTCAGCTTCTAGACCTCCCTTGAGGACTGGAGCATAATCAGCCCGCGCAAGGTCATGAAAGCCTTTACTTTGTATTTCCAGAGGCATCCTTGTATTTTCAGAAGCATGATGCATCACTAAGGCAGGCTGAGCTTCATAGTTTTTCAGGGGGAATGGAGCAGGCTTTTCACCTGCAGTTTCCATTACAGAGCAGTTCAATTCCTTAGCTTTTCCCTTCTGAGAACTAGCAGCTCCCTTACTCTGCTTAGCCATGAAGTCATCTACCATACAGCTGCCTCCATGAGCATGAGGTGGCAGGGCAGAGCCAGTTGCCTTTTTTGCTACATCCAGTGAATCCTGAGGAAAAGAACCTACTTGCTTGCTAGTGTGCTGTAGGTTAGCACTGGATTCTCCCTGGAGATCATCCAGCGAGTGAGATCTAGGCCATGTATCTACATCCTGAGGTCCATCCAGAGTTTCATAGCTCCGACAGACGGCAACTGGTAAACTTCTGCGGTTCTTCTTCAGACCTGTGATGGCTGGAGGTTGGACAGAGCTCTTCAGAGCATGATGTGCACAACCTGACCCTTTTTCCCCATGCTGTAGAGTTTCTATTGACTTGGTCAGTGGAAGCGTGGGATAATTTGATAGCTGGTTTCTGCTGAAATCCTTAAAGCTACGGTCACTTGCTGATTTTGAGGGCAGAAGACAGGTTCTTCGAGTTTTACCTAGAAACAAGTAAGTTCACGATTAAAAAAAAAACCCTGCAGCATAAATTAGAGATCACTTATAAATGGTTTTGAAAAGAAACAAAAAAAGATTTATTCTCTCTTTGTTAACTCTAAAGGTACAAGAACTCAGTGCCATTTTAAGCATATGTATTTGTGAACTTCAGCTTTATTCGCGAAGAACTAGTAAATGTGACCACATAAGTAAAATACATTCATAATACTTAATATCCTTCCTATTCTCCAATTTGCAGAGATTTGAGGTTTAGCTCATATTAATCTTTTTCATGTAGAAATATCCTACAGTTAGAACTGATACCCTATATCACTCTTCCTGCACAAGAAAGTATAGAAAGACTGGTTTAGCACCAGCCCCTTTGTTAAACTACTTTTAGAAACAGCAGAGTTTTATAGAAAAAGATCTTATGAGATGGAGAAATGTTTCAGAAGGGAGTTTCAAGTGTGACTAATATCAGCGTTAGTCTCATGTCACATGTCTCATGTCATGTGTGTTATCAAAGTGGAAGGTCTTAGAGATTTGGTGGTTTTTTATAAACACTTAAGATGTCAATATGAACCACATGTTCTTTGTAAGCTTTATTTTATATTTTTATGAGATAAACACCACTGATTTTAAACAGTGAAGTCTACCAACTCTGCTTGACAGAAAAATCCTGATCAAAGGGACTGTGTTTACTAGAGTATTCATTACTTGAAATACAAGGTCTTTTATCAAATATTATATAGATGTTTGTTTCTTTTTAACAAGACAGAAGTAAATTTGTCTCAAAGCCAATGACCTCTGAGAATAACAGCACATCCTGAACAGTTATTGTTTTCAGGGTGACAGGGATACTTTCCCCCATGTACAGTAAGCTTTCTAAAATCAGGATACATAGATAGATAGATAGATAGACAGATAGATGGACAGATAGAGAGAAAGAGAGAGAGAGAGAGATAAAGCTCAAAATTTCTTTTTCCAATGGAAAAGAAAAAATCCAAACAGCCAAAACCTCAAACCAAAAGATTTGGCTAAATGATATCAAAAGTCTGTAATAAAAGGCAACCAACTGCTGCCAATTAAAAGACCTGATCATTTTAGAAATCTGAGAGGGTTTGCTTACTGCATCAGAACTAAAGTAATCTAGTGTATTTTTAAGCAATAAGCAATAGATGTTTTCTTCTCATGCAGCTTGCCTTCAAAGCGTTATCCTGAAAGAAGTTCAGTGCTTGGGTTTTGAATAATATACACTGCTTGCCTTGCATATGAATGAAAGAACCTGTTTAACCTAAAAAAGAAATAGCTTGCATTCTCTTGCATCTTACTGTGCTCAAAGAGTCTAAAAAACAAAGTATCCAGAAAACTAGAAAAGAAAATGGAGGTTACATTTAGGAAGAGATAAGGAAAACCCTCCCATCAAAAAAGGTTACTGTATCTAAAATCAAGGTGTGCCTACAAGGATGAACGTGAGCACACAGGAACTCCTTTCTCAGAAGCTGTATGATTCGCAGTTCAACTCAAAGTAAATATTACCATTTCCACAAAGTGCTAAAAGAGACACATCCCACATTGAAGTTGGCCCCCTCGCTACTACCTTGAGTTCAGGTAGCTCAGAGAACTAGCAGAGAGACCTCTCTGTCTGCATCTTTCCAAGGAGCTTGGCCACTGCCTTCTGAAAATAACTTGAAATCACATTAAAAAGATATGCGTAAGAAATGTTATATTCATTTTTTAGTGCCTTCAGGCACTAATGTCAATATGTTATGAGCATGGAAAGAAGTGTTCTCTTTCCATTATTTATATTTGCCAGCACATGTCTGACCTGTGCAGTAATTCACCCTATTGTCCAGGGTTTGCTGTCAATGTTCACATAACAAAATCCATGTACCTTCTTTTCAATCTGAAATACTAACCAGAGGTTACACCGGTTTAAGGAAAACCCACACAGGAACCTCGACATTGAAATAAAAATTGTGAGAAATGCTACTCCTGTGCAATATAAGCTCTTACTGAAGCCATAAGGATATCTAGTAAACAGCATTGCATTTCATCAAAAATGGGGTATGTCTGTGTAAAGGCAGAAAAGAAGAAATGGGTAACAGGAAAAGGAAGAAGAAAAAACCAAGAAAAATGAGAAAGCAAAATTTTCTGAAAGTAAAATCAAATCTTTAGTTCATTCTACCCCTGTTATGCATAAAAATACAAATGAGGTTAGAATTGAAGTTCAAAACATTTTGTCTATAACATATATAATCAAACATGCAATCTTAAAGCTCCCTGCTTCAGAATGGTTCAAAAGATACTGCTGGTTCAATGCTACTGCTTTGTACAGAGGCCACTGGTTGAGAATGTAATTTCTTTTATGTAGACTTAAGTCAAGAGCAGTATCAGGAGGGCAGCTGTGATTTCTCTTTTTCCATCTGTTCCTTCCCCCCTCCTGACTGCCAGGTATAACTTCATTATGCTTCTGTGAAACTAAGAAAGGAAGGTAGTATTTTCTGAAAACAGACTTCAAAACATATTTTTAAGTTGTTTTCATAAAGTGGAGAGTTATATAAATAACATCCAGTAATGTAACATTCCCTACCTTGGGAAAAAAAGAAGAAAACAAACTACAAGAGTTAAAGTGTATAGTTAGTAAGGTTTAAAACACATTTTTAATGCTAGGATTTTTCATAATATCTCAGTCTTATGAACCCCCAGTACAGTTAAGCAGTCTAATGCCTTTCATAGTGCTGTTAACCACGGTGGCATCTCTGATTTAAATGTGTGCAGAAGGACACAGGTGATTGGGTAAAAACTAAGATTACTAAGGTGGAACTTGCATAAAATGAATGAAAAGTTTGTATTATTTCCAGGTTCAGTTCAAGCTATGGTGAATACTTTAACTCTTCTATTTAATGTTACGGTGCAGTTTTTGCTAGACAAAGCACTGTCCACCTCTCATGATACTTATTATTAGATTACAGACATGGAACTTTTAAATTCCTTGTCATCATCTGCCTCAGAAGAAAAGAGACTATCTTGGGGAATATTCTAGAGCCCTCAATTTCTAGAGGTAGCACAGCTATAGCAAAAAATTTTCAGTGTTTCTCTTAGTACTTCTTTTTCCATATGGAAGACAGTCCTCAGAAATTTACGTATGCAAAACCAGACACAGAATGCATTCAGTGGCTTGCCCAAATCCAGATTTTATTAACTTCATTTTGACATTACTTTCTGTGGCTGTATTTTGGGTGCATTTCAAACAGGTCTGTTGACACAACAAAGATGATGGCACATTAGACAATAGTAGCCTCATTGCTTTTTCTATTGATTACAATCTAGTAGAAGTGCACATTACATTAGGCAATGTGGCCACCTGTTTTGTTGCTTCCTTTTCTGACTAATTAGGACTGAATGTTTAAGTGCTTAGGATGCCTGCCTGGTACTGTGGAAATCTGGGCCTCAGTTTCTGAACAAGTCAGAGAATGCCCTTAAAGCCGTGGTTTGTCTGCTCATTCAGCTCTGTGCATTGCACGTGCAATTCTCATCTCTTCATGTCCCTTAGAAAAGTTATACAGCACAAGTAAAGCTTCAAAGAAGCCAGGCATGACCAGGGACATGAATGACCTATAGGGAATAATTAGTAGGCCTTCTCAGACTAGAAAAGAGATGACTTTGGAAGGAGTATGACAGAAGTCATACACAGACACTGTTAGGTACGGAGGTTCTATGGAAGACAAGGGATGTTCATAAAAAGTTTCAGAAAAATGGATGAATGCCAGGAAAGAGTACTCAAATTTTGAAGTTCTTAAATGATGAATTCCCCAAGAATGTCCTGGGAAGCATCAAATATGCTTGCTCTGTTCCTATTCTGTTCTGTAGCTATCTGCTTTTGTCTGGTCCTGTGAAAACCAGATTTTCAATGTGGTTTCCAAATGAAGCCGAGACTGTTGACGTCTGCATGCAAAACAAGCCCAATAACTGCACCACTGTCAGATGTTTAAAGGACAGCTTGCTCTCTCTGCCTTGTTTCTATATGGACTAATTGTCCGATCATAGATGGTTGCTTTCTGCTCTGAGGTTCTTCTTGTCTAAGACAGGATAGGTCACAAACTGTATGTTTCTTACTTTCTGTGAACTGAAATAAAACCACAATGCTGCTGTAAGTACACTGTGGATACCTAAGAGAATACCCAAATTTTTTTGCAGTGGGACCAAGAGAAGTACTTACAAAACATACATGTGGACCACTGCTATAGTACGTAGCAAACAATTTTCTAGCCAAAATATAAGAGTTGCTCTGAAATCTCGAATTGATATCAAAAGATCCAGTATCAGCCCCAAACCAGACACTACAGGAGTCATCAAAATATTATGTATAAAAATTCCCCAGAAAATCTGAAGATCAGTTCCTTCTCAGAATGCATTTGCCCTTTATGAAGTGCTGATCTGCACATTATGATGTTTATACCAGACAAATTACTATCCTTATTTTAAAAGATGAGAACACAATGTATTTTGAAAACAACATGCATATGAACAACTGTGGTCCATGAACCTTGCAAACAAGGTGGAGCAGATTTCAGATAAACTAGCCTTGACAAAATCTCTGAATGAATCCAATATCAAATGTTCTTTTCATTATGGTTTTCAAAACAAGTACTAAATACATGTGAGCAAAAACGATGCAGAAATGCAGCAAGCCATTCATAAAAAGTAATATAAAAATCATCAGCATTTCATGTTCTAGAAAACTCAGACAGGAATATTAGTTTAAATGTAAGTATCTAAGCAGACAGGCAATGCCAATTGCTTTCTAAAGGTTTTATTATACTGTTAAAATGAGGAAAATGTACAGGCAGCACTTTAACTTCAGTGTTACAGCTATCATTATGATAGAACTTAGAGACAAAAATGAAAGGAAATTGTCACATACAGTGTATATTTAGCTATGATTCTATTCCAGCATGCCTACTGGATGTGGATTCGTATTCAAGAAAAAGAACTCCCTGCTTTCAGGAATTTAGTATATTGTTGATTTCAGGCATTCAGCTTCAAAGCAAATTCTGATTTTCTTCAATAAATTGTTATTTTTGAGTGGTAGACTGACAGAAAATGCACATACTAAGAGAAAGATCTTTAGCTCATATTTTAAATTGGAAAAATAGTCACCATAAGGGGCATACAGTATCTATTTATTCTGTTCTTGGTTTCCTATTTATGCTGGATGTTGGTGATGCAACCAGGCAGTCTGAGGCCAAACCATGGCTCAAATGCTTGGAGCGATGATGCCAAACTCAAACCAGTATTTTCTCTTTTAATATTTCATCCCTAATGACAAATTTAGACCATCTCTCAAGTAAAGCATGCTCTGTTTTTTCAGAACAGACAAAAAAAATCTCTATTATCACCTGCCTTAGTAATTTTTCAATGCATCACCTTTTACTGATGCAGGATAAGGCAAAGGGAACTGATATCATTAGCAATTTTTTCTTTTCGTTTATTTCCCTGCCAACTTCTCAATTAATTAACTTTCTAGTATTCATACACTAAGAAGTCCTAAATTCCTGCAGTTGGATTCTGATCAGAGGAGGATGCAACATGCAACCTAAGCAAACACAAAAATATGGCCTAAAATAGAGAACATTTTTCTTAACAGAAAAAAATCCTCCTAATCTCTGCAGAGTTCAGAGACTTCTCCATTGGTGATCCCTTAGACAAGGGCTATTGGTGTGCAAGTAGTGCAAGTCTCAAGAGGCACAGTGGCATGAGAATATGACTGGGAGTGGAGAAGGCAGGGAATGGTAGTGAGAGTGCCTGTTGCCCTAAGATCACAAAAGAAAGACTATTTGTGAAATGTGATCTGTTTCCTTTGTTTATGCAAATAAATAAATTAGAAACAGTAGCACTGAAAACCAGTGGCTCAAGTCAAGAGGGAAAGAGGTAATCAGAGCAAAGCAGAAAGTCAAGTGTGAAGTAGCTTGTGTTAGCTAGGAACAGGAGGAGAAGTATATGAAGTTATCTACTGAAAAAAAAGACTGAAGGAATTTTAAGGCTCATTGCTGTCACCATTACCATTCTCCAGGTTTTCACTGCTTTCGTAGCAGCCAGAATCCCGAGGAGAGCATCCGGTTAGGCCTTGGCCTTCAATGAGAAGTTTCTCCTGAGATCCTGACTGGTCGCTGTTACCTAGAGGATGTGAGAATACAGTGAAAAACAGACAAACAGGAAATGTGACTGAACTTCTCAACTTTCCATTTCAAACACCACTATTTCGTGTGCCCAGAGAAGGGCAATGGAGCTGGTGAAGGTTCTGGAGCACAAGTCTTATGAGGAGTGGTTGAGGGGGCTAAGGTTGTTTAGCCTAGAGAAAAGGAGGTTCAAGTGTGACCTTAATGCCCTCTATGACTACCTGAAAGAAGCCTGTAGCCAGGTGAAGGTTGGTCTCTTCTCCCAAGAAACAAGTGATGGGACAAGAGGAAACAGCTTCAAGTTTTATCAGGAGAAGTTTAGTTTGTGAACTAAGAAAACTTTCTTCACTGAAAAGGTGGTCAGGCACTAGAAAAGGTTGTCTAGGGCAGTGGCTGAGTCATCATCATTGGAGGTATTTAAACAGTGTGTAGATGTGGCACTTAGGGACATGGTTTAGCAGTGGACTAGGTTGGACTTGATGATCCTAAAGGTCTTTATCAACCTAAGTAATTCTATGATCTTTCCTGTTGTATTAATTGTATAAGACTACTGTTTTATAAAAGAGTGAGCATTAGGAAAAGCCATCACAAATGCTGGAAACATTCATCCTGTTTGGTAAATGATTAAGCAACAGCTTCAGCAAGAGTGTGAGGGAGCAGCATGGTACATAATAAAGCAGAATGGAATTCACGTGCACAACTTAAAACCACGGAAATTTACTTAAAATGATGCTGTAAAAGTTCTTTCTAAGACTTAAAAAAAACCCCAAACCCCAAAAAAGAAGAAAAAAACACTGCAAAGAACCAACTCAAGTAAAAAAGAAAAAAATCCGAATTCTGAATTACCTTTCAGAAGACCCAGAGGAAGGATCAGGAGTGGGTCTGGTACATTAGATACTGTCCCCTAACAAAGGACGAAGGGACATGGAAGAGACTAGTGGTATCAATTCCTTCCTTCCTTGGTCTATGCAAAAAGACAACACTCAAGTGTGGTCCACTCAGGCTGCATAGACTGGATTACAGGAATTTACTCAGAATGTGTTGTCAGAAATCATATTTTGTAAAGAAGCTAAATCTGGAGCTGAAGATACAGAAAACCAACCTCATGATGCAAGGATACAGTTTATGCTGTGGGTTTTTATACCAGCAATGAAATGTCAGAAATGATTATTCCAATTCCTACTCTCAGCACATGATAGGTAATTATGCGGTGGAACTATGTACTGTTGTCTCTCCCAGGTTAGAGCTGTCTGGTTCCCACTTCTCTTTCTCCTCATCACCCTGACTTGGAGTTGGAATTTGTACTTTCCAACCACCACATCTTCAAGTTTTCAAACCAAAATTGAAGGGCCTTGAAAAAATTATTTCTTCAGGGAAGTAAGCATTCTAAATAGGTCTGCAAATAATGAAGAGAAGCTCACGTAGGGTGACAAAAACCCACTCTGATATTAGTGAAAAGAACCTTATTTTGCAACTGTGGCTTAATTGTGGGGGTAGAGAAGAGCAAAGAAAGAGCAGATGACTCTCTGGGAAATGAACAAGAAAGCTACATGTCACTGAGAACTCGGGCCACACAGCACTGTCTAAAGATACTAATTACACATCACTATAATTGAATTAAGCATTGCCCACTTAACAAGCAGTTGTTTAAACTGCTGCTATGGCAGTTTAAGATAAAACACAGGAATTTGCACAGAAGCAGCTGAGAAAGCCCTCACACAATCCATTCTGCTGATTCTGCTCGGTGGATACTAATATTCTGCTGACACTTGGGGATGAAGGGGAAATTCAGCACTGCCTTAGGTTGCTGTAACTAGGTTCCGCTTATTGCTGTGCAGCAAAGACACCCTTGAATTCGACTGCTATGGCTTACTCCACTTTTCCTTATCTTTGCAACCATTTGCCTGAGATCACGTGTACAGTGGGCAAAATTGCACTGCTGCACGTTAGATATGTGGGTCACTGTCTTTCACTCTTTGCACTTGACTGATATATTTGCTTCCTTTGAAAATCACTGTTTTGTCATATATACAACCTGAAGCTACCTGTACAATCCTGCAATTCACAGTCCCAAGAACCATATGTATGTGCAGGTAAAATTAATTCACATTACACTTCTCCACAACTCTCTGGGCTTTGAATTTTTTCCTACCCTTGATAATCTTAATCTCGTCCCTCTAGTCTGAAGATTTCTTCTTTCCTATTCTCTATGTGTCAGACTCTTCTTTTGAGTAGGTTATCTCATGATTTGTTCTTGAACATCAGTATTCTAAAGCATTATGTATTGTACACTTGATATTAATTGAGTAAGTTGGGTGGCAGGGCTTACATGAACAGAAGAATTTGGGAAGAACTAAAGCAAATCTTAAGTCACTCCTCAAAAATCTAGCATGTTACATGGGGTTACCATGGAAATAACTACATTAGATAAAAAAAAGGGATCAAAATCCTGGAACCAGTTTTCTGTTTTAAGGGGTTCACAAGGTTCTTGGCAGAGCTCTAGTAAAACAGAAAACCTCAAACATCTCACATACTATCATATTCCTGTAGAAGTTCCACTGCTGTGAGAAGAACAGCTCTGTGCT
Organism: Corapipo altera; assembly: GCF_003945725.1. Classification (NCBI taxonomy): domain Eukaryota; kingdom Metazoa; phylum Chordata; class Aves; order Passeriformes; family Pipridae; genus Corapipo; species Corapipo altera. The sequence goes on from NW_020884874.1 coordinate 28,863,166, forward strand.
CAGGATCTCGGATGTTCAGTTCATCCAAATCTTCTTCTTCTAAAAGCTTAAAGGTATCCAGATCTTCATAACCATTGAATAGAAAAGTGGGCATGTGCTCCTGCACAAATGGAAAAAAAAGAGGGGAAAAACAAGAGAAGAGCTGTAAGACAACAAATTCATTCAATTTATTTTGTCAATAAAGATACTAGATAAGATTTTTGCAATCAGCAAAAAGGCAGTAGTTAAGCAAATGCAAAACAGTGCACAGCATCAAAATTATAGTGTTATAACTTGTATAAACAGTGCTCAGAGTTCAGAAAAGTAGCCGTGGTAGAACTAGAATGCTGCACATATTTTTGTATTTGAAATGCACTATATTAGATGGTCTGGGTATCAATGCTACCTGAACACACAGTATGGCATGGCTCTGCAAGAGGGGAGAAGTACGAAGGGTGAATGACAGCCACATCAATCTATCCCTAGCACTTCTGAACAGAAACGTAGAAAAAACCTGTCCTCTTTAAAGACAGGATAACCATTGTTATTTTACACATTTTGCTTGTCTCTGGAGTGTTAGCTAGCGGCCATACTATGCAACGATTTACAGTCTCTGAGTACATGACTTGCAGCCTGAGGCACTTCGTCAAGCCTGACAGGCAGTTCTGCCCGGCCTCAGCTATTTTCACTCTGCAGCTAAGATCTGATTCTGCTAAGTGGTGTCACAAGCCTTAGGATTATGAGTCTTTTGTGCAACTTTCTAAACTAACAACTCAAAAGGTGTGGCCCCCCCTCCCCTAAGCAAAACTGAAGGGTAAATAGAAAGAGAGAGAATTTGGACCTTTAAGTTGATGCGATCCAAGAGATCCTCAACTGACTTGGGCTGGGGTGGTCTGCTTTTTCGACGTCTTCTGGTGGGCCGCTTTGGCTTCTCTTCCTCTTCATTTAACACATCCACATAGATAAATTTGAAAGTGCCAACTTTGTTGTTCAGCAGGCCCATCCAAGTGCCCATGGGGGGTTTGCTGATGATATCAATGATGTCACCCTTCTACAGACCAAAGAAGTAAGAAAGCCTTTTAAGCATGCTTTCTGATAGATATTTAAGCAAACACACCCACCTGGATTTCTATGTACATGGAACGGACAACACTCTTTAGTTTTCAAAGCTCTTGCAAAAATGTCTGCTTATACTTGTTTTACAAGTGGAAGAAAAGGGAATTAAGTGACATGACTTCGACCACAGAACAAGTCAACAAAAGAACCTGGAATGGATCCCTACCGTCCAGATTCTCCAACCTGCTGACACTTCTGTAGAGCATCACTGCTGTTTTGTACAAATGTCTCTAAGCTATGCAACTATCCGAAACTGGTGCAAATAAGAATGCTCAGTGTATATGGGCATAACTTCATCTCAGATCTCCTGAGCAAAGGAGGCTTATGCAGAAGGAACTGTGCAACAATGTTGCTTTTCCTAATGTGCCCCAGACCATAACAAAGAAATGGACACAAAATCATTTTTGTATGCCTAAAGAGATTACCTTGGATACATCTGCTTTAATAGGAATTAGCTGCCATTGGAATTTTAAGTAATGAATGTAAGGAGTAAGATAGTTTGAACTGAATACAGTACCACTGAAAATAATCAAAGCTGATATCAAGAAAAAATTAAAGATGGATAACCACTCTGTTGGCAAAGTATTTCAAAATTAACTCAAACCAAGTTACATTAACCCAAATGCCTTTAAGAGACACTATGTGCAGGTGCATGGACATTTCTTCCAAGGGTTTTGAAAATTTTTCCATTGAGGATTATTTCACTGTGGCAGACAAAGTATTTTTCCAGTCTTTCAAGTAAAATCATTGTAAAAGGGAAATGAATTCATGGCACATTTTTATTTTTCCCAAAACTAAAGACACAAGTGTCTTTCCCTAGACGTGGAAAAACACCAGTACGTATGTTCTATAACATTTTGCTACAATTCTGTAATTGCTATATAAGCAAGTCTTAAACGTGTAAGACATGTTAAAGGGCTTCAAAAAACACATATAGATTTGTAACAAGATTAAGAATTCTATAGTACTTGCAAAGAGCTTTTAATTTAGAATTTTAGCAAAATAAATGTTTGACCCCCTAAAAACAGACACAGCTAGTACCTTGAGCTTCAGAGAATCTGTATCATAAGGACTTGGAGTAAAATCAGTGTGAACCCTGGCTCTTCCACAAAAAGGTCCTCTGTAAGGAGGCTCTTCATCATCACCATCTTCTGATTTCACACTCTCCCTGTTGCTGGTTGAGGAATCTGTTGTGCTCACTGTCTGACCACCTGTGTGAGACACACAGTATCACAAAAAAACCTTCTGAAGAAGCTTCAGAAACAGAAGTAAGATAGAAAACAGGTCTTCTTTCCAGAAAATATGATAATCAAAGTTAAAAGTCCTTAAATACTGCTATTTTTTATACACACATGTGATGGGACAGTTAGTTAATCTACTCTGCACTCCTGTTTTCCTGAATTCAGCTCCTCGATATTTAACTGAGAAGCTGTTTAACTAGTGTCTCATCTACGGTATGTCACAGGAATGTCATCTTTCTGGGAAGTTTTGCTTACAAAAAAAACATAGTGGTGTGATGAAAACAAGCTCCTACACGAGGGTTACAGAATCCCTCTCACGCCCTGAATTTTGGTGAATACTGTAGCAAGTTTACATCATCTGTGTTCCATTTAAGCTCTGTTTCATGTAGAGATAATCTTAACCCAAGAGGTTTTAAATACTACTTACGCTTCCTTTAACTATTTAATGAGAGAACCTCAAGGTTTCTCTAGAGGGAGGGTGGGAAGCCCGCCAGGAGTGCCCAGGAAATTTCTCACTTGAAGTGAGAATTACGATTCTTGGCCAGCAGTAAACAGGCACGTTATTATATTATGTTTATATTATAATATTTATATTATAACAGCAGGACACAGCAAACACAGACAGAAAGTTGGATTTCACTTTTTCAGGGCTCCGCATAAACACAAAGCAAAAAAAATAGTCTCTGCACCAAAGAGGTTACAGTTCTTTGTAAACCCTTAATGACTAACCATCAGCCTTTCTACTTTTTAACCACTGTTTCCGCTTTGACTTCCTGTGATTCTGCTTACTGTGGAGATCTCTGCTCCCTGAAGCCACAGATATGGAGCAATACAATTACAACTGAACTTACTCATTGAGCTCTGACCGCTTAAGGAACTCCTCAGGCTTTCTACTGAGCCACCGGCTTTCAGCTTGGGTTTGTCCAGGGAGTCACTGTCTGGTGGTGGCGACTGCGGAGAACCTGGAATGACCCCAGGGCTGGACTCCTGAAAGGGATTGAACCATTTCAGTTTGGTAAATGAACATAGGCACTGATGGGAGCTTCTTGTTCATCTCCAAGGAAAAAGATCCTGTTTTCCTGCTCTTTACCAGACAGGTTGAAACCCCCCATCTACTTATTTAGCAGTACTCAACTGTGGTAAAAACCCCACTTTATTAGGCAAAGCAGTGGTGATGGGAGCAAACAATTCAGTCTGGAAAAGCTAGCATTGTAAGAAGAAAGAAACACTACATAAAACTCCCAATTCAAAGATTTTCATGACACATGATATTTTTTTGCCAGTAGTAGTTGCAAAACAGCTAGTGCCAAATTCAGCTTTCAGAAACAGGATTTTGTACAAAGATGAACACAAATCAGACAAGCAAGTGAGATGTGCAGCAATATTTCTTTTTGAAGTGAATTGTTGATAACACTGCTCATTTACCTACAAGAAAAAAAAATTAGCCAGAAAATGCAGCCTGTGCACGGTACAAATATTCATAAACATAAATGCATAAATATAAAATGATTTTGCTACATGTGCAATAGGTGAGGCAATTTCTGTTTTCATTCAGTCAACCATTACAAAAAATCAAAAAGGGTATTTCCTAATTGAAATTCTGTCAGCCTCAATAAAGCACAGTTAAAACAAAGCAGCGGATATTTGTGGTCAGCACAATTTTGCTTGGTTCTCTTTTGAATGCAGAAAGAGATACCAGCACACAGTTTGATGCCTGAAAGTTACAAATACTCTAAAACGACTGTGCCATAAATTTTGAAAACAAAAGAACTGTAGCTTGCATACAAGAATTTTTGTGGAGACGTGTGGTCATAAAACTTTAGATGAACGCTATTATTTGCATGCTGCAGAATCATTAGGAAAAAACTCACCCCAGCATATGACTTCAGAGGTCAAGTCAATCTTAGAGAGAGAGATAGAGCAGAAGTATTGCTAAATCACTGTAAACCAATTTTTCAAAGGATCCCTTCTTTTTTGACAGACTTTGCAGAGGGGCACGGTAAGTTCAGTCAGACAGCAAGCATCTTCTTATCGATATCAAATCACGTTAGATGTTAAAGTATTTTAATTGTAAGTTTAAATTAAATAACCACAACTGTAGCAGTGCCCCCGATTATGAATAAGAATGGCTATCAATTCTGCAGGAAAGGGATTTTAATATTGCAAAGCATGGCACAAAACTGGCCATGTTTCTGCCTCTCTACACTGTCTCCAGATTCTTCAGTTTAGGGTTGTTACTCTGAATGTTACAAACTTCTCTTTTTACAGGCACTAAGGCTTTGCATTAATACCAAAAGGTAGATCTGGCAGGGCTTGACTCCAACCTCCTTTCCATTCCCAATTCTCTATGACTGCAAGCACCCCCCGCGACCCAGCCGGCAGGAGCCCGCTTGGGGGCGATGTTAACCAGGAAGAGCTCTGCTTTCCCTGAGGCTTTCGAACCTATTTCTTATACATTGCAAGAGGCAAGACTAGTTTTAAACAAATGCCGAAGATATCTGACAGTCCAGTAAAGCAAGGAATCCAAAGTATACCAAAAGGCAATTGTTTCTAGGCCAGTGAAATTCAAAGCCTAATTTAAAACTAATGTACTTCAGGTTTGCCTCTAAGAATAAGCTATAAAAAACTGTAATAAAAGAATAACAGGAAAATCTTCTGTGGGATACCCCTTTCTGACTAGATTGTGTCTCTGTTTTAATGGGCTGCTGCAGAGGGCAAGCAATGATGGACGAAAGATCTGTAATAGCAGAGAGGAGCTGCATATGTGAAGTTATGCTGGGAATTTAAACTGAAGTGTAAATTGCAGATTAAATGTATTACTGTGACCCTGTGTCACAGACGGGTTCCCTTAACAAAATACAATAAGAAAGAAATGGAAATAGTGAGATGTGCGATGTCATCAATGACAGACTTCTGCTGACAAGCTACTTAAATGAAAATCTGAAAATGCATTTTCCATGGTATTGGCATCTATAGGAAGCCATTTCACAGTGCGGGATTTTATAAGAACACAGGAATAAGCCATACCATATAGTCTTGTTAGAAATTTCTTCAGAGATGCCTTGATGCATGGAAATCAATACTGATTATCACTTCTGCATTATTAAGTGGATTCTACTGCAGACTCTACATACCTGCTCAGACAGAGAGCTGCTGTATTTTTTAGACATCCTTTTCTTCATGGTTTCTTTTACAGACTTCACCTTTTTGCCCAGAGATATACGGGAAGCAGAGGGTGATTTGATCACTTCTTTATAAACGAAGTCTCCTTCTTTGCCCTGCAAAATAAAACATGGCTTAAGCCTATAAAATAGAAGAGCCACTTTTTTCCTCAGTCACAGTTATTGCAGAGGTATCCTGGCAGACACAGGACGGCAGCATGGTGTCCTGTCAACTGCTCCAAATTTACTGTTGAGACCTTGTGCAAACCACTGTAGCAGTCCACTGTAACTTACTCTTAAGGCCTGATTTGTAACCTTTTCATGAAAGTACTGTGTATAGATGTGTCAGGGTCTGTTAGGATGCCTTTATCCCTGAGTTTCAGGTAAGTATTTGACCTGATAGAAAGCCACATCGTCTCAGGCTAAGCCTGTCCTGACAGGACACACAGCAGTAGTTGTGGCTCACGCTGATCAATACTTCAAAGGGCTTAACAAGACTAAAGGTACCTCTGAGATCCTAGCCAAATATATATCTATATGCGTATATATATATATATGGATACTTATATTTGGCTACCCAAATTTACTTTTTATTTTCAGCAGGCATTCCATTAACCTCTGTGGTTTTACTGCAGGCTGTTTATAAAAAAACTAAACCAAAATACCACCACAAAAAAGCTACCAAATCCATCAACCATGGTAGGTTATACTTGCACAGCTATTCTTAAGGCATACTACAGGGTATTGAAGAACTAAATTAGCTGGTCCATATATAGTGGATGACAAAGACCAGCTGCTTTGAATGCATTTAACCTTTTCGAAACCAGCTTAAGATATTGAGCATTTACTTATGGCACAAGCACACACTTAGCTTGGATCAGAAGACATTTTGCCAAACTTACTTGTACGATTCAGCCCTTATTCAGATTGTCCAGGCAGCATGCTAAAAATGATCTTTCATTCTACTCTGTTTCAGGAACCATAGCAAGGCAGCTCTCTTAGACCTATCCCTAGAACCCTCCATTGGCAAAGATGCATAAAAAGTCAGAGCACAAAAAAGGACAAAAACCATCTGGTCAAAGAGATTTTCTACTGAATTTGGTCTCTGACTTGATTCAATTTAGATACATGAAGACAGAAAACCCTAAAATAAATGGACATTATATTCCACATAACAGATTTCTCTCTTTTTTTCCCCCTCTAAATTTATGTATGTTTTCTATCTTACTAATATTCTCACAAAAAGTTTCTCTGAAATTCAACTGATACTTCATTTCTGACAATGCGGTATTTTTCCCTTTACAAGTTGTTTGTGATTACAACTTCTTTGGGAATTTTGTCTTTTACCAGAAATTAAGAACAGCTCTTTGCCTTATCATTTTGGAAAAAACCTTCCACTTAATAGACTTAAATGTTTTCAAGGAGAAAACCTCTTTGATCTGCATATATTATTCTGATACACTGCATCTCACCCACTACTGATACTCATAGGGAAAAATGTAACACCTAGACTTCACGCTTTCTTATGTTAAAAGCAATCTGAACAAAACAAGTATCTCTGTTTAAAGATAAATACTAAGACCAGAAGTTAACATTTTTACTGAGGTGAAAACTGATGAGTAAAATAACCACCCACAGATTTAGCCAAATTACGGTTATTTTTGATATTAAAAAATTAAAAAGAAAACAAAAAAACAAGCCCAAAAGACCCAGCTGACATAAAAAATAACATAATGCTGGCATACAAAATGTTTCACAATTTAATTTTGATTTAAGTGCACAGAGAAACTATCAGATCCAATGTTGAAACAGAAAAGAAAAACATATATGGGCAAAAGGAAAAAATATGTTGGCAATTTCATTTGATATAATGTTCTGGCTCATTTCTGTTCTGTCATTTTTGGCTGCAGGCCGACCAACAGTAACACTGGGATCAACATGAGTAACATAAAATGGAATTAATTCTCAGGGGAGATGTTTTGGTTTTTTTTAAACACAAAAATGCTCTGAGATCAGTTGCGCATCACCCAGCACAATGAGATCCTGGTCTACTCCAGAGCTCTTAGATACAATGAGAAAACAAATAATAAATCTCTTACATAATGACTTCCATGCAAATAACTTGCGGATCTTCAGTGAATGAAAGTTTGCCTCATCATCCCAAAGAGTAAATATTTTTACTGAGAAAGTATAGCAATCATATGTTTTGCCTTGGGTGATGCTCTGAGGAAGTCACACTTAAAAACAGCCCACAGATTTGCCCCCAGATCTGCACTTTGGTCACTTGTTCCTGCCTCTTTACACATATGCTATATAAATACTTATATACACATGGATATGGGTGGGTATGTTATTCTCAAAGCTAAGGAAGTTTGAGGTTAACAAAGATACTCTGTTTTCTTGGATCCCCAAACTATTATTACAAACCTAAATTACACTTCAGTCTATTATAGCTTGACTGTGCATTTCATTTTATGCTATTTCAAATCTGCACCTTCTTAAACTCACCATTTGGTCAGAACTGTTTCCGATATGAAGGGAACGGTTTGTCAAGTCAAATCCTCCAAAGCTACAGGTTCTCTGCAAAAAAACAAGGATAGATACAGTTTTATCACAATGACTAGCTCACTCAGAACATCTGTGATTTGGAGAACACCAATTAAAACACAAATGTCTGCAAAAATGGAAACAAACAAACAAACAAAGGGATGAGAGATTATAAATCAAGAAATCCATTGTAAAGCAGTTTGTGTTTTCCAGAGACAACTCCTTGGCCTAAGGTCTGCTGCTGTTGAGTCACCTATTGCCTACTCTTCAAAAAGAAAAAAAGACTTTTTGGTCTGAGGAAACTGCTGAATCAAGTTTTCCAAGGTGCTGGCAACTCCACTTCAGCACTCCCATCTGCCTTCATATGTATGCTCCACAGTAGCACTGAAACAGAGAACCACCAATCTTTTAAAGTGTTGAATAACCTACCTTCTGGGAATAGCTGCACAGGTTGCATCTGCACTGAAATATAGGGAATTGCTGGAAGCCTAGTGGGGTAAGCCCTTGGTAAGAGAAGAGAAAAACCAGCCCCGCTAACCATAAGCATTGTGTCCCCAGAGATTCAGCAAGTCCTGATTCCAGATTAGGTGCTTCCAGCTTTTGCTTTGCAATCCAAAAGATAATAAAACCTGAGTAGTGAACAACTGGCTGCATAGTATTCAAGTAACTGGCCCTGTCAAGAGGTCTCACAGGACAATCCAGGATGAAGGTATGGCAATCACAATTCACTTGCACAACTTCAACTCTAGGCTCTGAGAGTGGTTTTGAAGACAGGCAGATGTCTATTACAGGTATTCTCTTCAGAGTTACAGTTGAGACAAACAGGAGGCAGAAGCTCAACACTTGTGAACTCTCTAAGTTCTTAGGGCCTGAACTGCCCAACACAATAACTTAACTTCAAAGACACTTGAAGAATCAAATCGGCATCGGATCAGAACTACAAAGGACGGTGAGTCAGTGAAGACCCACCACCTGCGAACTACCAGCTTCCTCTCTGAGGAAGAAGTAAGTTCTATAAACTGTGCTACTTAATGGACAATTATAACAATTCTAATAAAGTAAACATTCTTCCTGCCCTGTTCACCCCTGATAAGCACACATATTAGTAGTTTTTAAAAAATTTTATTTTCTAGCTTCTATATTGGGTGTTGCTTACACCAAACATGCTTGGATGACAGTTTCTGCAACCACCACAACTCTATCACAACTCAAAGCCAGTTTTGCCTAGGCCTCATATACATTAAAGACAGTGTTGTGATGTAGAATTTTTCTAAGTGTTTTTTTCCAGAAGGCAATGTGACTATGGCACAGGTTTTAAAAATTGTTTTTGGAAAACATTTGAGACCAACCACAAGCAATATGATCAGTTTCTAAAGCACAGCATGTTTAGCTAGTAGTAATTTGGTTCTTCTGTGAAGGACTGTTATAACTAATCCTACAGCACATGGTAATCCCAGCAACGAAAAGAGGACATCTGGAACTGCTCTGAGCAAACTTGCCTGTCAGAGCTCCTCCTAAAGAAGTCTTCTTGGAAAGCAAAATGACTGTTGGTTAAAAGCTTCTGAGTAAATGTACCATATTAAGGATGCTTATTGTTTCACTGTGGACCTCCCCATACATTTAAAATTTAACTTCTGCTTTCAGATTCCAGTAGCGAACCCGGTAATACTGCACTAAACAAAAGGTCTGTGGATGAGGAGAGGGATATTCAATGGAATGGCCATGCAATCAAAAGTATTATCATTTTGGGAGAAAAGAAAAACTGATGCAATTTGAAAATTTCATGCATGTCCAGGTCACTGAAACAAATATAAATGACAAAAATGAATGGCAAGGAAAGACAGAGTGACCAATTCCACTGAATACATAGGCATTGCAATTTCCCTGAGGTTGCAGCAAACAAAAAATTAAGTGTTTTTAGGAAGGAACATCATTAGTTGAAGTCTGCCAGCTATTCGAGGTTTCAGAAAGAAGTGTATTGAAAAAGTTAGTAAGAGTAGCATGTCTCCAATACTTATTAGATTCAAACAAGGCTGGAGAAGCAGTTGACTGAGGAGTTCCTCCACAACAACAAAACGCTATCCATTTCTTCTCCAGCTGTATCTCCATGAATAAGTAAAGGTCACTCCAGTTGGTTTTCATAATGAAATTACTACAGCAAGACGAGACTAACTTATTAGAAGAACTGAAAAGCTTGTTTCTATCATCTGTATTTACAAAGGCAGTTTTAGAGGGTATTTTTATTTATGGGGCATCTCTAGAACATACAAGTATGCTCTTTTTTCCAAAATAACCCTATTATTCAGTCCACAGAAGGACAAGTAAGGCTTCTCTTATCATCGTAATATCTTTATGGGAAAACAGTGTCTTCTGAGTACAATAAACAGCACCCCGTGAGGGGCGGGACAAGCAGTCAATGCAGAAAAAATAGTTAAGCTGCCAAGAGAGAATGTTCCTGGTATTGGGTAGAACAAACATCTATATATTTTGTGGCCAAAGAGCAAAAAGTGAACCATGAGGGCTTGCTCATCTCCCACAGGTTATTCAAGGAGACCAAAGCTGTGATTCTTGTACCTTATACCTGAAGAAATGATGCAGAGGCCTCAAAAAAAAAATCTATTATTCTGCAGGAAAAGCTGTTTCTACTATATTGTTCACTGGAATATCTTGCTTAACATTACGGATGCAGTGCTGTTTCCATGCACTGAAGTAGGGATCATTATCAACTAGACAACAGACTAGGTGGCTTTGGAGATCTGGTTGGCACCAAAGGCAAGTTCCTAGGAAACTCAGAATCATGGTTAACGGAACAGTCAAAACTGGGTCATATAATCAGGAAGCAGCTTTGGGTCCCTCTGGAATGTTCAAATCACCTAATTTCCCATTTTAAGCACAATTTCCTACTTTGGCCACCCCTTGTTCCCTTTCCATAACGCTCTGAAGGAAGGTGCCACCTTCATCCCATGCTAGGAACAGTAGCCACTGACAGAACAGAAGTGATACTTCTGGTGGTGGTGAACAGCAAGCAGGAAGGCAGTAACTACCTAATGTCAAACTCCCTGTCTTTCTGCAGCTGTTTGGTGTAAGAGAGAGTACGGAGTGGGTGGGTGGGTGAACTCATGAGATGCAGTCTGAGCAGGGGAGGGCCAATATAAGACAGTAACAGCAGAAGAGAAATAGAGTACAGTTGAACATCAATGCTCTAATACTCTGAACATTTTGTTCATCTCTCAGAATCCCGTTAAGAAAGTACCAACTCCGAAAGCATCACAACAAACACATTTATAGTACCTCAAACCTCCTCTGTTCACCAGTGATCTCTATTTCTGTGTTAGGTGAACCTAAAAAGCAGCACTTTGTCATATTTCCTCTCTCTCATCGAGTAATTCTGTACATGTAGAAGCTGCAATTCAACAAAACTCTTCTCTGACAAGATGATATCAAGCTCTTCCCTTACAGCTGCATTACAGTGCTTAAGGGTTTCTAACGGCAAGGAAAGCAGAAATACTACATTTTAGTTAAAAGTATAAAGCAGAAAATGTTCACTGCAACCTCACAGAAATTGAAAGACCACCTTCATGGCAACTCTTTGACTCACAGACTTTTGGTGGATTCTCAAGAGAACCCTTTTAGTACAGCGATCCACTGTGGCAGCCCACTTCCTCTTGGCCTCCTCATCCTCCTCCAGCAGGCATCTCCTCAGGTCCTGCTTGTCGGCCTTGCTCAGGGTCCTGTCAGTAACGGGACGCACCAGCTGTGAGAGGTTGAGGTGACTGTACAGGCTTCTCTCCACCACATAGGTAATATTGAACTCGCTGACAGAAGTGCGCCCTCGTAGCCTTCTGTTTGGGAAGCCACAACTTCCACCCCCTTTCGTTTTGTGCCGCAGTAATTGCAGGTCGCAAGTTGTGGGGGATGCTCCTTTCCTAGCAGGGCGCTGGCAAAGAAAAGCTCTGGAACAGGAATAGTTAGTATCCATTTTCTTCAATCGGATCTGCTTCCTTACACTCTGAATCTCCTCCAGGGACACCAGAAGATGGTGCTTGTGCCTGTTGCTGTCATAAAAGCAAATGCTTTCTGTACTTACCCCATGGCTCAGCGAGCCAAGGCTCTTCTTCATTTCTCCATCTGTCAAGGAGCGGCAAACTTTCTGGGACTTCTCCTCTTCTGGGTAAGAGAAAAATGTCCCAAGTTTCTTGGGAGGCTTGATAAGGCCACGGCTATCCGTTTTGCTGAAGGTCTTCACCAGCTTCCGGTTAGCTCCCCACATATCAAGACTGCTGGATGAGGGAGAAGTAGTAAGTGAGTCGGAGTCGTCCTCTGGCTGCTTTTCACAGGAACCGTCAAAGTAGAATTGCTTCTTGTGAACTCCAGAGTAAAGTGCTGATCTGTCATCCAGTATAGGAGAGCTGTCAAGTGAGTGCTCTTCCACACCTATATGGTAGAAAAGCAGCACATTGCATGTCATTGTTCACAATTCTCTAAGATGTTTCCCTGTAGAGTCTTACTGTATTTATTTAAGATATCACCCACTTAAATTGTAAGAAAACTATTCTTGATATAAGTTGCTCAGAAGTTATTTGTGAGTGGATAAACCTGAAGCAGTTCCTTCCATTTGTGAAGTGAGAGTTCTGGGATGAGTTAACACAAGACAGACAACAACATCCTGTAAGTACACTCATCATTATTTAAAGTTTCTCTCTTTTATCTGCAGCTAAGTAAGACCACTTAGATGCTCTCACTAAGAACCCCTTAAAAGCTGAACTGGGATCTGTTTCTCATGTTTTTCATCTGATATTTGCATATGATGCTCAGCTACAATAGGTCGAAGTACACCCAGGTATTAAGAACCAAACAAGTATCTCTCAGGTCCAGTTTTCCAACACCCAGTGCTGCTGTGGCTGCAGAAAGCAGTATTTTTTGCATGAAGTTATGGAGATGAGCTCCAGGATGAAATTAAAAATTCTGGGGTTTTGATGGGGTAAGAAACACCAGTTTTAATCACACAGAATTTATTTAACAAATGCAGAGACAAAGTAGGTCAAATGGCAAGTGTGCCAATTTCAACAGTGTCCTGGTAATGACAGAAACACTTGATGTTCACCAAATTTTTCCAGAAAATATTTAACAGGAATATTTTGCAACACAAATACTGGAGATGGGCAGATAGCCAGGTTTCCTCTTTGGAGTGGAAAGAGAAGAATAAAAGACTTGAATTTGCAATTCCTTTTCACATTTATCATATAGGAAACTTTTCTCTGGTGTTTTCTTTTGAGCAAGTTATAGTCTCAGGTATTAGATGCAGTAAAAAGGTAAGAGTCAAAAAAAAGTACACATCCTCCTCTGTCTCCCTGACAAATTTCACAGCATTCATAGGTATATATCAGAAATGCACATAGAAACGTGATTGTATTTCTTTCTTTCCAAAATAAATTTATTGTGTGATCTAACTTTGGCTTCATCTTTGATTGCTTCTACAGTCTTACAGCAGAGTTAAATTTAACAATTATCAAAATACTTATGATTTACTAAATTCGCTCATTCAATAACAGGGGACACCTTTTATGATGAAAGATTAGTTGCCCTGTACAGGATCACTGTCTCATCTTCAGTTCACTCTGTTGACAAACATATTTGACATACATTTGTTGAAATCTAAGACGCTATTTTATCAAGCTTAAAATCACTGTGACATTGAAGGGATAGTGGATCACATCTGACATTAAACTTTCACTCTTGAGAAATGTATCGGGGTAGGTCTGTAGATTGGAGTCTCGTTTTTACACCACTTTCCCTGGACTGTCCAGCTTTCTCTTTTCTCCCTCTAGTTCTCAATTTAAACAGAAAATAGACATTCTCCTGAGACCGAGTATGTGCTGATAAACAATTTTAGTCCACTAAGTAAATATGTTTTTAAACAGCTTGTAGAATATGCATTGTGTTTCAAAACTGTAACAGATGTTATTTGGAGTGAGTCCATGACACAAAGCCATAATGACACAGATGTAGATGTGATGTGTTTTTAAGTGCTATATAAGAATGGTGCCCAGGAATTAGGAAGTTTCAGTTATTTAGCTCACTAGGAGCAGACTAAGACAAAATACACAGGATTCAGATACTGGCAAATTCTAGTAAGTATCAGATCAGCTAGATGTACATTTAGTATGATAACAGAGTCAATAATAGAAATGTAAGACAAGGATCTGAGACTAGTGTGCTTTTCTTTAAAAACTACAGGAACAGATAAGGGAAGTTTCGTAAAGTTCTTCTTTCTGAAGAAATTTTTGAGGAGGATTATGAAGAATCTTTCTTCTAGAAAACTGTATGCCAGTTTTCAAAACAAGTCTTACATTTTGCTAAAGGCTGTTGAACATTAATGAATTTATTTAAATTTTACTGATATTACTCAGTCAAATATTATAGCCAACTCCCCAAAACCTAGTCATCTAGAATTTCACATTACGTCAGAATCATAACACAGATTCAGAGAACAGCAGCAAACAACTCAAGAACTGATCCAGTCAACTGCAGGCAACTTGGAAGGCCAAACAGCAATACCCAAATCTGACCACTGTATTTTTTGTGGTCGTGCAGAGCCCTCTAACACATCCAAATGGGAATACAGACCTACATTATGAGAGATTGTGATGAACAACATTTATGAAGCACTATTAATATGCCGTATGGAAACTTGGGTGTGGAATTTCCTGAAAAAAACGTCATAGGTATCTACTGCTGATGTAGACTTGGCTACTTAAGGGGCCTTCTACTTACACAGAAGTTATTCAGAAGTAATCCATGTTGTTATTTAGCAATAATTGGTTTTTCTACAGAGTTTCCCAAGAGCCAATCCAGAGTGGTAGATAAAGTACAAACTCAGAGTTACAGATAATTTATTCAGAGAAGCCTAGAGTTAGAGAAGACAGGCAGAAGGTGGAGAAAGAAGGAAGAAGAGCAAACATTTTTTGCATACAATTGTTAATTCAGTGATTTTTCTGCTGAAGGCAGGGGTGGAAAAACTCATTGGGAAAAAAAAAACAAGCCCTGAAGGGAACTGGGACAGTTAAGTGAAAAGACTCAGGGAGAAGAGGAAATAAAGAGGTGAGGCGTTGTAAAAGAGGCTACAGAGAGCAAGACAGATACTTAATATGCTGAAAAGAAAGTCTGGTCCAAGTGCAGGAAGGTGTCTGCATGCCCAGCTGCCTGTTTCTGCAGCTGCTAGTACCCCTGGAGCCTCGAGCTGATTGCTCCCTGCAGCTTTTCCCAGACTTCCAGAGAGAGAAGGAGGAGGTAGGACAGGCTTCTCTGGGGGCCTTCTTTACTCAGAGCAGGGGAAAAATAGTCCTGTTTTGTTTGTCCCATCTCAAACCCCATGTTTTCACTTCCATGGTATCCCAGCTTTATGCTCACCCTATGAGGTGACAAAACCTTTTCAGATCACCATATCTGCCCATTCCAGAGCTCTAGACTGGCTGTGCCTTTCATGCCAGCCAGTAACTCCATCCATAATGTAGGAGAGATGCCGGCCAGATCATAAATCTGCCAGCAGCTTCCTGCCACATATGCAAGATGCACATGTTCTCCTTAAATGCACTAGGAAGGAATCATAATATGGCTCAGCTCACTGCTAAGATGAAGGGATTTGGCATATGATGCCATGCCAAGAAAGCCACCAGCATGGAAAGGTGCCCACAAGTCCAGTGAGGACTCAAGCAGGGCTGTGCAGAGAGGCTCCTCAGGATCAGGCTCCATTAATCTGAGTGCTCACACATGGATACAGGTCATCCAGAGTTAATTCTACAGCATGGTGTTCCCAGGGGCTAAACTCCACTTCCCTTTTCCCACCCTTCTCCTCCTCCTCCCTTCTCTCCCCCTCTCTGTTGGGAACAGGTCTCATTCAAAAGCCAAATTGCAGGCAGGCTCCCCCAGAAGTAGAATTCAGTATTACACGAGGCAGTTGCTATCCCACAAGAATGTCTGGTAGAGTTTCTGTATTTTTGCCATAGGATGATGCCATGTGGTGCAACTGCTGCTACACTCCCAAAACGAGCAAGGACTTCACCTGTGTGCCATCCCAGGCCTCAGAAGAGGGAGCAGTATGGTGGTGGCTCCACTTACGTCCTTGCTGAGCCTGTGGGGCAGCTGGCTGGAATTGTTCCTAGCATGGGGATTCCCTCCCCAGCATGCGGCATAAAACATAAACCAAGTTCTAATCTCTTAATGAGGGACTCTCAAGTGCTACTCTGAGAATATCAGATCAGCAGTAACCACATTCTAGGCTATCGCTTTCCTCCTTCCACAGTCTTAAAAATTCAATTACTTAGGACATGCACAAGAGACAAGGCAGTCATTCCTACCATCCCTCCACTTGAGGAGGGATAAACACTCCACCCCTCCCTCCCCCAGCCCTCTACTTTCTGTCCCCTCTCAACAGAAACATGCATTCACACATGCAGTTTTAACCATATGCACATTGCTTTTTACCTTCTGTGCTGGGTTTTTTCATTTCTTCAACTCTTATGAGTTTCTTCCTGACTCTGCGAGTAGAATTCACCAGCTTGTGCAACCTCTTAAACTTCACCGATTCCTCTGTTTCATCATCGGATTGTTCTCTTGACTGGCAAAGAAACAAAGGGAATATTAATAAAGTAGTAGTTCCACGGCTTGCTCCTTCAAGTTAGCTCATCTGCTGCGTTTGTCAAGGCAGCTCTGTAACTGATGTTATATTTTCAGCCCCAGTCAGACAGAAATATTTAAATTACTGAGGGTTTTCTTGTTTTCTTTTCTTTTCTTTTTCTTTTTCTGAAAGGATGACATACCATTTTGATTTCTAAATCTGTGCAACGTAAGATCCTAGGCATTGAAATACATTCCTGCCCTCGTCTTTCTTCACATGCATTGTGTAATAACTACTTCCACGTCCTCTCTCAGTGCGTTTCAGGCAGGGCTCTTTCCCAGGGCTCTTCTTACCATACCAGTTATGCTCCTGTGGTTTAGGTCAGTCCCTGGTCTGTCTGGCATCTCAGAACTTGCTGTTTAAACCTGGTTATAAACAGCTTCTCCAAACCGAAGCTCTGTCATTGACGACTTCTCTTTTTTTTCCCTCCAGTCTTCCCAGAAAATCAAAAACAGCAGCACAAGAAAGGGATGGGAAGGAAAGGAAGGAGGAGACCTCATCTGCCTCGCTCACAAACTGCCACAACTACAAAATATTCCCTTCCTCCTCCCTGCTCCCTACACTCCTCCTGAAGACTCTTGAGGCTGGAATTAAGATGGACAGAGCATTCCTCCAGCACTGACCAAGGGAAAACTCTGACCTTTTCAGATATACAGTGCAGTCCATATTCCCCAGCATCCCGTTTCGTTTTGCATCTGATCCAGTATACTCAGTTCCAGCTGTTTTCCCTCAAGTATCAAACATTACAGAGACAAAAAAAAATTCCCTTCTCTCCAGCAGCAGTGACACAACAAGTTGAAACAATCCATTCCTTGTGAACGAGAAGACGACTTCGATTTTCGAGCCAGATCCAACATTCAACGTGCTACTTCCTCTGTTTTAATCAGTTCAGAATGTGGAAAGCGGTGGGGGGAAGGGCAGGGAAGGGGAGAGGAGGCCAACAGGGCTCTCCGACTTGGCCAGGACGACCCTGGCACCATGCACTGCTGCACATTCCTGCACACAGCACAAGCTCCAGCTGGAGTGCAGTATGGATTGTATACCTAACTCTGTTTTCACCCACGGTCCCAGCCAATTTGCCGCATTCCTAATGGTCAGCTTTAAAAACCCTCATGCAACTTCCTGTCAGAGCAGCTATCTGGGTTTCCACAGTGCACTCATCCTTTTTTTCGCCTTTTCCTTAATTAAACTTTAAAAAAAAAAAATTCCCAACAGATGCAAGCCAAGAAAAAAAGAAAAAAAAAAAAGACACTCTCTTCCCAGCAAAAATGCTGTCTGCTTTTCTGGTGGATGAATAAAACAGGCCAAATATAAAAATGCTTTCTACTTTTCTAGTGCACTGAAATATCAGGATGTGGTAAGAATGGTAGATGCCATGGGGCAAGACACCAATTACCAGTTGCACAGGTACACTTTCAAAGCACAAACAGTGCCTAATGGAGCCAGGGCAGCTCTAAAAGCCTACCTCCCAGGCATGCACCTCACAAGGGCCACAGAACCACACCACAGCAAACTTCAACAACTTTCTGCAAGGGTACTACCAATTACTGATTTCCCACAAACCTTGTGTTACTCCAAAAGAAGGAGGGACACCGAATGGATCACATATGGCACTAGAAATAGCCATTCTGTCATCCAAGAATTGCATGAATGCATTTATTATGGGTACGAACTGGCTAGGTAATTAATAATTCTCCTTTGGGAAAAATAGGGCTGTAAAGAAGAGTACCAGGCTTGCTTATATAAAAATAAATTAAGCAACAAGATGAGCATTAATTCAAGGATTATGCCTGGGACAACGTGGTGACACATCAAACAAGACAGACATATTTAGATAAGATGATGAATGGATTATTGACTGTAATCAAGAAGTTCAGTCAAGACTTCTTGGGCTATTAAGTGCATCCTGGCAAGCAACCATCATGCATATTCTGCACTCAAGATATGTTTATTTTAAATGCAATTACTCTAAAGCGTTGCTTTCCATCATTACTTTTCGTACACCCTTGGTTTGCAGACTACTGCAAATTCGTGAAATCGTGAGCTCCGAAAGACTTAGAGAACGGCTCATACCTGGTCCTCCCACCAAGGGCTTCATCAAAGAATAAACATCTAGTCCTACTTTTGCACCACTGACATCTGATAAAGAACTGTGCCCCCTCAGGATTATGAAAACTCAACAACAACAAAAACTTTTGCAATGTCTGACATTTGCATTCACAACTACTGCAGCAAAAGCAAGCGTCAAAATAGCCTCAGTGCGAGGTACTGACATCAGACCCCAGCAGGTAGTACAGAGAGTGCCCACCATACTTCAAAATACATAAAGTCCCATCCTAATTAAGTGGCAGTTGGTTTTCCCCAATGCTTCTGGACTCCTGGTGTCCTTTAAGCTGGGGTCCTCCACAGGCAGCAACAGATCCTGCCTATCACCGGTTCTTGGCCCAGATAGGCGAGAACAGCTCATGTTTTATGGGTAGATGAAAATACAAGATCACTCTCTGTCTAGTGGCCTATTTCCTATCATATCAGGTAGTATGTAACAGACAAATCTTCTACAAAGAAAAAGGACGGCCAGTAAGTTTATGCAAAAAGGCCTAAAAATGTCAGTGACTACACCGGTGGTGCTGCTCAGAAAACCTTCCTGTCAAATAATACTGACTCCTTGAAGATAAAAACATTTTCAAAAAGGGTTACTTTTCACTTGCTTCCTGTTTTTGAAACATTTTTTTAAGAAAGGCCTTGAAATTATCAAAAGTTTCCACTTTGGCACATGGGAAACAGAGCTTAATTTTCCAGCTGAAGCAATGCTTTCTTTTATGGCTAATGTAAAGCATTCTGGCCATAACTGACATATTTGGAAATCATTGAACTTCGATGCTTTGACTTCCCTGACCCACACCACCCTCCCCTCTTTCATGGGACCGAATTGCTTTCTTTGGTAGCTGTCCCTGACTTTAGATGGGAAAATCACCCCAACGTTCCCAAAGCGTGGCAGACTGGGCAAATGGCTTCCTGGACAGCTTTAGCAGCCAGGCCTTGGCACAGAGCTTAGATGTAGCCAGCTGCCAGACCCCTCTTGCCCTCTTCCCTCTTCATGGGCACTTCAGCATGCTGCAGCACTGCAGAAGGGTAGACACGGTCTGTTAAAGAGGGGACAATGCGTCTGCAAAAGTCTCAGCCAGAGGCTCTCGGCACTGGAGGAATCCATGTTGCATCCCCTCTGCCAGTGCCTCCCAGCCCCTGGCACAGAGTTGTCCCATCAGGCCAAGCCTTGGCATCATTAACGTGCTGGTGAAACAGCTAGAGTCCCTCCATCTCCCCATTCCCCTGCACACAGCCCAGACAGGTCTCTCCCCATGCCCTCAAGGGGAAAACAAATGAATTTGCAGTACTGCAAGCAGGAACAACTTAACTTCCATCTCCTCTGCTCCAAATTTTTCCATCCGAAAGCCCATATGGCTCAACTTTTAATTACTTTGGCTAATACTGTATGTAGTAATTCTGTGGTGAATGCTAACGTGTTTCATTTCTGGTTTCCAGGGCAACATTACATCAGATTGCAGACAGCTGGCTTCCCAGCCTTAAACCATAACAAACTGGCCAAAGCTGATGCACAAAAACCTCGCTGGTTGAAAGAGAGCGCAGGGCTCGGCCGGGCTGCTGGGGACCAGGCAAAGCCTGCAGAGCCCCCTTGGTGGGGCTGGCTGGGCGGAGCCGCCTTTCCTGGCTCTGCTTGGAGCAAGTGCATCCCTGCATCTGCAATGCTCTCACAGTGCGGAAACCCGCCAGCTTGGAGAGCTCGGCGGCACAAATGTGCGAAGGACTGCAGGGAAACAGGGACTAAATTAACAGCATCTGGAAATACCGAGAACTGCATGCAGAGGACTGTAGCCACCACATACCACATGGCTGGAAAACTACAGAGAGGCCAAGGCCCATCCCCACCGCCCAGTTCTTCGTTGTTAACTAATGCAGCCACAAACCTATGAAGATGCTCTCAAATCCAGGAGAAATCAATCCCCTCTGCTACCTCTAGCATCTCTTCACCTTGGAAAACTTCCTACTTGTGCACCTCCAAAGGCCATGCTTTGCATCATCTCATATGTAAAAAGCCTTATGTTCAGGAATAAATAGGAAATTAGCACATGTACTTTGTCATTCAAGGAGCTCTCTCCAGTTGTGCTCCTGGCTCCCTCTTTGCTTTTTCTCCCACTTTTCTCATGCAGCTCTTTGCTGCTGCCTGCTCTGTAGGCAGGGCACACGCCTTGCTCGGCTGCTTTCTAACATCCATCCCATTTCACGCGCCACTGAAATAACAGTCCTGACCTTCCTCTTTGAATTAGTGTTTCACAAACACACACACAGAGAAAACCAGTATTTATTAGACTACTTGGAATTAATTGGCAAAATGTAAACCAGAAGTAAGTAGCTAGCTTTCGGCAGGACTATGTTTGGAAAGGCTTCAGGGTTATAGCAACAACCCTTAAAAAACACAAAATAGGCAAAGCCTTCTAGCCACGACCCAACAAAAATGTGTAAGAAATGCTAGGACAACATCCAGTTAAAGCTATCATAACTGATTAATTTGCTTCAGCTCCATAAAAAACCCCATACATGAGCTGTGGGAAGCCATTTGGAGAGATGTTAAAATTTTACAATTCACTTCATGCCCAGTAATATATTGTTCAGCCTCAAACTGAAATTTCTAGGAAACTTTCCATTTAAGAAACAAGGAAATCTCTTAGTATCTGATGAAGCTCAAACTGCAATTCTTTTTCATTATTAGACAATTCTTGTTCAGCAAAGTGGGGCAAAAACTTCATTCAGACTCACGGGCTTAGCACATCATATTCCCCAGTCCTGGTTAGCTCACCTCAGAACTACAAACTATACAGCAAATGCAAAGAGACTTTACTGTTCCCTTCAGGAGACGTGGCTACACGTGTACTTTCTTTTTTCTAACACGCTTTACATCTGCCAAAAAAACCAACTGTTCTAACCTATAATTTTTTTTTTTTATTTAAGATGCCTGGACAAAGTCAGAGACAGGAAAGTAGAACAGAAAAGAACTTAAAAACACAAGGAAAGGAAAAAGAGAACTGAGAAAAGCTATGCATGCTGTGCTGTGCCTAAGAATAACCACAAAAGCCTTTTCTCTTTTTCCCTCTCTGAAACAGGAGACACATCCTCTCCACATCATGCCACATGCTCAGTGACTTACCAGCTTCGGCATTTACAGGCCTAAAGCTCAGTTTCGAGTATTTTCCTCTGAGTCCTCAACTGCTGTCAGCTTCGTAACCCTAAAATTTAGTAGCAGACACTTCTTCTGAAGTATTGTATTCGCTCTGAATCCTGCACACAAAATGCCTCTTCGCTGGAGTTACATTATCAGACACCAAACTGGCTCTGATTCCAGAGCTGAATATGTAAGGAAGAAAAAAGCGTGATGTTGGACTCAATTAGCTGTTTTCTGCTCACTGATTGATTCCCCCAGTTACTCGCTAGCTGCATAACTTGCAAGAAAGGCATAAGTCATCAGCTCTAAGCAAATCTTCTATTCACCACAAGGAAAAAAGGGAGTGTTGTACATGGCAAACAATCCCTGTTTTCACTGACGAAGGCTTGCTGACCTCTTGCTGGCCTCCAGTTCCTTAATTACTGTCTATGGAATTTCAGTGAAAGAAAAAAATACAGAGAATCTCTGCAAAGCCAGGATGAAGACTGACCCTCAAACACTACTACTAGAGTGGATGTGGTGTCTATAGGAAATATAGCTTAAGCTCTTTACCAGGTTTTTCTTATTTTCACTTTTTAATTACTTTGACAAAAAGCCCCCCTGAGAATTTCCCTCCATAAAGGGCTAATTTGACAGAAAAATAAACCTTGCTTAAATGTTTTTTAACTTAGTGAACTTAGATACATTTTTTGTCCTTTCTCCTTGGTTTCAGTGCTATAGAAAAGAACATCACTAAGAACTGGAAAGGCAAACACTGTTTAATTCAGAAACCCCAGCCTCATCTAGAATTAGCCACATTGTGGCTTTATGAAGCATTGTAGCATGACTTTCAACTTCTCTGCCTAAAATGGATTCAGATCTTCCTTCCTAAGAAACAGACTCTGAGATGCTCCAGTCTTATCTTATAGTCAACCATATCTAACCCCGAACCTCGAGACAAATCCAAAATTTGGACATTTATTCTCAGAGCACAAGAAAACATGGATCAAAACCGCCACTAATTAGAAGCACTGCTATCCAGTGGTGAAAAGCAGTAGCAAAGGCATATCACAACAGCACCCTCTTTAAGCCAAGAAAAGATTCTCCTTTCTCACGACCATGCTATCGATAGGCAGTTAATCTGGATTCACTCCAAATCAGTCATATCATGAAAACATAGTGCGACTAAACACCTATTTCTTTTGGTGACTGGTTGATTTTAATGAGTCATCCAGTCAAATATCCTTTTTCAATTTCTCCACCTTTGTACCAGTGACCATACACAGCTTTTCTACTCCCTAGGGGTCATGTAATCTAGATTTACTAGTGTGTTGTAGCTGGGTTCTTATCCTTGAATTACTTCAGCCCCAAAACTCTGATGTAAAGCTCTGTGGAAAATTCTGAGCTTCAGATAAAACCAGCTAGTGTTCTCCAGTTTCAATAACATACCAGCCAACATCAAGTGAAACATGACAGCAACTTCCTTGAAATGTGTCCCAGATTCCCTTAAAAGTTCATGGCCATGAGTGAAACTGATCTAAGTTTGGGGCTTTGCAACTTGAGTTTGTAGGTTTTGGGTTTCATTAAGAAAGTTTCACAGACCTCTAATCCTTGCAGAGGCTGCTTATAGAAAACTGTGAAGCTCCGATGTGATAATCTGCATCATATCGTGATGTTACAGATAATGCCCTTCAAATATTTAAAGAAAATTAACAGAGGTTATGAATACCCTTTTGCAAGAGCATGAATTGCAAGGGCTGTGTAAGTCTAAAATGTGCAGTGTCAGCCCCTCCCAGGTAACCATGCCTGGGTTCAGTCTGTGATTACTTATAAGAAAATCAAAGGAACATCCAACAGCTACTTTGGTGAGAGATATATTACACATTAGCTGGTGACGACACTGCTTGCTGAAATTAGTGGGAAATATTTGTCATAAGTAACGAGAGCATAAAAGTTGAATTCTCCCAGGAGGTCTGTCTTGATACTAGAATAGCTGCTTAGGCAAATTCCTCTCTGTTAACTGTTTCCAGGTTTTAGTTTAATTTTGAGAAGTACATTGCTGATGTTTGTATCTGCAAGCCAAACACATTTCCACATGGTGAAGTGCTTCTCTCACTGATCAGCATAATTAATTTTAATGACATTACAACCATACTCACGTACCACTTGTCATAGGTATATGTGGCAGAATGAAGCTCTGCATTACATTATTTCATATCAGTTACAATATAGCATTCTTTTTTAATTCTCCTGCAGACTCCTCTACACATGGAAACAAAAGTCTTTAACAAGGCTCTTTCAATTGAATCTCATGTTTTGGCAAGGCTAAGAAGGTCCAGGGAGAATCCCTATTCTTTGGCACAGGCTGTACTATTAATGAATGGAGTACATCACCAGTGCTGGAAACCCACCTCTGGACATCTTGGAAAACCAAAGGTGAAAGAGCAATACATGAAATACAGCAAAACTCATATGAGAGAAAAAAAGGAAAAGAATGAGAGCCCTTTAGTACAGGGTGTAGTAACTTAAATTACTTTCTTACAGTATTTTCAAACCATCAAAGTATTAATGTTACCCTCCTAAGTGTGAGGAAGGAAACTTCAGCATCAGGGAAGGGGAACAACTGGTAAATGACAGGAGCGCAATTAAAATTTTCTATTGTACCACAAGTAAAGATTATTCAGCCTGGGTCTGCCAAATAGGGCAGTGAAACACACAACTTCTGAGACTCCTAATTCTTGAACTGAGCAAGGCTTTGTTC
The DNA here is from genome assembly GCF_003945725.1 of Corapipo altera. Classification (NCBI taxonomy): domain Eukaryota; kingdom Metazoa; phylum Chordata; class Aves; order Passeriformes; family Pipridae; genus Corapipo; species Corapipo altera. The sequence goes on from NW_020884874.1 coordinate 28,887,866, forward strand.
CAACTTAATAGGCCTGGTCTCAGAAAAAATGGGGGCAGGGATACCACATTATGGATTATAGCATCTCCTGCTGGTTGATGCATGGAGAACAGGAAAAAGCTGGTACCACCACTCCCCACCCTCTAAGTAATAAGCAGAAAAATTAGGCAGCTCCCAAAAGGCAAAAATGGTATAAAAAAAGGTGAACTAGTATGTTGGAATGAATATTAAATTAATTTGCCTCCCCACCTCCCATCCTCCTCAAATACATGGCCAAACATTTTGCAGTAAAGTAAGTCAATAGGGCTTGTCTGAATGCAATCAAACAGAATCAAACAGAATCAACAGAAGTGGTTATGAACATGCTTAATTACAGCCATTGGCTGAGCGTTACCATAAGTTCTCTGAGTCATGACAGAAGGAAGATTTTTTCTCAGAGACCTTATGACAGACTAACCACAGGAGCAACTCCTGCTGGCAGCAAGCAGGAGGTTTACTTGGGCTACATTAATGCCAATTCCTCAGTACAGTCCTGTGGTGACAGTATTTAGTCCCACTAGGGAAGCACACTTAGCTAAGTTGTACCTGTCAACAACACGGGTAGATATTGAATGGTAAATAATACTTAAAGAAGTGATACAGTTTTATTCCTAAATAATTTGCAGCAGTTTCTTCTGCAAATTCTAAAGTGTTTTGGAAAATTTCAGACTACATAGGTAAAAACACTTCTTGTGTTCTACAAAACCAAATAAAAACACATCGCTGGCCTCTTGCTTTGCTATCATCGCTCCAGAGCACTGACCTTACTTTGTGTTGTGTCCTGGGAACTGTAATGACAATTTGCATTTCTCTCATGGAGGTTTTTATGTTACTACACCCATGGGAAATCCTGTTCTTATGCATGGATAGAAAGAGTGGAAAGACTGTAAAAAACATGCTGTAATTCTTCTGCTACCAGCTTTCACCAAGAGATGCTGGACACCATCCCTGTGATCAGCGGAGAAGGAGGGCAGTCAATGCCTCCCAGGACAGGTTCCCATGGTAGGCACACAGTGTGGGAATTTAGCACTACCATTCTGAAGCCACGTCTTACTATAGGTTCTTTCTTCATCATAACTGTTACTAAGCACTGACAGTATTATAGGAATTTATGCAGTAATAATAAGTACACCATCCAATAAAATGAGGGACATCAGTGCCTTTCAGGAAGTCTTAACAGAAATTGGGTCACTAGATTCTTCGGAGCAAAGATGAAAGCTCTGCATTCATTCACAGCCATGCTCAGCAGCAACTCCCCTCTGTTACTTGAAAGAATATGCAGGGCCTGGAGGCAGGCAACAAGTTCTCCAAGAAGAACGAAAACTATCCTCTTCCACTATTTAGCCTTTCACAGAAAAGAAGTCCTATGAAGAATGGTAAGTCCTGGGATAACAGCAAAAACAGAGGTAACACTGGACTTTCAAAATGCCCAAAATATCCACATTGCTTCAAACTAAACACTACTGTTTCATGTAAAACAAACCTCATCATAGCCCAGTCTCCATTGATACCCAATGCTGATTCCCAATATGGATCAACTTTGAGCTTAGTTCTAACAAATTTAACTGACTATACCAAAAGAAGGGCTTTTTCCTGTTTACATTAACAGTCCTGAATTACGCGCAGTAATAATGTTAACAAATGAACCACTGAACCACTGAAATACAGTATAAGCCTGAATAACGTGGATTTGCTGTAATTACACTTAGATTTACTCCTGAGGTAATGCATGCTATGGAAGTTATACTGCAATTATTTCTTTTCTTCTTATTCTTCACACTTACAAAACAAAACAGTAATGACTACTGTGAGTCAGAGATAATTCTATCAGACTTAGTATTTTGTCAGAGTCAGGTTTGTACCACGGCTACAATCCTGGTTCAACAACTTCAGCATCTCTTGGATTGAAAAGACTACAACTCAAAGTCCATTATCATCTGTTACTCTGTCTTTGACACTTGAGGCAGACATAAACCCAATTTTGCACACCCTTTCACCTTTTAGCCCCATTTAACCACTTGGTAAAAAAAACACGTCTTCAGGAAACAATAGCAAGAACAGGAGCAACAAATGATCATCTCAGTCCAGCTAGAGGTGTTGCTGTGTGGACTTGATGCACCATCATCTGTTAAAAAATGGATCAATAGAAGATGGAAAAGAGAGGCAACATAAGGGGGAATTTTCCCCAGCATCGGTCTCACGGCAGATAACAGATGTGCACAGCATGCTTCCAGGTCTGCATCACTGCTGCCACTCTGCTCAGAGAAAACAAATGAGGTGCCAGTTTCCTACTGGTAGTATAACAGTCCTGGGAAAAGAGGTGTTGGGACACTAAAACAGCACTGCCCATCTACGGGCTGTATTGTTGGAGGGAGATGCTGGTTTTGTTCTCTGCACTCATAAATTTTATGGCCTCTCTCCTGAGGTTGCTCGTGGTACATCCAGTAGGTGAGGTGGTGTCAGGCAAGCATGGCACAGCTCACTGCAGCACCTTTCAGGTGAAGGTGCTATGCTACATGGAAGCTCGCGTTAATGAGCTCTGGATAGCTGAGCATTATCTGCTGATGGAAATCAAAAACCAGAAGCCAGATGAGACCAACTAACCAGTTTAGTCCAGAGATAATTACAACTTCATTTAACTTGCTTCTACAGAAACTGCCAATGAAGTTAATTACTGATTTGTGTCAGTGGCAGCACATGTATGATACACACTTCTATCACAACCTCCCTCCTGCTTCTCTCCTTTCCCCCACTCCCACATGAAATATAGCAATGGGTACAATTAGTCTTTTAGCAGAGGGCACAGGAAAGGATTTATACCGACTTCTCCTAATGCTGGTCCTTCAAGTTGGCTGGAGCCATACCAGCAGGGTTCTGTGGATGAAGCAGTCCTATTTTAGATGAACTGAGAATTTCAGCCCCCAAAAGTCATCAAATGTGCTTCTATCTTTAAGAAGCATAAAAGGCACCTCAGTGTAAAGAAAGAATGTGATACAATTTTGAAATCCTCTCTTTCCCTGGACTTTCTGACTCCTGAGGACAAATAGGGCTTTATCTAAAATCCAGAAAGGGATCCATTTGTAATCTGCACCTGCTTTACATCCCAATGCTTGGCACGAGGCAATGAAAGCCTGTCTAGTTTTACTGTGAACAGCCTTCATTCCAACAGAGATGAAACATAAATATTCAGAAATAAATTTTTAAGAAAATGATGAGGCGTTTTAGACCTTTGATACTTCTGACTAAAAAGAAAAACAGTTTCAACTGCATTCCCACATTAGCAAATAAATAACACACATACTTTGTTGCGAAACAAGGGGACCACAGTCATGAGACTGAAAGCTACAAACTGCTCTAAAATGGCAAAGAATCAAGTCACCTACTGACTTGGCAAGACCTTTATTTGTTTGTTTGTTTCTTAAGAACAAACAAACACGACACACAATTAACAGCACAGCAATGACATGGGGTTGCCTCCCTTGGGATACGGAAATGATGACCCTTTTACTTCTGAACCCTTTGTGTTTCATCATTAGGGTTCGGTTTTGTTAAGGATATGAAACACAAGTTTCCATTTCCTGATACAGTAATTTAAAAGAGGAGAACCTGGAAAACAGAATCCTCAAATCAATCTTTAAAATGAAAATCTTTAAATCAACATGAGTTATGTTAGTTATAAACACATAATAGCTATAAAAGTTTTCTTTTAAAAGTGTTTTTTTCCTAAAAAGGAAAACTAATATATACCCTTCAGATACTATTTTGTAGGGGGCTGTTCTTATGCTGTGGGCAGAGCTGACTTGAAAGCAAAGGAGTACTTAAAACCTTGAAACACTCCAGACAATCTGCTTTCATTTTTTGATTCTCTCATTGCTTAGATTCTAACTTGTTTTTGTTTACAAAATTATCAACTATGATCACATTGTTCCATTAAAAACTGCCTAGTAACAATTTGGCCATGAGACAGAAAAGAAAATAAATTAAAAAAAGAAAAAGGCAAACAGAACCAGAAGACCCATTGCCCAAGAACTTTGAATTCAAACAAGAAATGTTCATTTCAGTGACTTGTATTTCCAATTGCCTTTTGAGGTTACAAGGCAGCAGGCTACCTAACAGTATGCTTTTAATATATGGAAAACCATCTTTGCTTCGTGGCCTATATAAAATAAGTGGGGTAATTCTGAGATTCCGAATTCACGGAGTACAAATCACAAAAATGGCACTGAAACTCAAACCATTTGGCAAAGAAAGGGCTTGAAAACAGAATCATCTTTGCTTGTCTCAAAAGCTGGTAATTTCAGATTAATAGAGATGTCCTTAGGCAAAAAAGTCTGGGTGAACACATACCCTATTTCTAGACATATCTGATACTTTAGTTTGTTTTTTCCTCTTGTGTGTCAATTACAGCCCAAAGTCTTTCACTCCAGTTAACCCTACTTTCATTCTTGTCCACAAAAAAAGAAGTCAGGTTGAATTTTGCTCTAACATGAAGTCTCATTTCTGCAGATGATCTGCTTTTCTCTTGAAGGCAAGCAGTTTCACAGTTTCTGTTAAAGGTAACCATGACAAAAATCAGGAGTGAGGGCAAAAATCTTGAAAAGTATCTACAAAGACTGAATAGAGGTTCCCCATTGAAGTCAACAGCAAGATGGTAAGATGGTTCAAATCCTACTAGAAGAGCAGAGACAGGCAACAGAGCTCTTGGTTCAAAGCGCAAAGATTCTCATTCCATTAAGGAGGAAATACTGAATCATGTTTGGTCCTCAGAGATAGACACAGCTTTCATTAACTTCAACACAAGCATAAACTGCTATCAGAAGATTTAAGAGGGAAATTCAGTATCCTTCTGAGATTTGACCATGGTAAATTAGAGGTTGAGGATTTTATGCTATAAGTACCTTGGGCAAGGGCCTCAAGAAGGGAAAGTTCAGGCTATAAATACCAATGAGAAAAAGATCAAGACATCTTTCACCTGGCTAAACAGTCAGTCCAGAAGAGCCAGGATCCTTCCTTCTCCATTCTTTGCATATTTTTGATATATCAGAACATAGTATAAGGCAACATCAATTCCCCTCTGCTCCAATCTAACTAGAGATGGGTATACTTTCTTGAATATAAACAAGAAAATCTTTCTCTACCACCAAATATGTTAAACATCTCATAAAATGATATAGCATTCCTTTTTTTCTTTTAGGAAGGAGGAGTCAACCGTCTGCTGCAGTAAGCAGGAAATTCCATTGACAATAGAATAAATAAATCAATCAATGGTCTCAAAAGCTTATGATTCAATTATATGGGTTACATGGAGCTTGAATGTGACAGCCGAATGTGTTCTTCTCTAAGATTTATCTGTGAACTTTCAATTAGAGAAATGAAGTGGAATAAACTACTCAGTGAAAATGAAGATATCTGGAAAGAAAAATTAACTAATTCAGTATGGCATGACACAGAGACTGCCTGGTGCCCACATAGAGAAGTTACACAGCTCAGAAGTAAAAAGAAAAGAGAGGAAAGCTGCCTTACTTCTTATGGGTCTGGTAAAAGTTGCAAACTCTGGGCTGTGAGTTTCCAAATGCAAAGATAGAAGTGCTTGAAGGCACCAGGCAGCTAGGACTTAGTCAGACCCTCATATAGAACGTATCAACAAGGGAAGAAAAGCCTGAGAAATTCTACTTGTGAATCAGCAAAGTGAAACTTTGCTCTAAACAACCTAAAACCCCTTCTCTGTGCATTTTGTAACAAGGAGATTTTTGCCTTGTGCTTCAAAAGCTCAGTGACAAAGAGCCAGATTAAAAAAAAAAAAAAAAAAAGAAAAGAGAGAGATTATACAATAAGACTGTAGAAGACCATGACAACAGAGTTTGAAGATTTAAAACGCATGTTGAAGATTTTCTGCAGACAGAACATAGCATCACTAGGTCAGTGATACATTTGCTATTAGGAAATCATCAGGTAAATCAGATATTTCTGTGCTTCAGTGAAAGAATTTAAATATTAAATGATACTGGGGAGCTATATCAGAATGACAGGTACTTACATTACAATTGGAAGAGCCATCAAATGTTGAGTAAGAACCATCAGGCCATTCTGTAGGATCTACATTACTTGATTGCCTGTGCTGGGCTTCATACTCCTTCAGCTGAAATTTGAAAAGACAGAGAGAACATTTTCCAGTGACAAGAAGGTATCAATCTTCATCAAATAGCAAGAGTTAATGTAATTTTATTTTTCCCCCTGTATCACTGTGCAACTGGGAAAATCTGAACTTTTGCACTGCTCGTCTCACTTATTCAAAAGTGACATTCACTTATTGTCCTAGAATCAGAAGTTTTAAAAATCAGTGTTGTTTTTTTTTTCTTAGAAGGAAAAGATCTGTAAATACTGAAATTTGATGAACTATCATTGGTAAAACATAAATTACACATCCCCATCTCAGAGGCACAATTTACAGTGAACAGACTAAATCACAATGATCTGCCAACTTCCTTCATAAAGAAAATGATCTGCAGTAAAGACTAGGAACTATCCTTTATAATTTAAATAAACCCCAACCAACCAACCAAAAAATCCCCTCATCTTCCCTGTTTCCCAATAAAAGGCTTCAGACAAAAACCCAATCCTACTGGAGTTAATGACTCTTAAGAACTGGTATTAAAAAAAAAAAAAGTTGTTGTTAGTAGCTCAGACCACTAGAGGGAAACAGTAACAGTCCACATACAAACCATCAGCTTAAGTTCAGCCCTCCCCCCACAAAATTTTAAGAGCAGAGAAGTAAAAGAATTTCCAACAATACCACTCGATAATTTAAAAATTTTGCATTTTTTCATTATATAATTTCCAGCAAAGCAATATTTTCTTCAGCCAATAACATAATTTTATATTCTAAGCTAATCTATTTCAAGATGTAGTATGTCAGTAAAAATATTTATCTGACTGTCAACCGATCTAAATCACATTTTCTTTAATGGAAACCATAAGGAATACCCTCTGTTCCATCACAGTGTTTTACACAAGGGTACAAATTCAAAAGTTGCACTGAAACTCAGCAAAACCTGAAGCATTCCTATTAATACTTACACAAACCTATGAACATACTTGATTGATAAAGAAAGATTACAAGTGAGATACCTCTCCCTTACTTTAGACAGCTGCAAAGAAAATGTCTACACTTGAGCTTTTCTCTGATTAGCACCTTTTATTGTCAATGGAGAGAATCAAATGCTTTTAGGACTCTATTAATATATCATACATTGGATATCTATTTTTTCCCAACAAACAAAGGAATTGCTATCTAATTTATGCTACCTAGTACAATGGGGCAAATAGGCAGCCTTTCTTCGCCTTCTCCTATGTTTTCTGAACAAAGTAAAACTACAAATTGATACATCCTACATTCTAAAGCAAGTTTCTCAAGGAGATTCAAGTATGTACACATCATACCCTAGCAAGTGCTTCCTCAATGGTGATCATCTTCTCTTTGACCATCATCATCAGCTGGATCCGTTCCTCATCACTCATTGTGATCTCACTGGCCACATACCCTACATCCTCTCCTGCAGGAAAAAGCACAAATATATTGAGCACGTGTAGGAGTTCATGCACAGAGCACGGTACATTGAAACTGGATTTATACCCAGTGCTCTGAAATCTGGCTGCCATGTGGATCTGGGTGGTCAGAAACAGACCCTCATCAGAGCAGGCTCCTAGTATGATTTCAAAGAACGGAATGATTTCGACGTAATTGAGCAATAAAAGGAAGTAATTTGGGACTAAAAAAAACTAAGTCTACTTTGACACTGAAAGCAAGTGAGCATGACAAAGAGAAATAAAATGTGACCGTCATCACATGGTTATTGACCCTGAAAGACAAGAATCAGAACAGAAAGTGCTAATGTCAGAAAAGTCCTGCACTCAGCCCTGAGGAATACTGTAGTCAGCTACCAGAGCAGATGGGAAGCCTTTTCAGGAATGGTGTACCGGGCCCTTGCAGCTCTCTGCTGTGGACTGGCCATGTCTTCTGATCTATCCAGATTATCTAACTGGCCACTAAGCTGGTACACGGTGTGGGATGTACTGGGGCTCCCAACTACAGGACCTCTCCTTTTGGTGTGTGCTTGGCATGTCAGCACAGACAATTAGAACTTGCCTTCAGAGCCAGCAAGGACCCACATTTAACTGAAAGTGTATCTCTTTTGGGCATTTGCTATCTTTCACAATCCATCTGAACATAGACATAGAGATGTGGAGAAGTGACTGTTTGCAACATAAGAATCTCACAGATAGACATTTTCTATGTGAACAGAAATACTTAATGCAATGAACAGCTGCATCTTTTGGAGAAGACACCTGACAGTTTAAGTAGAATCCTGTATTTGCACTAGTCATCAGAGGCGCTGTTACTACTCCTTCTTATAAGCGTCTTCTCCAACAATGGCAGGCCAGATTCAAGCCTAAAACAAACAGCTCAAAGTAACTAAATGCCAAAGAAAGAAGAATTACCTTTCTAATTAAAAAAGATCAGTATTTCTCTTATCAAGCCAGGACCAGAAAAAAAAATTAAAAAAAAAGAACAGCTTGTTTATTTACAAATATGACTTATAAATAGATATTAACTGCATCACTTTGTGTGTGTGCCATCACTGACAGTCAAGGTTAAAGGCATCCCAGCCTCATGTCTACAGTCTCAAGAATATGACTTGTCATTCTGAGCACTGTCATGATGAACCAAATCTGTGACACTTCCAGAGCCCCAGACCCCCAACCGCCACAATATTACAAATGCATTTTACTCCTTTGTGATGCTGGTTCTTTTTATCTTATACAGATAGGATGTGCGTCCTTGAAAAAGCTTTACCTTTTGAAGTCTGCCTCATTAGTCCTTTCTGGTTCTTTCGGAAATTCTGCCAAAAAAACTTATTTTTCTTTTTCCAGTCTGCTTTCCCTAAAAGGAAAGTGGGGAGGGAGGTTGAGGGGAAAGGGAAAAAGAATTTTAGAAAGAAACATTAGTTAGTAAAGGTTAGAGAAGCTTTCAAGCATTAAGTTGTACTTTTAAATCAGAAACAAGGATAAAAAAATCTCAGATTTTCTGGTTTTCTTGATTTATTCTGTGCTAGAACTATGCTGATATAGCCATTTCAGGGAAATACACATTCTTTTATAATTGCCAGTGCTACAGAGGACTGAGATAAGCAAGTAACGTACATATTTAGAATTATAAACAGAAAATATTTAACATTCATTTTGATGTCTTTTGAGTTACTAATGTCAAGTCTGGAAGTGTTTTTGAAGTATTTTGTTGGTCTATTCTCTTTAACTGAATCACAGTTATGCAGCCTAAGCCAGAACTTAAGATAAGTGGTTTCTAGTATGTGTGTGCATATCTATAGAGAAAAGAAATACTTTACTTATATATAAATGTACGCACATGCACACACATATGCACACACACACATTCTGCGACTTGGTATGAGAAATTTTATAAGACTATCAGCTACATCTGGCTCTTGTTTCTCTGTATACCTGGACTGTACAGGGTTGGGTCTCCATATCCACTAATATCAGATCTGCATATGGATTGATGACCCAGAAATAATCATATGCTCTAAAAAGAAAAATGGCATCTTGCCCAAGGTAGGGCATATATAACTGTGTTCCATTGAATTAACCAGGGCACATGCTATAAAGTTCATGCCACTTGCAAGTGAACATAGTGTGCCTGATCTGGCAGAAATGCTACTGATAAAGAGCATTTGAAAATTCAAAGGAACGTATTTTGAAAAATTCAAAGGAACGTATTTTATACTGTGCCACTCAGTTTCAGCATGTGACTATCGTATTTAAGATTTCACCCTAGATGATCTAGAGCTTGGTTTGCTGACTCTGAAATACTGGGTAAGTTTAGACTGTGTGGACATATCCCTAGAATACCACTAAAAAGAAACAAACAAGAAAAACCTCCCAGTTTTATTTTTCCTCTCCAATGAGCAAAATATTTCAGAAATAAACAAAGAGACTCTGGCATGACACGAACAAAAATAACAAAAATCCCAGTCATTCACTGGTGGTGGTAGTTTTCAGAATACAAACAAACAGGCTAGCAGTGATCTAACAAGCAAACATTTGAAATTCAATATAACAAGTCAAAAGATGCATATCTATCACATGACAATGCTGGTTGGGCAATTTCAGTGATCACTGAGACACCCAAGATTTAACTTAAAGCTGCTGAGACTCGCTCTCCACACACACACACACACACACACACACACACACACACACACACACAC